>NC_044031.1:732825485-733147180 GCF_901765095.1 Microcaecilia unicolor
GTGCGTTCCATAGTTGTGTGCTGATATATGAAAAACTAGATACGTAAGTTGATTTGTATTTGAGTCCTTTGCAGCTTGGGTAGTGGAGATTTAGGTATATTCGTGTTGATTCAGATGTGTTTCTTGTTGGTAGGTCAATCAAGTCTGTCATGTGTCCCGGTGCTTCACCGTAGATAATTTTGTGAACCATAGTGCAGATTTTGAAGGTGATGTGTTCTTTGATTGGGAGCCAGTGTAGTTTTTCACGGAGGGTTTTTGCACTTTCAAATCTTGTTTTTCCGAAGATGAGTCTTGCTGCCGTGTTTTGAGCGGTCTGAAGTTTCTTGACAAGAATAAACCTCGCTTCTTGACCAGGGTATGTGGAGTCTTATCTCCGTCTCTTAAATTTTACTGCTCGTGCTCACCATAGTACTTGCATTGTGCCAAAGAGAGCTTCTTTCTGGAGTTCATAAGATTCAACATGTATAAGCAATTTATCCAGGAGCACTTGGAAGTTTTTTTAAACAAGCCTGTGGCACCCAAAACAATGGGAAATATATACTTTTTTTTTTTTTTTTCATTTTTCTTCCACATTTTCTCGTTCTCAGACTGCATTTCTTGGCACTTAAGGATCTTCCCATTCTCCACATGATTCACTGATAATTGCGTGGGACCTACACCTCTATAATCAGTGCTGTTTGGGTGTTTTTCTTTTACCACTATATCTGGTTTTCTGGCATCTAGCTTTTTATTAGTCGAGATGAGGATGTCCCAGGTGATCATAACCTCTTTGTTTTCTACAGTTCTCTTAGGGTCATGATCCCAATGTTTTCCCGGTACACTGATGTTATAATGCTTATAGAGTTTCCAATAAATGAGACACGCCACCTTGTGCCTTTCTGTATAAAAATTTTCCATCAGCACTTTGCAGCCAGTCGCGAAATGAGTAACTGTTTTTAACTCTTTCTTACCGAATCTGGACATGGGGAAAATCCACTGCTCATTTCTAGGATAAGCAGCATAAAAGTATTGTATTGTTTTGGGATCTTGCCAGGTACTTGTAACCTGGATTGGTCACTGTTGGAAGCAAGATGCTGGGCTTGATGGACCTTCGGTCTGTCCTAGTATGGCAATACTTACGTATTGTTGCACTGGTTTTTGCAATGTTTTGCAATGTTTGCTGTAAAACATCCTGTCCGTAACCCACTGTCCTGGGCTGCAACTATTAATCGCTCATCCTTAAGTTTCAGTTCATTTCTCCTTAACTTAACCATTCATGTGTCCAGTGTTGATGCACAAATAGTTCCAGGAGTAACAATTTGTATTTCCCGTTGTACTTATACATTTGCCATTTGTTGATTCTCCCCTGATGATCCAATGCTTTGAAGTGTTTTTTTTTCTCTTCCTTTGCAAATTCTGTTGCTTCCTTTGCTTTTGGCATCAGGTGAGATTTCTGCCGTCTATTCAGATCTTAGAACAGCTTTTCTCCTGATTGTTCCATCTTTAATCAAACCTTCTCATTAATGGATTTTTTTTCTTGTTTGGGAATACATATTCTGTTTTAAATCATTCCCATTCCTATTTTCTTTTAGTTTAATTTAGTGAATTTGATTGCTTGATTATTCTTCAAACAAAACTATCAAAGTAGTTTAAAGCAATAAAACATTAAAAATTAAGTAGTAAAAAATCATAAAACACACAACTGGAGAATATGAAAAATAGAGAAACTGCAACCATCCAGAGCACTTAGATTGCATTATTGCTGACAGCTAACTGAAAGTTTAGATGAGCCAGATCTTCAAACCACATTTGAACTTAGGATATGTATGCTCAGCTCTGAGCTCATAAGGTAGGGTATTCTAGAGTGTAGGGAGAAGGTAACTAAATGAGGAGTGCCTAGTGACCTCAGGATGAATCTGAAATGGGAGCAGAGAAAATTTGAGAATGCGGGCTGGGGTGGTGGGGAAGAATAAATAAAATATCTTTAGTTGCTTTTCTGTATGGCATGATGAGCTGAGTTTAAGATCTTTAAAAGAAATGGGAGGACAGTGAATATATACATTTCTTTGTGAGATTAATTGTTGATTTTGTTGTTCTGAACATTCTACAGGCACCTGACTCTCTCTGGTTGGCATGGCACATAATCTGTATATCTTCCCGGACGCCCGACTGCGAATATCACGTGACCGTACTACACACTTGACTTTGTTGGCGCATAATGTGTGCATCTTCCCGGACGCTCGACTGCGCAGGTCATATGACCACATTATGTAAGACGCCTTCCCAGAAGGGTTCCTTAAATTAAACGCATTGGTAGCATTCCACCACCTATACTTTTCTTTGTGAGATTGATTTGTTGATTTTGCTGTTCGTGTATTCTGCAAGCATGTTCCTGGATGCCCGACTGTGCAGGTCACATGACCACACTACATAAGATGCCTTCCCAGAAGGGTTCTTAAATGCATTGGCAGCATTCCACACCACGGGCTCTTGACCAAGAAGCAGGTCGTACTCCTTGGGAGAGCTCCTTGAGGCAAACTTTGAGATCGTACTCTGGCTTATCTATTGTTAACGCTCTAATTTGTTTTTCCATTTCTTTTATCCTTTCTTCTACTGTCCAGTATGATGCCTTTACTCCTTATCGACGACCACTGCACCCTGGACAGTGTGCTTGTTCAGTACACTGGAACCCAAGGCTTTTTCAGCCAAGGGCCCTTTGCCCTTCCTTCTGTTGTCTGTCTGCTGCACTGCCACAGGGACTCAGCAGTAAGTCGACCTGTCCTGGCAGGACTTCTAAACTGCCATAATGTTTGCTCAGTCGTGATGATTGCCGACCTGATCTCATCTACACACACCCAAATTCTGTGCTTAACTAGGCTCAGGCCTGGAGTTGAACCCCACCTTTATCAATGTCTTCCTCCAGGCTTCTTGCTGTGGAGGCAACCTACTAATTATTCTCCCAGACTATTTCACAGCCCAGGAAATCCCCCCTACCACTTTCACCTATCCCAAAATTCTCTCAGTTAGTATCACGTGCCCTTTTTCCTTCCATATTCTGGTTTTATTCTGTCCCCCACAATGCTAGTCCTGATCTGTGGAATTCCCTTGTATAAACTCTTAGCGATACTATTCTGTGTTTCTCTAAACCCTTTATAGTAGGCAACTTTAATTATGTGGACAACACAGATCATCTTAAAACCTCTTCTTTTTTTGCCACGATTCGTGATCTAGGGTCTGACTCAATATGTTGTGTCTCCTACTCATGAGACTGGCCATAATTTGGATCTTATTTTCTCTAGGTCCTCTTCCACTTTTTCACTAGAGGGTGCTATTCACTACTCCTTTGTCTTGGACTGACCACTTCTTAGTGTCTTTTTTTCATATGCCCGTTTATTCTTTTAATTTGTGTGTCAAGTGTATTACCCCATGCACTAATAATTGTGTCACACACTTTTCTAGGCAGCTTCATCGTCTTGACCCTGACACTTGTGACCCCCAGTCTTGCTCATTTCCAGCTAACTAACTCCATGTCTCTGGATGAAGTGTCTTTTAGTTGGGAGAGCTCTATTCAGCAAGGTGTAGATACGATTGCACCGCGGCAACCTGTGGCCCCAGTCTCCTGATACCGGGCCCCCTGGTTCAACCAGGAACAACTACTGTGCGGACGCCAGCTCCATCGAGCATATAACGCCTTTGGCGAAAACATTGTACCACTGAAGCTAAAAATAATTGTAAAATAGAGCGCCAATCTTTTATCTTGAACAAGCCAAAGTTAAATACTATTCTAATCTTAAATCTTCTCCCAATCCCTCCAGGTGTATTTGCCTTGACATCACGGCTTTCACAGAAGCCTTCTAACCCTTCTACTACCAATGTCCGTTCAGCTGACTCTCTGGCAGACTGCTTTATCTCAAAGATTGAACACCTTTGAGACTCTCTTAAAGCTCCTACTCTAGGGCCAATGTGGATACCTGAATTCTGTCTCCGCTTTCTACATCCTCTTGCTCCATGGTTCATTCTCGATGGTCGATATTCATGATGCCTACCCTCTCATTCTTGTCAACTATGCTATCTTCTATGAAGCCTACAGTGTGTTCTTTGGATTCAATTCCTGTCTCTTGGCTAAAATCTACCCATCAAAGGTTCCTTACCTTTTGTTTTTAACCATGATTCAGAATAGCTTAGCCTTTGGCCAGTTTCCCTGTTTGTGAAAAAAGGCCGTGATTTGACCTCTCCCGAAAAAAATCATCATTAGATCCCATCTCCCCACCAACTACCATCCCATCTCTGTTTTCTGTTCAAGCTTCTTGTGGTTTTTGAACAATTAGCTTCTTACATTGAAAAATCTCCTATCTTACACCCAAGAGAGGCAGGTTTCCATCAGTATCACAGCAGTGAAACAGTAGTTGCCGCCTTCTTAAGCAAACTCCACTGTATTTTAGATAAAGGTGATATCGAGCTGGTTAATTCCTTAGACCTGTCAGCTGCCTTTGATTTAGTAGACCACTCACTTATTTCTTGTCTGTCACAAATTGTGCTTGTTGGGTCAGTTCTCAGTTGGTTCACCTCTTTTCTCTGCAACTGTTCTTTCTCTGTCAATTTCCAGTCCAGACTATCTTTCACTCACTATCAATTGTGGTATTCCACAGGATCTATCCTTTCACTACTCTGCTTTAATATCTACCTCAGGACTCTGGCAGCTCCTATTCAGGCACAACATCAAAGCATTCCTGTATGTCGATGATATTTTGTGGATTTTTCCCAACCTCCCCTACTGATATTGTCCTCGATCCACTACAGTCTTTTAAATACTAACAAGACAGTAGCCTACTAGATAACTGGGATATTATCTCAGCCTGTGATGCACTTAAGACTTTTTTTTACTATTGCTACTACTTATCATTTCTATAGCGCTACAAGACGTATGCAGCACTGTACACTTGAACATGACGAGACAGTCCCTGCTCGACAGAGCTTACAATCTAATTAAGACAGGCAAACAGGACAAATAAGAGATAAAGGAATTACCAAGGTGGGAATGATAAAATACGGGTACTAAACAAGTGAGTAAGGGTTAGGAGTTAAAAGCAGTATCAAAAAGATGGGCTTTTAGCCTAGATTTGAAAACAGCCAGAGATGGAGCTTTACGTACTGGCTCAGGGAGTCTATTCCAGGCATATGGTGCAGCAAGATAAAAAGGAACAGAGTCTGGAGTTAGCAGTAGAGGAGAAGGGTGCAGATAAGAGAGATTTACCCAGTGAACGGAGTTCCCGGGAAGGAGTCTAGGGAGAGATAAGAGTGAAGAGGTACTGAGAAGCTGCAGAGTGAATGCACTTGTAAGTCAATAAGAGGAGTTTGAAGATGACCCCAAGGTTACGAGCTGATGAGACAGGGAGGATGAGAGTGTTATCCACAGAAACAGAGAATGAGGGAAGAGGAGAGGTTGGTTTAGGGGGAAAGATAAGAAGCTTAGTCTTGGTCATGTTTAGTTTCAGATGGCGCTGAGACATCCAGGCAGCAATGTCAGACAGGCAGGCTGATACTTTGGCCTGGATTCCTGCTGAGATTTCTGGTGTGGAGAGGTAGATCTGGGAGTCATCAGCGTAAAGGTGAAAACCATGGGATGAGATCAAAGTACCAAGGGAAGAAGTATAGATGGAGAAAAGAAGAGGTCCCAGGACAGATCCCTGAGGTACACCAGCTGATAGTAGAATAGAAGTGGAGGAGGATCCACCAGTTTCTCCGAGGACAAGCAGGCTGCTTGTTCTCACGACTGGGGTTGACGTCCGCGGCAGCCCCCACCAACCGGAAGAAGCTTCGCGGGACGGTCGGCACGCAGGGCACGCCCACCGCGCATGCGCGGCCGTCTTCCCGCCCGTGCGCGACCGCTCCCGCCAGTTACTTTTTTTCCGCGACTGGAGAGAGTTGTGCAATTGCCTCTCTCTCCGTTCAGCCGCCGGATTTTTCGACCGCGTTTACGCGGATCGTTGCTTTGGATTCCCGTTCGGTTCCTCTTTCTTTTCTTTCTTTGTATTGTTAAAAAAAAAAAAAAAAAAAAAAGATTTTCGCGCGTGTGGAGCACGCGCTCCCCTTTTCCCTCGCTTCCAGCGGGGACGCCTCATTGCGGCCTAGTGGCCGCTCGGTCGGCTAGTTTTTCGTGGTGTGATTTTAGCCACCATTGCCGACTTTGACTTCGCCGACGCGATTTTTCCGTCGATGTCCTCGAAGGTCCCGAGTGGATTTAAAAAGTGTGGTCGCTGCGGCCGGCCGATCTCGCAGACCGACACCCACGCTTGGTGCCTCCAGTGCCTCGGGCCGGAGCACAATCTCAAGTCGTGCGCGCTGTGTCTCGGTCTCCGGAAACGGACTCAGGTTGCGAGGCAAGTTCTGCGGGACCGTCTTTTTGGAACTTGCGCCGGCCCCTCGACGTCGACCTCGACGGCATCGGTATCGAAGGCCGGGTCTTCGGTACCGGTATCGATGCCCGAGACATCGGCACCGATGGCAGCGACCCCAGGAGAACAGGTCCCGTCGGCCCGCCGGTGAGAGTGGGGTTGAGAGGCCGCGCGGGCAGTCGGCCCCGGTCACTCCCTCAGCTCGTGAGCCACGGGACCGAACCCTGTCGGACCCGGTACCTCGAGACCGAGGGGGATCGACCTCCTCCTCCTCCATGCCCTCCGGCGCCGGTGACGTGCACCGGAAAAAAGATAAGAAGCGCCGTCACCGGGAGCCCTCGGTGCACCCTGAAGAGGAGTCGACGCCGAAGCGTCATCGCAGAGAGGAGAGATCTCCGTCGGTGGTGGAGGTACCGACGCGTCGGGGTTCCGGCACCTCGGTGCCGTCTCCTGGCCCCCAGCAGCTTCTGGCACCGACACCCTTACCGGCCCCACCGCCTTTCCCGGCAGCGGGCCTGGACGAGTGCCTCAGAGCCATCCTTCCGGGGATCCTGGAAGGGCTGATGCGCCAGGCTGTGCCGGCGTCGGGGGTGCTTGCGCCCCCGGCGCCGATGACTGTGGCGCCGGCGAGCTCTAGCCCGGCGCCGGGGCTGTCGACACCGCCGCCGCTTGCGGTGCCGGTCTCGACCGCCACGCAGGTGGAGTCGACGTCGATGGAGGGAGCTCCGTCCCCGCCGGCGCGGGAGTCCACCGCTCGACGACACCGAGACCTCGGTGCCTCGACGTCGAGCCGGGCCCGGTACCGGACTCAGCTACATGAGCTAATGTCCGATACCGAGGATGAGGACTCGTGGGGGGAAGAGGAGGACCCGAGATATTTCTCCTCAGAGGAGTCTACGGGCCTTCCCTCGGACCCCACGCCGTCACCGGAGAGGAAGCTCTCACCTCCTGAGAGTCTCTCCTTTGCCTCCTTTGTGCGGGATATGTCTATAAGCATTCCCTTTCCCGTGGTCTCTGTGGAAGAGCCGAGGGCCGAGATGCTCGAGGTCCTCGACTATCCATCACCACCTAGAGAGTCCTCCACGGTACCGCTGCACAATGTCCTGAAGGAGACGCTGCTTCGGAACTGGGTGCGACCACTAACTAACCCCACCATTCCCAAGAAAGCAGAGTCCCAGTACAGGATCCACTCTGACCCAGAGCTCATGCGGCCCCAGTTGCCCCATGACTCAGCGGTCGTGGATTCTGCTCTCAAGAGGGCACGGAGTTCGAGGGATACCGCCTCGGCGCCCCCGGGGCGGGAGTCTCGCACTCTGGACTCATTTGGGAGGAAGGCCTACCAATCCTCCATGCTCGTGACCCGCATCCAATCTTACCTGCTCTATATGAGCATCCACATGCGGACCAATGTGCAACAGCTGGCGGACCTGGTCGATAAGCTCCCGCCGGAGCAGTCCAGGCCATATCAGGAGGTGGTCAGGCAGCTGAAGGCGTGCAGAAAGTTCCTGTCCAGGGGGATTTTTGACACCTGTGACGTGGCATCTCGTGCTGCGGCCCAAGGTATAGTGATGCGCAGGCTCTCATGGCTGCGTGCCTCTGACCTGGACAACCGCACCCAGCAGAGACTGGCTGACGTCCCTTGCCGGGGGGATAATATTTTTGGCGAGAAGGTCGAGCAGATGGTTGACCAACTGCATCAGCGGGAAACCGCTCTCGACAAGCTCTCCCACCGGGCGCCTTCAGCACCCGCCCCCGCGGGCGGGCGTTTTTCCCGGGCTCGGCAGGCTGCACCCTATTCTTTTGCGAAGCGTAGGTACAACCAGCCGGCCCGAAGGCCTCGTCAGGCACAGGGACAGCCCCAGCGCGCTCGTTCCCGTCAACAGCATGCGCCTAAGCAGCCCCCTGCGCCTCCACAGCAAAAGCCGGGGACGGGCTTTTGACTGGATCCACGGGAACATAGCCGCCCTACAAGTGTCCGTACCGGACGACCTGCCGGTCGGAGGGAGGTTAAAATTCTTTCACCAAAGGTGGCCTCTCATAACCTCCGACCAGTGGGTTCTCCAAATAGTGCGGTGCGGATATGCCCTGAATTTGACCTCCCTGCCTCCAAATTGTCCTCCGGGAGCTCAGTCTTTCAGCTCCCATCACAAGCAGGTACTTGCAGAGGAACTCTCCGCCCTTCTCAGCGCCAATGCGGTCGAGCCCGTACCACCCGGGCAGGAAGGGCAGGGATTCTATTCCAGGTACTTCCTTGTGGAAAAGAAAACAGGGGGGATGCGTCCCATCCTAGACCTGAGAGGCCTGAACAAATTCCTGGTCAAAGAAAAGTTCAGGATGCTTTCCTTGGGCACCCTTCTGCCACTGATTCAGAAAAACGATTGGCTATGTTCCCTGGATTTAAAGGACGCATACACTCACATCCCGATACTGCCAGCTCACAGACAGTATCTCAGATTCCGCCTGGGCGCACGGCACTTTCAGTATTGTGTGCTGCCCTTTGGGCTCGCCTCTGCCCCACGAGTGTTTACAAAGTGCCTCGTGGTGGTAGCGGCCTACCTACGCAAGCTGGGAGTGCACGTGTTCCCATATCTCGACGATTGGCTGGTCAAGAACACCTCGGAGGCAGGAGCCCTCCGGTCCATGCAGTGCACTATTCAACTTCTGGAGCTGCTGGGGTTTGTGATAAATTACCCAAAGTCCCATCTCCAGCCAACTCAGTCTCTGGAATTCATAGGAGCGCTGCTGAATTCCCAGACGGTTCAGGCCTACCTTCCCGAAGCGAGGGCCACCAATCTCTTGGCCCTGGCTTCGCAGACCAGAGCGTCTCAGCAGATCACAGCTCGGCAGATGTTGAGACTTCTGGGTCATATGGCCTCCACAGTTCATGTGACTCCCATGGCTCGTCTTCACATGAGATCTGCTCAATGGACCCTAGCTTCCCAGTGGTTCCAAGCCACCGGGAATCTAGAGGATGTCATCCGCCTCTCCACCAGTTGCCGCACTTCACTGCTCTGGTGGACCATACGGACCAATTTGACCCTGGGACGTCCATTCCAAATTCCGCAGCCCACGAAAGTGCTGACGACGGATGCATCCCGCCTGGGGTGGGGAGCCCATGTCGATGGGCTTCACACCCAGGGTCTGTGGTCCCTCCAGGAAAAGGATCTGCAGATCAACCTCCTGGAGCTCCGAGCGATCTGGAACGCACTGAAGGCTTTCAGAGATCGGCTGTCCTGCCAAATTATCCAAATTCGGACAGACAATCAGGTTGCAATGTATTACGTCAACAAGCAGGGGGGCACCGGATCTCGCCCCCTGTGTCAGGAAGCCGTCGGTATGTGGCGTTGGGCGTGTCGGTTCGGCATGCTTCTCCAAGCCACGTACCTGGCAGGCGTAAACAACAGTCTGGCCGACAGACTGAGCAGAGTCATGCAACCGCACGAGTGGTCGCTCCATTCCAGAGTGGTACGCAAGATCTTCCGAGAGTGGGGCACCCCCTCGGTGGATCTTTTCGCCTCTCAGACCAACCACAAGCTGCCTCTGTTCTGTTCCAGGCTTCAGACACACGGCAGGCTAGCGTCAGATGCCTTTCTCCTTCATTGGGGGACCGGCCTCCTGTATGCTTATCCTCCCATACCTTTGGTGGGGAAGACCTTACTGAAGCTCAAGCAAGACCGCGGCACCATGATTCTGATAGCGCCCTTTTGGCCCCGTCAGATCTGGTTCCCTCTTCTTCTGGAGTTGTCCTCCGAAGAACCGTGGAGATTGGAGTGTTTTCCGACTCTCATTTCGCAGAACGACGGAGCGTTGCTGCACCCCAACCTTCAATCCCTGGCTCTCACGGCCTGGATGTTGAGGGCGTAGACTTCGCTGCGTTGGGTCTGTCTGAGGGTGTCTCCCGGGTCTTGCTTGCCTCTAGGAAGGATTCCACTAAAAAGAGTTACTTTTTCAAGTGGAGGAGGTTTGTCGTTTGGTGTGAGAGCAAGGCCCTAGAACCTCGTTCTTGCCCTGCACAGAACCTGCTTGAATACCTTCTGCACTTATCAGAGTCTGGCCTCAAGACCAACTCAGTAAGGAATCACCTTAGTGCGATTAGTGCTTACCATTATCGTGTGGAAGGTAAAGCCATCTCTGGAGAGCCTTTAGTCGTTCGATTCATGAGAGGTTTGCTTTTGTCAAAGCCCCCTATCAAGCCTCCTACTGTGTCATGGGATCTCAACGTCGTCCTCACCCAGCTGATGAAACCTCCTTTTGAGCCACTGAATACCTGCCATCTGAAGTACTTGACCTGGAAGGTCATTTTCTTGGTGGCAGTTACTTCAGCTCGTAGGGTCAGTGAGCTTCAAGCCCTGGTAGCTCATGCTCCATATACCAAATTTCATCACAACAGAGTAGTGCTCCGCACCCACCCAAAGTTCCTGCCGAAGGTGGTGTCGGAGTTCCATCTTAACCAGTCAATTGTCTTGCCAACATTCTTCCCCAGGCCGCATACCCGCCCTGCTGAACGTCAGTTGCACACATTGGACTGCAAGAGAGCATTGGCCTTCTACTTGGAGCGGACACAGCCCAACAGACAGTCCGCCCAATTGTTTATTTCTTTCGACCCTAACAGGCTAGGGGTCGCTGTCGGGAAACGCACCATCTCCAATTGGCTAGCAGACTGCATTTCCTTCACTTACGCCCAGGCTGGGCTGACTCTTGAGGGTCATGTCACGGCTCATAGTGTCAGAGCCATGGCAGCGTCGGTGGCCCACTTGAAGTCAGCCACTATTGAAGAGATCTGCAAGGCTGCGACGTGGTCATCTGTCCACACATTCACATCTCATTACTGCCTCCAGCAGGATACCCGACGCGACAGTCGGTTCGGGCAGTCGGTGCTGCAGAATCTGTTTGGGGTGTAAATCCAACTCCACCCTCCAGGACCCGAATTTATTCTGGTCAGGCTGCACTCTCAGTTAGTTGTTCTTCGTAGGTCAATTTCTGTTGTACCCTCGCCGTTGCGAGGTTCAATTGACCTGGGTTCTTGTTTTGAGTGAGCCTGAGAGCTAGGGATACCCCAGTCGTGAGAACAAGCAGCCTGCTTGTCCTCGGAGAAAGGGTATGATACATACCTGTAGCAGTTGTTCTCCGAGGACAGCAGGCTGATTGTTCTCACCTACCCTCCCTCCTCCCCTTTGGAGTTGTGTGTTTCATCTTTTGCTAGTCATTCAACTGGCGGGAGCGGTCGCGCACGGGCGGGAAGACGGCCGCGCATGCGCGGTGGGCGTGCCCTGCGTGCCGACCGTCCCGCGAAGCTTCTTCCGGTTGGTGGGGGCTGCCGCGGACGTCAACCCCAGTCGTGAGAACAATCAGCCTGCTGTCCTCGGAGAACAACTGCTACAGGTATGTATCATACCCTGTATACACTAAAAGAATGATGGGAGAGATAAGAAGAAAACCAGGAAAGAACAGAGCCCTGAAATCTAAGTGAGGACAGTGTATCAAGTAATAGGCTGTGATCAACAGCGTCAAAAGCAGCAGGTGGATCGAGAAGGATGAGAATAGAATAGAGACCTTTGGATCTGGCCAGGAACAGATCATTGGAGACCTTAGCAAGCGCTGTTTCAGTTGAATGAAGAGGGAAAAAGCCAGATTGAAGTGGATCAAGAATAGCTTGAGATGAAAGAAAGTCAAGACAACGTTGGTGAACAGCACTTTTTAACCTACCAATAGCCCCTGTTTCATTATTTTGTTATTTGAGGATCATTCTTGACTAAAAATTAAACCTGGCTGGATTATTGTTGTCATGCCCCTTACCTCTTTATCAGTGGAGCTCTCCGGTGGCGTGGGGACACCTGCTGCCATAGTGGATTCAACACTCCAGGGCGGTGCTGCACTACCCGCATGATGCGCGTGCCCGGGCCGTCCACGTTGCCCAGCGTGTTCTTCCAGACCCGCGCACTTCCGGGGAATTCCCAAGGCTGCTCAGGGCCGTCAACCCAGCTCCCTGCTCCGCGGGGATTGGCCCTCCCCGCGGACGGATGTCTGATTTTATTTCCTCACTGCCTTTCTAACCCATGACAGCTCTTCCTCAGCTGTATGCTGGTGACGTCAGATGCCTGCACTATTTCTAGAGGTCTTTCCCACTGTCTTGTTGCTTCGCCTTCTACTTGGTAAGCATTCCTTTTCACTGCGTTCCTGCCTGTATTACTGGTGACTCACTCTGCTTGTACTTGGATTACTCTTGCCCGCTGCCTGCTTCTTGAACCTTGTCTGTACCTGGATTACTCTTGTGTCTGCTGCCTGCCTACTGACTCTGCTGGTACCTGGATTACTCTTGCCTGCTGCCTGCCTGTTGGACCTTGCCTGTACCTGGACCATCCCTTTCTGTTCCCCTCAGGCTGGTTTCCTAGCGCCCCTCTCCTTGACTTCCCGCGCAAGTCCTGCCGGCCGCCCGCCCGCCCACACCTGGGGGCTCAACCTCCGGGGAATGGTGGTCACCACAGATGAACCTCGGGGTTGGTTGGCCACCAAGCGGAGTCCGGGGGCATGTCATCACGCTCAGCAGTGCTCCACCTGGCACAAGAACTCACAAGTCTGACAATTGTAATGTAATATATGCCAGTATCCCTTTCTGTCGAGCCAAACGCATGCAGACTATCCAAAATACGGCCATTAGCCTCCTTTGTCATATCCAGAAGTTCAACCTTTTCACCCCCCCCCCCCCCTTTTTACCTTTGCCTACATTGGCTACCCTTTCATTACCAAGTTCTTTTTAAGATTCTTTGTCCAACCCACAAATCCTATCATGTAGGTATCCTACTTTATCTTTCTTCTTTGACTCTCCCTTATACCCTTACAAGATCTCATTTTGTTCTATCCAGACCTAGGTTGGTTCGCTATGAATCAACCTGACAATCTGCTTTTTTCCCTGGCCCCATGGTTCTGGAACGACCTCCCCCTGGGTATCTGTGGGAAACAATAATTCACAAAGTTTAAAACAACTTTAAAAACATACTTTCTCCACAAGGCGTTTGAGGTTGTGCCGGTGTGCCCAGCCGGATAGTTCGTTTGCCTGTACTTGCACTCAACAGATTTGTTTCTCTGTTGCTATGTTTGTGAGACCTTTCCTATCATTTTATAGATTTCCTTTTCAATTTTTATGTGACTGTGATTTTATTGTAACCGCATTAACCCGCTTGCTGGACTTTTGTGGTATATCAAATTATAAATAAACATTAAACTGAATCTCCATAAGGAGTGGATTGGCATGATCATATTTGTTGGACATTAAATATTTTTGTACTCTTTGGAATTGTTTCAGCAAGGAAACACTGAGATCACGATAGTGTTAACAGTAGTCCAGGCAATTAGGCACTAATGCATGGACCAAAGTATGCAGATCTTTTTTTTCCAAGGAGGAAGCAGAGTAATCAAATTTTTTGTAAGGTGGGAAAGAAAAGGTAAAACTATGTTTGTAATCTTTGTGATAGAGGAGAGATTAGAAGAAAAGCAAATGCCCAGAGTTTGTACTGAGCTCTCAAGAGAAATGGAGGTGTTTCCTGCTTTTGTTATCCTGAATAAGGAAGTATCTTTTCAGTAAACCAAATAGCTTAAGACGAGCAGGCTAAGCTTAAGCCTAAAGTGAATAAGCCAAGAGACAAATGAGAGAGTATAGTGAGATTCATTGTAGAACACAAGCTGAGTATTATCAGCATATAAAGAAACCAGTGGCGTACCGCGGGGGGGGGAGAGGGCGGTCCGCCCCGGGTGCACGCCGCTGGGGGGATGCCGCACGCCGGTCAGCTTCGTTCCGGGGTCAGGAACTGTTCCGGGGCAGAGAGAGCATGGAAACGAACGAAGCTGACCGGCGTGCACCCGGGGGGGGGGGGGGGTCGCTGCACCTGGGGGGCGGGGCACATCAGCGATCCGCCCCAGGTGTCAGCCCCCCTAGGAACGCCACTGAAAGAAACAGAGAAAAATGAAGGCAGATAAAGACCATATAGTCTATCCATCCATGCCATGGACTTTCTCTTCGTCTCCCTCAGAGATCTTATGTACTTGTCCCAACTTTTCTTAAATTCAGATAGTCTTTGTCTCCAACAGGCCATTTCCCACATTTGCCATCCTTTTTATAAAGAGTATTTCATTACGTTTCTTTTTATAAAGAGTATTTCATTACGTTACTCCTGAGTCTGTCCCCTTTGTTTGGGATGAAGTTCTTGAGTTTTTTTTTTTAATCTAGAAAATTGGCAAGCTGTAGGTGGGCTACTCACTGCAGTTTTAGAGAGAAATGGGAGGTCAGAGACCAGGTGAAAATTTGAAGGTTCCAGATTTAGGTTTTGGAGTAAAGCTCCAAATCTTGTTTCCTCCCACTGTTTAGAAAAATAACTCTGTTCAAGTTTAGAGTTAATCATGGATGAGTGAGGGGGGGAGAGGGGGAGACCTAGTTGAAGATTCTTGAGAAATTGAGAATGACTAGGGTCAGGGATAGTAGTTTTTATCTGGAGGATTTTTTTTCCAGGCTAAACAACAAAGGAAAATTAAAAGTTGAGAAGAAGCTGTAATTAAAAATTCTATGTGTTATTAATGGCAGAGAGAGATCCTAAGCTGCTGGTAAATCTTAAATAGTTAATGGTGGGGAAAAGTCCCAACCACCTGGTGGGCTTACTGTGTGAGTTAGCCATAGAACCAGCAGGAAAAGTGGATTTGAATGTTTGACTCTTTTCCCAAAACAAAGAGACAAAAGTATTACTACTAATACTATTTAAAACAGGAATCCTGTGCAGAAGAAAGGGATCCTCAGGAGCTTAGCCTAGAATGGGTGGCAGAGCTGGTGGTTGGGAGGCGGGACTAGTGCTGGGCAGACTTATACGGTCTGTGCCGGGGCTGGTGGTTGGGCGGCGGGGATAGTGCTGGGCAGACTTATACGGTCTGTGCCAGAGCCGGTGGTGGGTGGCAGGGATAGTGCTGGGCAGACTTATACGGTCTGTGCCAGAGCTGGTGGTTGGGAGGCGGGGTTGGTGGTTGGGAGGTGGGGATAGTGCTGGGCAGACTTATACGGTCTGTGCCAGAGCCGGTGGTGGGTGGCAGGGATAGTGCTGGGCAGACTTATAAGGTCTGTGCCAGAGCTGGTGGTTGGGAGGCGGGGTTGGTGGTTGGGAGGCGGGGATAGGGCTGGCCAGACTTATACGGTCTGTGCACTGAAGAGGACAGTACAAATAAAAAAGTAGCACATATGAATTTATCTTCTTGGGCAGACTGGATGGACCGTGCAGGTCTTTTTCTGCCGTCATCTACTATGTTACTACTATTTAGCATTTATATAGCGCTACAAGGCGTACGCAGCGCTGCACAAACATAGAAGAAAGACAGTCCCTGCTCAAAGAGCTTACAATCTAATAGACAAAAAATAAAGTAATCAAATCAATTAATGTGTACAGGAAGGAGGAGAGGAGGGTAGGTGGAGGCGAGTGGTTACAAGTGGTTACGAGTCAAAAGCAATGTCAAAGAGGTGGGCTTTCAGTCTAGATTTAAAGGTGGCCAAGGATGGGGCAAGACGTATGGGCTCAGGAAGTTTATTCCAGGCATAGGGTGCAGCGAGACAGAAGGCGCGAAGTCTGGAGTTGGCAGTAGTGGAGAAGGGAACAGATAAGAAGGATTTATCCATGGAGCGGAGTGCACGGGAAGGGGTGTAGGAAAGGACGAGTGAGGAGAGATACTGGGGAGCAGCAGAGTGAGTACATTTATAGGTTAGTAGAAGAAGTTTGAACAGGATACGAAAACGGATAGGGAGCCAGTGAAGCGACTTGAGGATAGGGAGCCAAAATAAGAATTTATATCAGGCCCAAAGGTTGGTAAACTGATTAAAATCCGGAATAACTGTTCAGGATGTTTCTTATTGGAATGAATCAAACAAGAAAGAAATGTTTTTATTGAACAAAATGCTGGCCTTGGGGTCCCCCGTCAGCACAGGTACTGGATGGCGGCGGGGGACGGATTTCGCCGAGAAGGGGGGTTGTCAGTGTCGCCGAAAGGGGGGGGGGGCATGATCGGGCCGGCTCGCAAGGCTATGGGCGGGTAAAAGGCATCCCCTCCCCTCCCGGTCCTTTTTCTGCAGTGTTGCCAATGCCACGTTGGGAAGATTTTCTGCCAAATTGGCCTACATTTGAAGACTCGCAGTGGGAATTTTTTATTTTTTTGCAAGTGCAACACTCATTGCTTGAATAGCAAATATTCAACCAATGAGTGTTGCACTTGCAAACAACCGTCAGTCTGCTGTTTCATCTCTCTGTGACAGTAAACCAAGCCTCATTTTGGTACTCTGCTACTCTCTCTCTTTCGGTAGTTACATTCCAAGCTTCATTCTGAGGGTGGGAGGGAGTGGGGACCCTGGAACAGGGAGGGAGGGAGGAACTGGGAGGGAGGACCCTGGAACTGGGAGGGAAGGAGGGAGGAAGTGGGTGGTTGGACCCTGAAACTAGGAGGGGGGGAGAGACACACACACACTGTCACACACACTCACACATTCAACTCTCTATCACACACACACACACTCTGTCACACTCACGCACACATTCAACTCTCTCTCTATCACACACTCACTCTCACACACACTCTGTAAAACACACACACTCCGAGGAAAACCTTGCTAGCGCCCGTTTCATTCCTTTCCGAAACGGGCCTTTTATCCTAGTTTTTAATAAGTTATACAATCGCATCTATAGTATGTATCTTTCTGTCCCTGGAAGGCTCACAATTAAAAAAAAAAAAAAAAAATCACAAATTGCTGAACTGGGATTTGAACTAGGGTCACCTGGTTCTCATCCCACTGCTCTAACCATTATGGAGGTCTATTAAGAAGTTAATTTAAACAAAGCATTTTAGTACCTTGAATTCCATAGCTAATGAAGTTGTCATAGAGCCCAGTATCCGAAGCCAGTCTCACATTTGGAGGAGAGAGGGACTTTTCTTAATCTGTAGAGCTGGTCAATCAGAGCATCTTTATATAATCTGAACGGGCTGAGTACCAGGTCTAAATACCAATGTCCATCTTTTTGGACATCGATGTCCCTTGCCCTTCTGAAATCAGAGTTGTCTTTATATAATCTGAACGGGCTGAGTACCAGGTCTAAATACCAATGTCCATCTTTTTGGACATCGATGTCCCTTGCCCTTCTGAAATCAGAGTTGGATGTCCATATTTTGGCCCCTCCGTAGTTCTGCCCAAAACATGCCCCCTTTTTATAAGGACATACTGCAGTTTTAGACATTCATATCTGTCTTGTCTTCAACGTCAGTGAGCCCTTAGGTCCCGCAAGGCCCAGAAGGACCTCAGAGGACAGCCGTGCAACCCCAAATCTTCACCCGCGGCAACCGCCGTTCACCAGGGGTTGAGCCCCCAGCTGCAGGCGGTCAGCAGGACTGCTGGAACCGCGGGGTTGACGGACTGACCTGGCTAGAGTCGGGAGTAACGGGCAAACAGCAGTCAGGCGCAGGGCAACTCTCTGGGCAGGCGGCTAGCAATCAGTAGTCAAATACAAGGCACAGTCTCTGGGCAGGCGGCTAGCAATCCGAAGTCAAGTACAAGCACAGTCTCTGGATAAGTGGCTAGCAATCCGTAGTCAAGTATAAGCACAGTCTCTGGATAGGCGGCTAGCAATCCGGAGTCAAGTACAAGCACAGTCTCTGGATAAGCGGCTAGCAATCCGGAGTCAAGTACAAGCACAGTCTCTGGATAAGCGGCTAGCAATCCGGAGTCAAGTACAAGCACAGTCTCTGGATAAGCGGCTAACAATCCGTAGTCAAGTACAAGCACAGTCTCTGGATAGGCGGCTAGCAATCCGTAGTCAAGTATAAGCACAGTCTCTGGATAGGCGGCTAGCAATCCGCAGTTAAGTACAAGCACAGTCTCTACTCCGTAGACTGGTTCAAGCAGTCTCTGGGCAGGTCCAAGAAGACGCAACATGGACCCACTGCGCAGGCTTCGGGAACAGAACCTGAAGCAAGGGTGTCAGCTAGATTCCATCTTTAAATATCGCGCCACCCCGCCCTCGTGGGAGAAACCCACCAATCCGGCCCTGGGAGTCGGCAGAGCCCCTCGGATTGGCTCTGCCCGATCTCCCAGGCGAGTCACCGCCTTGGTCCTCCAATCCTGTGCTAGGTAGGCGGAGCTACAGATCCCCGGGCTCTGGAGCGAAGAAGACGTCGGCCCCCACGTACCAGCGCCGCCATCTTGGGCGGCGCAAACCTCGTCCTGACCTCCTGCAACCAAGAGACCGGCGGTCGCCGGTCCCGACCTGACCCGCCAGTCCCGCAGCAGCGCCGGCCCCCACGCAGGAACCCCCCCTGGCCGTCCTCTCGCGCCGTGGAGGCCGCTGGCTCCCGCCCCTCGCGGCGGGAGAGCAGGTAGGAGCGCGGGATGCGACAATATCTAAGCTTTATAAAGTCAGGATTTGGACGTCTGTGCAATATGGATGTCTAAATGTCGGTTATCGGATGTCCAAGACACAAATAGAGTTTCTAAAATAAGGTCAATGATGTCTAGTCCAGTTGGCATTTTAGTTATTAAAGCACCTAAATCCAGATTAACAAAGTCCTGTGAAATGATGTTGAACTATTCAAGACTTGAATGGACAGACTAAGACAATGGGAGGGCTGAAACAGTATTTAGAGAAAAGTCAGGAAGGTCAAATGAATGACTTACATGTGGGTAGGACAGTGTATATATTGAACAAATCCTAGGTGTTTGGGTGTATGGTGGGCAGTTCTGTGTCAACACTGAAGTCTCCAGAAACAAGACTGGTATGTTGCATAGTTAATTGGATATCAGCGAAGATAGTTCAAGGGAGATGGCACTGGAGGGAAGATAATGATAAAGGACAAGAATGTAGTACAAAAATGGGCCATAACATGTATCAGTAAAGCCTCAGAAGGGAGAACAGACAGTATATATTGTATTCTGAAATAAAAACTAAATTAGAGAAGGAAAACGACTTACTTTATGTGCAGTTCCTAAAAAAGAATACCTAGTAGGGCAAGTCTGATTTTGGTTAAAGAATATTAGCATGTTGCAAATTGGATCATGATAACTTTACTTCTGAGGGACCGCATATTTAAAGGTCTGACCTTAATAGGGCAGGGAAAAGTAGAGAAGTGAGGGCCATAAAAATAACTGGAGGAAATAAGTATAGAAGTCTAACCCAAGAGAATCACAAAGTTCATAGCATGCATGAGAGAGCAAAAAGAAAGAAGCGCAAGATCGACACTGATTCTTGCAACCATAAAGTAGAGGTATGAGTACGTGAATAGGCTCTTGCAAGGCAGTTTTGCAGAAGAGGCTAAAAAGAAGCAAGTAGAAAACTGCACACTTTGTATGACACAATGGCACATTTCCCCTTCTTCCATCTGCAGACTCATGCATGTCTGTGGGACTCGGTGGAAGGAGACATGGTAAAGTGTAACTCAGTAGAGTGATAAGGGCTGTGTGGAGCCTACATGGAAGATATGAGTGATGTCATATGTATATTTGTGCATCTTTACAGCATAGGTGTGTGTGGGGAGGGTATTAGAGGTAAGGTTGTGGTAAGGGACTGTTGGAGTTGAGGAGGTATAGGATGGCCTTTGTGTTTGGTTGTGGTTTTGGTGGGGTATGGCAATGGGCTCTGATGGGGAGTGTGGAGGGGGAGTTTGCCTCTTGACATATAGCTTTTCTTACCACCTCCCCCAATACACGCTTCCAGTCCCCCGCACTCTTCCTCAACTTCGCACCCCCATTCATTCTTCTTTCCTGCTCACATTTTTCCACCTATCCTCCTCTCCCCTCTCTCCCCATTTCTTTCCTCCTCAGTTCTTGTGTTCATCTGCCAGCTGGGATTGAGTCCAGCTAACCAAAGTTTTTCGCATTGGCCATAGCCCTAGCCCTTTTCATCTTCTACTTGGGGGTTTTTGTCTCCATGCTTCTTAGCTGTAGCTGCAGCTGTTCTTATCTTCATTTGCCAGACGTCATAGCTCATGGCCACAGCTGCATCTTTTCTTCTGCTTGGCTCCCCAGCTGTACCATTTTACTGACTTTTTCTCTTTTGTGCTACAGGGGTTAGATTCCTGACTTCCCTGCAACACCACTGCTGTTTGTTCTGGGTTGCTTGGGCTCTTATTAGAATGCATTGGTTATTTGTGCAACCTCAAACCGATCTATGGATATGGATAGATCCTCCCTCAAAAGTGCTATCGCTTATGCCTAATAAGAAAGAAATAATGAACAGCCTAGTGCCATTAAGAGGCACATGGAGTACACTAAGAAGGCAGCTCTTTAATGTGCTCATTTGTCATGTACCATGCATCAGAAGGCTGCAATAACAGTAACACAACGAAACCAAAGCCCGTAACGAACACTATATAACTATTCTTCTCTTCGTTTCTCCTAATGTATCTGTAACACATGATCCTCTTTGATAATATCACTTTGTATCTGTTTTTTATTGAAGGCGACTAACGCCTTACGGTATTATGTAAGCCACATTGAGCCTGCAAATAGGTGGGAAAATGTGGGGTACAAATGTAACAAATAAATAGTTTCAAACAAATGAATGATGTATTGGGGAGATGAGTGGAGTTAAATCCACAACAATTGGACCAAGGCTTATGGAAGGGGGGCAACAGAACAGAGAAAGCTGAAGCGGGATAAAAACGCAGAAAAAACAGGTAGTTAGTAAAAGTTGCAATTTACATTCTGTTTTGTTTGTTGAGATGTTTTATTCTCAGTTCAATTAGGGTAATCTATTCATGGTTTTATAACAATGCATTTTTTTTTAGTTCTGAAAGTCCCAGAAGGTGGTAGAAAGGGAGAGTGAGAAAACCAGGAATGCTTTTCAAAATTGATCTGGCTCAAGTAGTAATAATAATTGAAAGTAGACACATTTTCCCATCTAGAAATATATATTCTACATTTTACCAGTACTACTGTATTTGTGTTTCCAGTTGACATACCGAATAAAGGTGTGTTCCGAAATCCAGTGGATGCTGGCATCTACATGGTTCAGTAATTTTTAAAGTGGTGTCCCCAAAGGGTTATGGATTAAGAGATAAAAGGTTTCCTGGCATTTATTTGTAGTATTGCTTCTGTAGCTCCATTTGGAAGGCAATGCACCAATATAAATATGAAGGATTTCAATTGACCTTATGCTGCTACTTCCTGAAAAGTCTATTTCATTATTCCTACGTACTTATAACAATGTCTTGTGGTGTTTATGTGAAACTGGAGATTTCTCTCTGTTTACACAGAGATATCGGCAAGCGCCTGGAGGTGAGAAAGACAATCGCAGCCTGTACTGGGATGTCCAACTACATTAGCTCACTGGAACATGTCCAAGCCAGACTAACACTTTCCTACAATAGACGTGGAGACTTGGCCATCTATCTCACTAGTCCAGCGGGAACCCGATCCACTCTTCTGGCACCCAGGTATCGGCCAAATCATCTTTGGAGTCATCTTTCCTTCCTCTTTCTGCTTATAGATGAAGGTCGAGCAGACTCTTGCTAGTATATGTTGGTTGTAGAATAATTGTTTTTTGAATGCATATATTGTACTTAGTCTGAACAGAAGAGGAACAATTTATAATCCACTTCAGCATAAAAAAATGAAAAGTTTTTAATTTGGGGTTTCCCTTAACCCTTTAGTGCTCAAATTCATACAGACCAAAAATAACTCCATTCCCCTTCGAGTCTCCGTCCAGTCGTTGCTTTGGAGACCCCGTTCTCAAAGCCTATGTTTCCTCCCTTCAGCTATGCCTACTGAACTATAATCCCAATTTAACTCTACCTGCTCTGAAGGTCTCTCACTGTTTCCTCTCCTTATAACTCCATCTCTGGTACACTCCATTACAGTTGCCTGTAATTCTTTTATTTGCTGTGATGTTGACAAAAGCATTCTTTGAATGACCCAAAATTAGGGCTGCATTTCGTTTAAAATTTTATTCACAATCGTGTGATTAAAAGTATGTTTGTTTTTGTTCCCACTGCAGCTCCTTGTGACTCTGGTCAATGGAGGGTTAAGTAAATTGCCCAGAGTCACAGGGAGTTGCAGTGGAAACAAAAATAAATAAATAATATGCTATTAATTGTAGTTGCAAATTTTAATCAAAATGTAACCCTAAATAAATTAAAGAATAAAAAGTAATGAAAAGATATCACAAAGAATCTAAAACAGCATGTAGAACAGCTATAAAACAGCCTTCGTTTTCTGACCCTACTTCAGAAATGCAGCCCTAGTCAAAATAGATAATTTTTCTGCAACCTGTTGATGCAGGTGCTTTCTATTCCTGTTCGATTCCAAACAATTTCAGTTCTTTATCCCTTTTAAGCAGTAGGCAGAATGGTACGTTGAAATTCATGTTAAAATTGGAGTACACCAAAAGATAAGTTTTTCTTTATGCAAAAGTGGAGGGGGAGAACCCTATCCCCAAACTTTCTCTGAATTCTTCTTGTTTTTTACTTCCTCCAGACCACACGATTACTCGGCTGATGGCTTTAATGATTGGGCGTTCATGACCACCCATGCTTGGGATGAAGATCCATCGGGAGAGTGGATTCTGGAGATTGAAAATACCAGTGAAGCAAATAACTATGGTAAATTGAAAAAAATAATAATTTAGACCACACATACAGAGAGAGACTGCACAGACAGACTGAATTATTGCATCCGATATTTTAACCACTTTCCTGTTCTTTATCCTAACATAAATGTGAGAAATGAAAAAACTTGGAAATCAACGGTCTGACCCGCTTTACGGGGTCTTCAGGTGTAAAGTTGCAAGAAGTACCTTTTGTTGACTGGAATGTAACGAGCATTTTGAATAAACTTCTGTAAGGATTAGTATATTACAACATCATTAGCTAAGGAAACAAAACTCTATTAAAATTATGAAGATATTCAACTTATGCATCCAGTTTTTCCTATATAAGCACACAACTGTGGAACGCACTACCAAACGCCTTGAAAAAATGCACGGCCACCTAAACTTCCGGAAATCACTGAAAACCAACCTGTTTAAAAAGGCATACCCTACCGACTCAACTTAAATGCCTGATCTGTACAACACAACAAAACTAAATTACGTAATGGACATAACACAACTATTCCGCTTTACGATTCCCTAATGTGACTGTTCCACATGAACTTTATTTTACCACAACACCACTTTGTATTTGTTCACACCGGAGTCTGCGAACGCCTTTCCGGTACTATGTAAACCACATTGAGCCTACAAATAGGTGGGAAAATGTGGGATACAAATGTAACAAATAAATAAAATAAAGATTATTGCAAAATTGTAAGCTAAGAATGACGGCAGATAAAGACCTGTACGGTCCATCCAGTCTGCCCAACAAGATAAACTCATAGCATAAGGTATGATGCAATACTACATATGTATACTTGATCTTGATTTCTCCTTGCCATTATCAGGGCACAGACTGTAGAAGTCTGCCCAGCACTGGCCTTGTACTCCATTCTGAAGGTGTCACTTAAGCCCCACTCCAGCCACGATCAGGGCACAGACCTGCCCGGCACTGGCCTTGTTCTTCAGCTACTGAAGCTGAATCTGTCCAGCCACGATCAGAGCACAGATTTTAGAAGTCTGCCCAGCACGTGCTTTGCTTCCCAATTACTAGTGTTTCCATCTAATAATCACTAAGTTTGTTTGGTTCCATGCCTTTTATACAGGATTACTTTGTGTTTATCCCACACATTTTTGAATTCTGTTAGTATATAAGTATTGCCATACTGGGAAAGACCAAAGTCCATCAAGCCCAGCATCCTGTTTCCAACAGTGGCCAATCCAGGCCAATCCCCTTATTTTGAAATGAATTTGTTTTATAATACCGTTAGTGTGTCCCTAGACACAAGCATGCTGATTTTTTTAGGTTTTGCTGAGGTCTCAGTTGCTTGCATATGCTCTTGACATGCTTAGTACGGTTGTAAAGGATTCCTGTACTAAAAATTGTAACACCCATTACATTGTCCTACTATATTCAGTTAACTTTAGTGCTTATTTACAAAAGAGAATAATTTTTTAAAGATGTCAAATGATTTATTTCGTAATGTTTCACACCAGAATACACACACAGAGCCCCACGTGGAAAAAGCATAGTTTCTCATGCCAATTCCATTCAGTTAATTCGTTTTCAGTAACACGATGCTAAAAAAGCAGAAATGAGAGCTTAAATGTAAACCAGATATTCTTAGCAATGATCTTCCCACAGAAAAGAGGAGTTGAATTGTGTCCATAATACATTGCAGCTTTACTGTCTCTTACATATCTCTGGAAAACATTGTTGACTCCTGCTAGCGCTGTACAATGTCAGCTGGATATTTTCTAGATGTGCGCATGATCTTCTGGAGCCAGTTGCACTTGGGGGGGGGCTTGGTTCTGATAGGGGAAGAACTGATTAACCTCTTTGCTATGAATAATCAAGCTCTACCACTTTAAACCTTATATCGAATTGGATCTCTCTATAGTCGATGACCTAATGTATGTTACAATCCAATTTATTACTCAGGAACCTTCATGCAATACTAGAATGTATTCTTATTTATCATGTATATATGCACATGGTATATATATATACCATGATCTGTTCCATATATGTTATGTTCCATGAATGTTCCATGTATGTTACCACGTATGTATGCACCTTATCGCATTAGCATTTGGAATTCTGTTACCTGGAAAAGGCAACCGCCATTACAGCAAATGTAAGCCACATTGAGCCTGCAAATTGGTGGGAAAATGTGGGATACAAATGCTACAAATAAATAAAATAAAGTATTCAGAATAAAACTTGGGGCTCCACTACAAGCAGGTTTTCCAGAAAAGTTGGCAAGTGGAATGATATATGCAGTAGGATATGATGTCCCCCCCCCCCCCCACCGAAAATTGGGTTACAGTAAAGTGCTGGAAAAAACCAGTAGAAGGAAACAAGCCTCTGTTGCATTACCAAAGTAGAAGTTTCTCTGCTAGTTTCATCTGAACGGTTGTGTCCCAAACTTTTTAAAAACCTCTGCAAGTTATGTTGAAAACACACGAAGTATGGAGTTTTATACTGAAAATGTGAAATCACTTTTGGGAATCTTAAGTATGTAGAACGGCAAAGCACACACTTTTCCAAATAACGCTCAAGGCAGTTTACGGCATTCTTAATAATTGAACTGCAAAAAGTTCCTGTCTGAAAGAGCTGGCATTGCCTGAAAGAGCTGACATTTTAAGCGAGTATGTAAGCCGGCAGTGAAAGTAGTTTTCTAAAGGTTACAGAGTGTGTCAGTGAGGGAATTGGGATTGGGAAAGCCGCTGTGCAGTGCTTTCGTTGTATGAATGAAAATACAGGTCTCAAAGAAACTTTTAGCCACCAGTTGAGCACTGTTATGTGACTGGTGATGTACACTGAAGTGTGTCATTTTCTGTCAGAGTTGACATTTTTGTCTTAAACACATTACTTATTCTTGAACTTTTACATTTGTTCTTGTCTTGACAGGAACGCTGACCCAGTTTGTCCTGGTGTTGTATGGAACAGCATCACTATCGCCGAGTTTTTCAAGCCAAGTGGAAAGCAGCGGCTGTAAAACCATTACTTCCAGCCAGACCTGTATCGGTATGTATGGGTCTGGGATTAGAGTGGTGGGATAGGGAGGCATGACCCATAGGGGGTCGGGCCGGATGGGACTGCACCTGGATCCAAATTGACCATGACCCCCCCCCCCCCCCCCCCCCCCCATCGTGCAATACTGCTAGGAGTCATGATTCCCATTTTTGTTCCCAGTGCGATCTTGACCAGCAGCTGGGGAGCTCTATTGCTGCCTGGGTACCAGTAGACCACCCAGGAAGCCCCCGTAGGTTCCTGGGGAGGGGATCAGGGGGACATGGCTGATTCTGAATGGGAGTCAGGATTTAGAAGAAGATGCAGAATCCATTGTGTTGGGGAACGGAGAGGAGAAATTAGGGCTCTGATCTTGTGTATTAGGGGTGTTGGGAGGGGGATCAGTGTTGGTGACAGTTGTTTGGGAAGTTGTGGGAATCAGAGCTATGCTATTGTGTGTTTGGGGTGTCGGGAGAAGGTAATGGGCTGTGTTTCTGGGAGGGGACAGAGCAGCAGTGGAGGTGGGGTGTACCTCTGTGGCAATGTCGCATTCTGCTCTTTCCTTCCTAGGCCTGCACTGTTAAATGCCATCTACTTTAGAAGACTGTACAGTACTGGTGTGGGGACTTGCTCCAACATACATTAAATTCTGTCCCAAACAACCCCAACTTATATAAGATACACAGTCCAAAATCACATGTTATTCAGAACTTCACCTTAGTTATATTACTTTCTTGCTGGGGATCTTCAGAGTAACTGACAGCATAAACCATTTGGGATCAGCATCCCGTATACTCATGGCGCTGTACACATCGTCATTGATCTACCTGTAGCTCATTAAATAGATTTTAAATGATTTTTTAAAACTTTTTAAACATTTCTTTAACATATTCTAACCAGCTTATAGCTTGTAACTTTAGCATTTGAGATGCGTGATACTACTTAACTTTGGCCGCACTTTTTCAACCGAGTCAAACCTCCGCCGACATGGCCAGGTTTCGTCTCCTTCTTCAGGGAAGAGGTTCGCTAGGGAAAAACAATTTATTAGTTACTAACATCTCTATGATTGGTTTAATCTCTTATATACATTACATGGACTGTGACTCTACCATCTCATAGTTTGCTCCTGCACATGAAAAAATGGCTGCAGCGTCTGGCGCGGAAATAGCCTGTTAAATAGCTCACAGCTGATGTGAATTCTCATTCCTGATAGGGCAGCCTATTCTAAGCTGCCATCAATCATATTAGTGACCACCAATCGATTTCGGAGTTCAACCCACCCGGTTGCAGAGTCTGCAATTGAAAGATCCACCTTTGCTCTTTATAATTCAGTAAACGTCTGGCATTACCACCCTCCCACCCCAGCTGAACATGATCTATAATATGCCATTTAATATCTTCTAATTGATGCTGAAAATCCACCCAGTATTGTACTAATGGGGCAGTTAATATCCGGTTCTTAATTCTGGATTTGTGCTCATTAAGTCTGTTTAATCGGGCGACAAGACCGCCCTATGTATATCAGTTGACACGGGCAGACAATTGCATACACTACATTATTCGTGTTGCAGTTAGTAAAAGATCGTATAGAAATCATACGCGTAGATCTTGGAGGTGTCCATGAAACTCCTTCTATCGTATATGCGCACCATTGAGTTTCATGAACACCTCCAAGATCTACCTGTATGATTTCTAAACGATCTTTTACTAACTGCAACATGAATAATGTTGTTTATGCAATTGTCTGCCTGTGTCAACTGATATACATAGGGCGGTCTTGTCGCCCGATTAAACATAGACTTAATTTCCAGCATCAGTTAGAAGATATTAAATGGTTTATCCTGTCAGTTACTCTGAAGATCCCCGGCAAGAAAGTAATATAACTAAGGTGAAGTTCTGAATAACGTGATTTTGGACTGTTAAATGCCATGACGGACCGTGAGTACTCCCATGTTGTCTGGCACTGCATGTAATGTGGTGCCTGTGCTGTGCTACCGGACTGCCCTGTGGGGTAAATGCAGGGCATACCCCCTGCATTTACCGCACAAGCTTTGCAGATACCTCATTAACTTTTGTAGTAAATGTGTGGTAACCACACAATCTACCATACCTTAATAAAAGGGCCCTAAGTATAAAACAGTAGCACAGATCCTGCAGAAAGAGAGCCTAGTTTTTGAGCGCTGACGTTTTTGCCTGCTCAGAAGTAGGCCTAAATGTTAGCACTTAATGCTAACATTTTATATAAAATATATGTATTTTATATAAAATACACCTGTAAATCGTCGCTTAACCAGACTCATCTCCTGAGCACACCTACTCTAAGCACATTCCTGCTTCCACTGCGTGTAAGTGTGACCTAACTTTATATGAGGTCTTTTACATGCAAAAAAAAAAAAACAACTTTATAGAATGACCTCCAATGTGTTTAAAACTGCTCCTGTTCTTTGGGGGAAGGGCTGGCTTCCCTGTTCGCGCCATGAGCTGTGCAGGGTGCTGAGGCTGCTTTCAACTTTGGTGCAGCAGCAAAACTCATGCCTGGAGACCAACTTTGGCATAACGCTGCCCTCATTAGCAACCATTGCAAAATAGTCTTTTTATTGGAAGCTTAAACCAACAACGGAAGTAAACATAAACCACAGGCACAAGAAACAATGCATACAGAATACTAAACAAATGTGCTTCTCAGATATAAAATCAAAAACAACCTCCTCTAATTTTCAAGAAGGGGGGGAAAATTTAAAGTACTAAAAGCAACTCCCTTCCCACCCCTCCCAATCCACTAGACCAAGTAACAGAGGACAGAAACCAGAACTACATAACTTGTTCTAGGAGCAATGAGTAAGTGGCGTCCCAAATACGATACCACTTAGCCGTTGTCTTATTGTTCTGAGCTGAGAGCTTCTCTATGTTAGCAGTATACCAAAGCTTTGTAATCCGCTTATAGGCAGGTGCCACCAATTCCCATTGCCAGGAAGCTCCTGCACCCAGAACCGGTTTATTGAGCAGAAATATTGTTACAACTTTTGAGAATATTTATTACCTACATGTGTAACATCTGTAGATGAGTTAAAATGTTAAGCACAGGAGAGCTGAAATTGATGAGTGAGTGAAGACTGGCAGAAAAGAGCTGCAAGGAGGCTCTGGATTGTAGATTTAAAACAAAAACAAATCCCTTTCCCCATGGTTACTGGCCTTAATTTACCCAGAGATCATTAAAGTGCATGGAAAGTAGCACCAGTGCCACCATCTGTCATAAATTAAAATAAATTTCCATCCTTTAAAGCTCAGTTTTGAGTGGAAGCTAGAAAGATTGCCTCCAATTGAGATGCTTTTATCACCAGTGGGATTCTGCCATCCTGTATTAATGAGGCATTTGGAACCAATTAGCACCCAAGTGGTTTTGAATAAAAGGAAATATTTCTGTTGAGTGTTACAGGCTTCCTAGCCAGCTCCATGTAGTGCCCCCTTGGGTTATTGAGCCAATGCTAGCTTAGCGTGAAGCCAGTCGTGTATTGAAATTACATCTGATTGGCTCACAGACGGTTTCCAGAGGACTGGTGTTTCTACAACAGGGACAGGAAGGTTGGAAGCTAGCAGAGGCCTGGTATAGGGACCGATACTCAAAGCCAGGCACTAAAGCCCACAACGCAAAACCCTAGGAGTAGCCTAGTGGTTAGTGCAGTGGACTTTGATCCTGGGGAACTGAGTTCAATTCCCACTGCAGCTCCTTGTGACTCTGGGCAAGTCACTTAACCCTCCATTGCCCCTGGTACAAAATAAGTACCTGAATATATGTAAACCGCTTTGACTGTAATTGCAAAAACCTCAGAAAGGCGGAATATCAAGTCCCATTTCCCCTTCCCCCCTCTAGCTCAACAACAGTGCAGAAAAATAGCTAAGTGGTGTACAAAAAAAATGATATGCAGATATGTGCAGTTCATTTCCTCTAACAAACTGAAAGCAAGGGAAGGAATATGCCTAACACATACACACAAAGTGTTTTGTGACAAATGCAGCTCTCGTGCGCATGTCCAGACAAAACCAGAAGTGCAAGCACACATCGGCGCTGTTCTTCCACACTTTCAAATATGAGCCTTTCAAAAATAGTTTGCACTTTAAAAAATTCTGAAAGGCTTATATTTAAGTGCAGAAAAACTGGCACCGATGTATGCTTTCAGGTTTTGGTCACTTGCACTGTTGCAAAGGGCATCCTTCCACTTGCAAAACAGTGGCGGAGCCAAGGGTGGGCCCAGGCCCACCCACTTTGGGCTCATGCCCACCCAGTAGCAGCACACGCATGATATGGCTGGCAGGGATCCCCAAGCCCCACCAGCTGAGAACTCCCAACAACTGTCCCTTTTGCATACCTTGTAAATAGCAGAGAGCAGCGACTGATATGTTCTGTTTGCACCGGCCCCATAGCCTTCCCTCTGATGTATTCCCGCCTATGCAGAAATAGGAAGTTGCATCAGAGGGAAGGCTGTGGGGCCAACATGAGCAGTGTGTATTAGTTGCTGCTTGCTGCCAGTGAAAATCTGCTACTTAAAAGGTATGTGGGGCAGGGGGGATGTTTGACAGACCATATGGCATGCAGGCAAGAGAGGGAGAGACCAAATCACTTGTGGGACAGGGCAGAGTTCTTTAGCCCACCCATCTTGGGCCCAGGCCCACCCAAAATTGGGTGTCTGGCTACTCCCCTGTTGCAAAAGAAGACAAAATCTGTAGCATTGTGGAATATTGACAAGAAATCGCCTGAAAACACCTATGCTGCCCCTGACCTGGCAGTAAATTCTTGGCATTGCATTGTGGCAGTTTGTGCATTGGGAAGGAATACTTACTGACCTCATTGACATCCTTTAAATACAATTTGTGGCCATCTTTTCTGTACACATTAACACTGGTGCTCGAGCCCTCTGAGCATTCAGCACTGTATAATGTGCATACAAACCCGGCATCGACTGCATTTTAACTCCAGAAGTAGCTTTGAGCATCAGCACCATAACCTATAGTGAGTCTTTATTGGCGACACCTTGGGCAAGCATTTTCTTGTGATAAACACTGAAATGTGCTTATGTTAAGATTTTTGTTTTTGTCTTTGAAAAGGGTGGCCAGACAGAAAATTTAAGAAATGTATAAGTACATGTGGTCCCGAGAGAATTTTTTTTTTTAGGATGGGAGAGCAATAAGTGAAAGAACAGGGCTATGAACTTGGTACAGAATTAAAAATTTACAACGGAATGATTTTCTATTACTAATGCGGAATAATTGGACAGTTTTAACTTTCCTTTTAAGGGTTACCTTTTTTTTTTTCAATATATCTCTTATTAAATGGATGCTGATTTCTGAGTTATGTTTTTGTTTTTAATTTGTATTTCATTTTGAATAGCATGCACTAAGTGACTTATTTACTAAGCTGCATTAATTGGTGACAGTCATCACACTTAATAGTGTGGGTCTACCCTAACAGTTATCATGGGAGCCTGTCACGAAATGCCTAGCCCACCCGCCTGGCGTTACCCCGCAGCCACTTAGAGGGTCTATCCCCAGCACAGCTCAGGTACGCCTGAACCTGCTGCTTGTGCTCTACACTAGCAACCTCCTCCCACCGACTGGGTCACAACTGCCTCTGAGCAAGTCTCCCTCTCTCCAATTATCCCCAGTGATTTCTTGGTTACTGGAGCCACACTCCCAGTGGTCCCACAGTTCCCAGAAAGCACTCACAGACTCAACACACAAACCACCAGGATTTGGGCTAAGATTGAATCAACAGCCACAGCTGCTGGGTAATTTCAAACTCCAAGCCAATCAGAGCCCAGTCAACAAGATTTGAAAGTATACTGCTGCTGCTTGCTTCCTGCTTGTGTTAAAGGAAAAGAACATTCAGGGCTAGATGCACTAAAGTTAACGAGCCAACAACGTGGGTTTTAAACTGGTTCTAGCCAGATAAACGTGCAAGTAGTAAACCGGGACATGCACAGAAGGGCACTGTCCGGTCATGGTAGCAGCTAACGAAAACGGAATGCAGATGAGCAAATTAGTGTAGAAATCGTATTCTAATGAGATGCACTACAATTTTCCGATCCCCTTACCATGGAAAACCGAACGGGTCTACACCTCTCGTTGGGCTGCTGTGAGAGAATCGGAAGGAAAAAAAAAAAGTGCTCGTCATGGACGTCCTTCACTTAAAAAAACAAAAAAAGGATGTCCCTGACAAGCACTTGGACGTTTGCAGCTTACATCAGGCAATTAGGAAGGACTCTGAACAAAAAAAAAAGGACGTCCCTGTTTTTCTTACCTGCCTGAAGTGACCACAACCACAGTTCTCTCAACAGTCCCCTCCAAGGTTGTTTTCAGCTTGTGCCCACCCCCCACAGGATCGGGACGTGCGAGGACGTCCAAATCAAAACTTTTTGGATGTCCCTCCCTCCAGGTCTCTCTCAGCCAATCACAGCGCGTTTAGCTGTACCAGCTAAGCGCGCTGTGATTGGCTTCCGAGGGAATAGAGAATGCAAGTGAGCTACAACGAGCAGCTCATTTGCATTCCATTTCCTTGATGCATGGCCGTCCCCTACTGATTCGCTATGGAATCGGTAAGGGAAGGGCTCTTACGAGGCCTTTCAGTTCCCTGTAGCAGCTTTACAGCAAAGTTACACCACCTGCTGGCCAAATAGGAGAAATACACTTCTGGACATAATTAAAACAGGAAAATATCTAATACATTTTACAGGCTTAAAACACATTATTTCTTCACAGTGCCCTTTTACTAAAGGACATTAGAATCTGGACTTAATGTGTCTTAATATGGGGCTTTCCTATGCACTAAGCCCTGATTCAATGTGTTGCTTTTGAAAAACACTTTTCCTTTGTTTTTTTTTTTAAGGCTATATGCTAATGTTGCCATTAGCGTGTGCAATGCCTGGAAAAAAACAACGCGGTGTGCTAAATGCTCCCTCATTAAGTCTGCAGTATCTAGTTACATGTGCTAATCACAGCACACTAGCTGAATAATGTTTCCTTGATCATGACACTCCCCCTCCAAAAATTATTTTAAAAAATAACACACGGTTAGCACATGGAAAAGGGGAAATTAACATAAAAGGCTTGAGTGAGTTTTCCGGTGGGATCTTTTCGTGCATCCACCACATGTTAGGGCTCAACTTCGTTTTGTAAAAGGGCCCCATAGTACCTTACCAGCAGGGGCGTAGCCAGACCTCGTGGTGGGAGGGGGCCAGAGCCCGAGGTAGGGGGCACATTTTAGTCTGCCGCCTAGCCCCCCCCCCCAATGCCTCGTCACTCCCTCCCCCCCCCCCACGCCTCGTCACTCCCCCCCCCCCCCCCCCCCCCCCAACTGCCTTGTCACTCCCCCTCACCTCACACTTCTCTTGGGGCAGTTCTGTTTGTTCTGGAATTTTGGATCATTTTACATGCTTTCAGACTTGGACAGGGGGCTCTCTCACTTTTTTTCCCCCCTTTTTTGATCCGTATCAGACCAGTGGGACACTGGATGATATTGATTTCTGAGGACTCTTGCTATTGGCTGGATTATCAACCTGTACTGAGACTATGAGAGAGCCTCTGATGTCATACCCCTAGTGTTTAGTTTATGAGCATTCCTTGTTCCATGTTGATTATGGGAAGAGGAGAGGGGAAGGGAACGGGACAATCAACAAGGGGGGGGGAAACAATTTGAGCACTGATAGGAGAGTAGACTGAATCTAACTTAACTGGCTGAGTGAATGTTGGAGTGTGATGGACTGGATGTGTTCATGGTAGGGGGGCTGACTGTGTTACGGTGGAAAGGCATTAAAACCTGATTGGTCTCCCATGTGGAGTCTATGGTTCCTTCTGTTAGGGTTATGGGGGGGGGTGGAATATATCTAGGAGGGAGGAGGAGAGGTAGGTATAAGGGGATGGGGTGGGTTGGAGGACCCCTCACATGCTGGATACAGGATGGAGATGGGGGTGGGTTGGAGGACCCCTCACATGCTGGCTACAGGATTTTCTTGATGTATGCAGTACTGCAAAGTATCACTACCTGCTGTGTTTAGATTGGGTGGGCTTGTGGCTAGGTCAACCCATTCCAACTCTCATTCATACTTAATCTCTGAGACTTGTTCTCAGCACAGGAGTGACCTAATAGTAAGGATTGTCACACGGAATGTGGGAGGTATTTACTCCCCCATTAAAAGATCTAAAATACTACAAACCTTGCAGAGACATTGTGTAGACATTGCACTACTGCAAGAAACACATTTATCAGATATTGAGTATGCTAAATTGAAGCGTTGGTGGGTGTTGGAATGTGTGTCTTTTGTGTTAACAAAAAAGGGGGAGTAGTGATTCTCTTCCGCAGGGGGGTCTTAGACTACTACCAGCAGCTTTATGTTGATGGGGAGGGCCAGGTAGTTCTCTGCAAGGTTACCACACAAAGACAATGTATTATTTTATGCAAAGTCTATGCCCCTAATCAGTTTAGTCAGGTCTTTTACAGATCTATCTTAGCTGGTCTCATGCCTTATGTGCCTTTGGGGGGGGGGGGGGGGGGGATTTCCACACAATGTGGGACCCACTAATGGATAGATCTGACAACACGAGGGGGGATCATCCTTCCCCCTGTTGTGACCTGCCACATTTTTGTCGGATGTTGGCCCCTCTTGATGTGTGGAGAGTTCTACACCTAGTTGATCGGGATTACACACGTCTATCTCAAGCTCACTCCTCTCAGTTGCAGATTATTTGTTGATATCTTGCAATGCCCATCTGCATTATTTATTTATTTATTTGTTGCATTTGTATCCCACCCACCTATTTGCAGGCTCAGTGTGGCTTACATTGTTCCGCCATGGCTGACGCCATACCAGAGTAAAAGATACAATTAGTAATTACATAAGAATGTGAGTAACATTCTCCGAGGACAAGCAGGCTGCTTGTTCTCACTGATGGGTGACGTCCACGGCAGCCCCTCCAATCGGAAACTTCACTAGCAAAGTCCTTTGCTAGCCCTCGCGCGCCCGCGCGCACCGCGCATGCGCGGCCGTCTTCCCGCCCGAAACCGGCTCGAGCCGGCCAGTCTTCTTTTGTCCGCACTCGGTACGGTCGTGTTTTCGCCGTGTCGAGCCCCGGAAAGTCGACCTCGCGCGTCCAATTTGTTTGAACGTGTTTTTTTCCTTCGGGAAAGCTTGTCCTAGTCGGGAAGTGCTCCGGAAACCCCCCGCCGGGTTTCGTGTAAATCCTCCCCGTACTTCCAGCTTTTTTGCCCCGGTAAGTTTTCTTTCGTCGTCGGGGTAGGCCTCTTTTCGGCCTCGGTCGAGATTTTTTCTCCCTCTAAATTTGGTGCTTCAAATTTCGCCATTTCGGCTTTTGATTTCGCCGGCGTGATTTTTCCGCCCATGACATCGAAGCCTTCCAGCGGCTTCAAGAAGTGCACCCAGTGCGCCCGGGTTATCTCGCTCACTGATCGACACTCGTCGTGTCTTCAGTGTCTGGGGGCCGAGCACCGCCCTCAGAACTGCAGTCTGTGTTCCCTGCTTCAAAGGCGGACTCAGGTAGCGAGACTAGCCCAGTGGAACGTGTTGTTCTCGGGCTCTTCGTCGGCATCGGCACCGGGATCTTCGAGTGCATCGACGTCGTCAGCGTCCAGACCATCTTCCTCGGCCGCCCCTGCATCGAGTGCATCGAGGCATCGGGCCTCTGCATCGGCGCCGAGACATCGGATAGCTGCATCGACGTCGGTGGTACCAGGACCTCGTCTGCTGATGTCGTCGGACGGTGGTGCATCGGGTGGAGTGCAGGTGAGGGCTGTCCATTCCCCTGCTGGTGGCGGTGAGCCCTCGGGTGGGTCTCCGCCTACCCTGAGGGCTCCTGCGGTACAGCCCCCCCGAGATCGACCTTCTTCAGTCTCGGCCCCGAGGAAGCGACGAGTGGATTCGACGTCCTCCTCGTCGGTGCCGGGGAGCTCCGGTGACATGCTTCGGAAGAAATCGAAGAAGCATCGACACCGGTCTCCTCCCCGTGTCGGCACCGAGAGCTCTGGGTCGCCGAGGGATTCGGCACCCAGCAGGCATCGGCACCGAGAGGACCGCTCACCCTCTGTTCAGGAGGTGTCGATGCGCTCCGCTCTGGACAGCCCGGAACAGCCTCCACGCCCGGAACAGGTACTGACGTCGACGCCTGCATCGACCTCTCAGCCTTTCTCTGCAGCCGCTCTAAACGAGAGCCTCCGGGCCGTTCTCCCAGAGATTCTGGGAGAGCTGTTGCGCCCTACCCCTCCGGTACCGGCGGTGCTTGCGCCACCGGTACCGTCGAGCGTGGCGCCGGCTGGCCCATCGCCCAGGTTGAGGTCCCCGACGTCGGTACCGCGTGCGGTACCGACCGCGGCCACCTCCCAGGAAGGCTCCCCGACTACGTCGGCGGAGGGAGCTTCGCCGATGCGGGCGAGGGAGTCTACCTCTCGACGCCCCCATCGTGGACGGGGTTCCACGGAGTCGAGCAGGGCGAGGTTGCAGACACAGGTCCGTGAACTTGTGTCTGACACCGAGGGTGAGGCCTCGTGGGAGGAAGAGGAAGATCCCAGATATTTCTCTGACGAGGAGTCTGGGGGTCTTCCGTCTGATCCCACTCCCTCTCCTGAGAGACAGCTTTCTCCTCCCGAGAGTCTGTCTTTTGCCTCCTTTGTCCGGGAGATGTCTACGGCCATCCCCTTCCCGGTGGTTGTGGAGGACGAGCCCAGGGCTGAAATGTTTGAGCTCCTGGACTATCCTTCTCCACCTAAGGAAGCGTCCACTGTTCCCTTGCACCATGTCCTGAAGAAGACATTGCTTGCGAACTGGACCAAACCATTAACTAATCCCCACATTCCCAAGAAGATCGAGTCCCAGTACCGGATCCATGGGGACCCAGAGCTGATGCGCACTCAGTTGCCTCATGACTCTGGAGTTGTGGATTTGGCCCTAAAGAAGGCTAAGAGTTCTAGGGAACATGCTTCGGCGCCCCCGGGCAAGGACGCTAGAACCTTAGACTCCTTTGGGAGGAAGGCCTACCATTCCTCTATGCTCGTGTCCAAGATCCAGTCTTACCAGCTCTACACGAGCATACACATGCGGAATAATGTGCGGCAGTTGGCGGGCTTGGTTGATGCTCTTCCCCCTGAGCAAGCCAAGCCTTTTCAGGAGGTGGTCAGGCAGCTGAAGGCGTGCAGAAAATTCCTGGCCAGAGGAGTTTATGACACTTTTGATGTTGCGTCCAGGGCCGCTGCTCAAGGTGTGGTGATGCGCAGGCTCTCATGGCTGCGTGCCGCCGACCTGGAGAATAGAATCCAGCAGCGGATTACGGACTTGCCTTGCCGTGCGGATAACATTTTTGGCGAAAAAGTCGAGCAGGTGGTAGAGTCTCTCCACCAGCGGGACACCGCATTCGACAAGTTCGCCCGCCGGCAGCCTTCAGCTTCTACCTCTACAGGTAGACGATTTTTTCGGGGGAAGGAAGACTGTTCCCTATACTTCTGGCAAGCGTAGGTACAATCCTCCTTCCCGACAGCCTGCGGCCCAGGCTAAGCCCCAGCGCGCTCGCTCTCGTCAGCAGCGTGCGAATCAGCAAGGCCCCGCGGCTCCCCAGCAAAAGCAAGGGGCGAGCTTTTGACTGGCTCCAGCAGAGCATAGCCGACATCCAAGTGTCAGTGCCGGGCGACCTGCCTGTCGGAGGGAGGTTGAAAGCTTTTCACCAAAGGTGGCCTCTTATAACCTCCGATCAGTGGGTTCTCCAAATAGTCCGGCAAGGATACACCCTCAATTTGGCCTCTCAACCTCCAAATTGTCCACCGGGAGCTCAGTCCTACAGCTTCCAGCACAAGCAGGTACTTGCAGAGGAACTCTCCGCCCTTCTCAGCGCCAATGCGGTCGAGCCCGTGCCATCCGGGCAAGAAGGGCTGGGGTTCTATTCCAGGTACTTCCTTGTGGAAAAGAAAACAGGGGGGATGCGTCCCATCCTAGACCTAAGGGCCCTGAACAAATATCTCGTAAAAGAAAAGTTCAGGATGCTTTCCCTGGGCACCCTTCTCCCCATGATTCAGCAAAACGATTGGCTATGCTCTCTGGACTTGAAGGATGCCTACACACACATCCCGATACTGCCAGCTCACAGACAGTATCTGCGATTTCAGCTGGGCGCACGCCACTTCCAGTACTGTGTGCTACCCTTTGGGCTCGCCTCTGCGCCCAGGGTGTTCACAAAGTGCCTAGCTGTGGTAGCAGCGGCGCTTCGCAGGCTGGGGGTGCACGTGTTCCCATATCTCGACGATTGGCTGGTGAAGAACACATCCGAGGCAGGAGCCCTGCAGTCCATGCAGATGACTATTCGCCTCCTGGAGCTACTGGGGTTTGTGATAAATTACCCAAAGTCCCATCTTCTCCCAGTGCAGAAACTCGAATTCATCGGAGCCCTGCTGGATTCTCGGACGGCTCGCGCCTATCTCCCAGAGGCGAGGGCCAACAACTTGTTGTCCCTCGTCTCGCGGGTGCGAGCGTCCCAGCAGATCACAGCTCGGCAGATGTTGAGATTGCTGGGCCACATGGCCTCCACAGTTCATGTGACTCCCATGGCCCGCCTTCACATGAGATCTGCTCAATGGACCCTAGCCTCCCAGTGGTATCAGGCCGCCGGGGGTCTAGAGGACGTGATCCACCTGTCCACGAGTTTTCTCGAATCCCTGTATTGGTGGACGATTTGCTCCAATTTGACTCTGGGACGTCCCTTCCAAATTCCTCAGCCACAAAAAGTGCTGACCACGGATGCGTCTCTCCTGGGATGGGGAGCTCATGTCGATGGGCTTCACACCCAAGGAAGGTGGTCCCTCCAAGAAAGCGATCTACAGATCAATCTTCTGGAGTTGCGAGCGATCTGGAACGCTCTGAAGGCTTTCAGAGATCGGCTGTCCCACCAAATTATCCAAATTCAGACAGACAATCAGGTTGCCATGTACTATGTCAACAAGCAGGGGGGCACCGGATCTCGCCCCCTGTGTCAGGAAGCCGTCAGCATGTGGCTCTGGGCTCGCCGTCAAGGCATGGTGCTCCAAGCCACATATCTGGCAGGCGTAAACAACAGTCTGGCCGACAGGTTGAGCAGGATTATGCAACCTCACGAGTGGTCGCTCAATTCCCGTGTGGTGCGACAGATCTTCCAGGCGTGGGGCACCCCCCTGGTGGATCTCTTCGCATCTCAAGTGAACCACAAGGTCCCTCAGTTCTGTTCCAGGCTTCAGGCCCACGGCAGACTGGCGTCGGATGCCTTCCTCCTGGATTGGGGGGAAGGTCTGCTGTATGCTTATCCTCCCATTCCTCTGGTGGGGAAGACTTTGTTGAAACTCAAGCAAGACCGAGGCACCATGATTCTGATTGCTCCCTTTTGGCCGCGTCAGATCTGGTTCCCTCTTCTTCTGGAGTTATCCTCCGAAGAACCGTGGAGATTGGAGTGTTTTCCGACCCTCATCACGCAGGACGAAGGGGCTCTGCTGCATCCCAACCTCCAGTCCCTGGCTCTCACGGCCTGGATGTTGAGGGCGTAGACTTTGCCTCTTTGGGTCTGCCAGAGGGTGTCTCCCGCATCTTGCTTGCTTCCAGGAAAGACTCCACTAAGAGAAGTTACTTCTTTCATTGGAGGAGGTTTGCCGTCTGGTGTGACAGCAAGGCCCTAGATCCTCGCTCTTGTCCTACACAGACCCTGCTTGAATACCTTCTCCACTTGTCTGAGTCTGGTCTGAAGACCAACTCCGTAAGGGTTCACCTTAGTGCAATCAGTGCATACCATTACCAAGTGGAAGGTAAGCCGATCTCAGGACAGCCTTTAGTTGTTCGCTTCATGAGAGGTTTGCTTTTGTCAAAGCCCCCTGTCAAGCCTCCTACAGTGTCATGGGATCTCAATGTCGTTCTCACCCAGCTGATGAAACCTCCTTTCGAGCCACTGAATTCCTGCCATCCGAAGTACTTGACCTGGAAGGTCATTTTCTTGGTGGCAGTTACCTCGGCTCGTAGAGTCAGTGAGCTTCAGGCCCTGGTAGCCCAGGCCCCTTACACCAAATTTCATCACAACAGAGTAGTCCTCCGCACTCACCCTAAGTTTCTGCCAAAGGTTGTGTCGGAGTTCCATCTGAACCAGTCAATTGTCTTGCCAACATTCTTTCCCCGTCCTCATTCCTGCCCTGCTGAACGTCAGCTGCACACATTGGACTGCAAGAGAGCATTGGCCTTCTATCTGGAGCGGACACAGCCCCACAGACAGTCCGCCCAATTGTTTGTTTCTTTTGATCCCAACAAGAGGGGAGTGGCTGTAGGGAAACGCACCATATCCAATTGGCTAGCAGATTGCATTTCCTTCACTTACGCCCAGGCTGGGCTGGCTCTTGAGGGTCATGTCACGGCTCATAATGTTAGAGCCATGGCAGCGTCGGTAGCCCACTTGAAGTCAGCCACCATGGAGGAAATTTGCAAAGCTGCGACGTGGTCATCTGTCCACACATTCACATCTCATTACTGCCTGCAGCAGGATACCCGACGTGACAGTCGGTTCGGGCAGTCAGTTCTTCAGAACCTGTTTGGGCTTTAGGATCCAACTCCACCCCCCGAGGGCCCTGTTTGTTCTGTTCCAGGCTACACTCTCAGTTAGTTGGTAAATTTTTTAGGTCAATCTCAGTTATGTCCTCGCCGTTGCGAGGCCCAATTGACCAATGTTGTTGTTTTGAGTGAGCCTGGGGGCTAGGGATACCCCATCAGTGAGAACAAGCAGCCTGCTTGTCCTCGGAGAAAGCGAATGCTACATACCTGTAGAAGGTATTCTCCGAGGACAGCAGGCTGATTGTTCTCACAAACCCGCCCGCCTCCCCTTTGGAGTTGTGTCTTCCCTTGAAGTGTATTGTCTTGCTACATACTGGACTGGCCGGCTCGAGCCGGTTTCGGGCGGGAAGACGGCCGCGCATGCGCGGTGCGCGCGGGCGCGCGAGGGCTAGCAAAGGACTTTGCTAGTGAAGTTTCCGATTGGAGGGGCTGCCGTGGACGTCACCCATCAGTGAGAACAATCAGCCTGCTGTCCTCGGAGAATACCTTCTACAGGTATGTAGCATTCGCTTAATGGAATAAAGCATCAGGTATAAAGAGATCACAATCGAAAATGGTGAGAAATCCTAGTGAGATAACTAAACAACACTTATTGGAACTTCAAATCTCGCTTAACGAGCTTCTACATCAGCAGGCGATCAAATCACTGGCCTTTTACAAATATTGTCTTTATAGACAGGGAAACAAGGGGGGGTCCTTTGATGGCACTCTTGGTTTCTCGCTCAACTGAATCCTGCAGAGTTCACGCAGTTCGCACAGCAGAGGGGAGATTACTCTGGGCCCTCAGACATTGTCCTCTGCTTAAAGCTCCGGGATTGGATGACTTCCGCATAGCATTCTACAGGCTTTTGGGAGACGAGGCAGTTCCTCCACTAACTGGCATATTTAATGCCCTTCTCGCCTCGGATCAGCTCTCAGGGAATTTGAATATGGCTCATATTGTAGTTCTTTTAAAACCAGGCAAGGACATATTGTCCCCAGCTTCTTACCGGCCAATATCTTTATTGAACATGGAAACTAAGATCCTGGCTAAGTTTCTAGCCAACAGAATGGCACGCATTTTGCCTGCTCTCCTGCATGAAGCAAAGGTGGGATTTGTTAAGGGGCGCTTGGTGGCTAAAAATGTTTGTACAATCTTTGCATCACTAGCACACCAGGAGTGGACATCTTTACCTTCTCTGTTGGTAAGCTCCGATGCAGAGAAGGCGTTCGATCGGGTTATTTGGGATTTTATGTTTTCGGATTGTAAACTCTGTCGAGCAGGGACTTGTCTCTTCATTTTCAAGTGTACAGCGCTGCATACGTCTAGTAGCGCTTTAGAAATGGTAAGTAGTAGTAGTAGTCTTACAACAATATGGCTTTGGGGACAATTTTATCTGGTTTGTACGCGTTTTATATGCCAATCCTAGGGATTTACGTCAGAAGCCTTCCCTATACTAAGGGGGACTTGCCAGGGCTGTCCGTTCTGTCCGCTATTATTTATCCTCACACTAGATCCATTGATTAGAGATATTTATGCTAACCCAGATATTAGGAAGTGGTCCTTGGGGGCCCATTGTTTCAAATTGGTTCCTTTTGCAGATGATCTCTTGGTGCACTTAGTGGACCCCTATAATTCTTTAGCAGCCTTGTTGGAGAGTTTTTCAGAGTACGGAGATTTTGCGGATGTTAAGCTGAACCTCTAGAAGTCGGTTGTGCTGCCGTCTGATGGGTGGTACAGCAACTTTGGGGGCATACTTTCCCCCTTCGATGGGCAAGGCACTTTTCATTACCTGGGTGTGCAGCTGAGTATGGCCTCAATGGACCTGTATTCTGTCAATGTTTCCCAATTTCTGGACAAGACCAGATATCAGTTGGAAGCCTGGCATACCTTAATCTCTGTCATTAATGGGACAGATAAATTTGATTACGATGGTTGTGTTTCCTAAGTGGCTCCACCTACTTCAAACTCTTCCTCTATGGTTATTGAAGAAGGATCTCGCTCGCCTCAATAGATAGCTTTCTTTCCCGCCCAGCAATATCTAGCAAAGATCAAACTCCCAAGGCTAATGGGTAACTAGGCCATGGGAAGTCTGGGTTTACCTAACATAAGACTATATAATATTTCATGCCTCTTATGGGCACGTGTTTGATTGAATTACTGGGGTTCAGGATTACACTCCTATTTCTTACAAAAGAGCTTTATTCTCTCCTTAACACTTCCTATCCCTACTACAAGCTTCTTATCAGACGATTCCACATCCCTGGGGTTTGTGTGCTTCTTCATCCTTTGTGTTAGGCATGGACCTTTCTGGTTAGCTTGTTGGGAGATGACCCGTACAGTACTGATCAATTGCCTTATTGGGGTAATATTGATTTTGTGCCCGGCAGAGAAAATGGTGCATTTATTAGATGGGAGGCTAGGGGATTGTTTTTCTTGGAACATGTGCTTACCTCAGAGGGCACACTAAAGCCTTTAGATGATCTCATCCCCATGAATGTCAAGGATTATGGGGTCTTTTTGATTGTGGACCCAGGTTTCACTGATGAAGATTAGGTCAAGGTTTTCTGATGTGATCCAGTCTGTTATTATAGTTGTTTTGTTTACAACGGATCTGGCGTTGATATAACCCACTTGAATTTTTTGGTATGGGGCTTCTATGTTTGGTGTTATGTGAATTTTTGTTATTTGTCGTTTCTTTGTGAGTCTGTGTTTGGTGTGACTTTTCTTTCCGTTCTGTTTGTGTTGCCCACAAGTTGGAATTTTTCCTCTGTTATTGGCGTTGTCATTATGTTGAGGTGTGGCGTATAGAGTCAGTCTGTGTGATTATGAAGTATGGGTATGATGTTATTTTCTTCGAGTGGGATGGTATATGTTAGGTGGACCATAGATAAGGAGTAGATAGGAGTATTTTGAGTATATTCATTTTGGGTCTGGTCTTTAGTTTTCCGTACAGTTACCAAACATGTTTGGAAAAAGTAGTATCTGTATTAGCTGTTATCCAATGGTTACAGAAGTTGACTGAGAACCAGGGAAGCCAGGGATCATATCCCACTGCAGCTCTTTGAGAGCTTGGGCAAGTCACTTAACTCTCCACTGCCTCCTGTACAAACTTAGACTGTAAACCTCCAGGGACAGGAAAATACCTGTTGTACATGAAGGCAACTCGCCCAGCTACTACTATGAAAGGTATGAGCTAAATACAAACCCAACATCCAGTACCAGGCGTATTGTGAAGTAATATAAAAACCTACAAAAGTCACTCAGGAACTATAGAGCAGCTAACTAATGCACTATAGAGCAACTAATGGCACTAACATCTAGGAATTGCACAACAAGGGTCTACCTAGGAAAAAGCAGCACCATAAATATTATAGTGGGCACTAGAACATCACCTATTGAAAAAGATTAACAAGCCGGATTATTACAGATTGATCCTACACAGACATTCAGTGCTTAACAGAATACCTAGCCTTCTTCACACACACAGAACTTATAGACACTCATCATATACAGAATAAGTAACCATAACCTAAAAATAGAAATATATAGACAAAAATTAATCTAAACCTATTTCCTGTTTCATTATTATTATTTTGCAATTTTGTAAATTACTAGATACTTTACCTGAACAAGAAGTTTGTCTTGTAATATAATGGAAAATCTTAATAAATATTAAAAAAAAAAAAAAATTAATCTAAACCTCTGAGAAGCCAGACACTGCATACATTGCAACACCAGAAAAAAAGTAAGAGTGATGTGTGGCCCCCTTGTACTGTGCAAAACAAAAATAGCAGCTGCAAATTTCAGAAACTGATGCATTCCAAACACTACATTAGAAATTAACATATACAAATAAAGCAAAAAACAGAACATAAGGTGATATATTTTTATTGCACTAACAATACATTTTTTGATTAGCTTTCAAAGACCAAAACCTCTTTCCTCAGGCCTGGGTGGTATAATGCTTTTACAGTATAATGTCCTGACCTGAGGAAGGTGGTTTTGGCCTCTGAAAGCTGGTCAAAAAATATATTAAGTTGGTCCAATAAAGTATCACCTAATTTTGCATTTTTTGTTTTATTTTTATTAACCTTTAGAGTGGATTAAGGGCCTTTTTTAACAAATTGCACTAGCGATTCCCGGCACAGCAAATGAGAGGAAACCCATTCAATTCTAATTGGCTTCCTCTCAAATGCTGTGCATGAATCACAGCTTTGTAAAAGAAGCCCTAACATGGCTACCACACTAATTTAATCTGAATTACAAGTAAAATTCTTTTCCTACCTTTCTTGTCTGGCCATGTGCTTTGATACCACTGCTGCTCTGCTGCCAAACTTGAAAGCTGTAAAAAGATGATCAGGAGAGAGGAAGAGAGACCAGTGAAAGGAGCGGACCCAGCAACAAAAATAGGCGCTGTTTTAATCCAGATCTGTTTGGGGGAGCAATTGCTCCCCATGCACCCCTCCTAGCTAAGCCACTGAGCTAGATGGACCTTTGGTCTGACCCAATATGGCGATTCTTATGTTCTTATAAACTTAATTACTTTCTACTTGGTATTGACTGTATTCTCTGCCCTGTACCCTGTCTGTGTATGGTGGCAATGAGAAATCCAGGCTCCAGCTAGCTTACCTAGAGCAGTGTTTCCCAAGTCTATCCTGGAGTACCCCTTGGCAGTCAAGTTTTCATGATATCATAGTAACATAGTAAATGACGGCAGAAAAAGACCTGCATGGTTCATCCAGTCTGCCCAACAAGACAAACTCATATGTGCTACCTTTTGTGTATACCCTACTTTAATTTATACCTGTCCTCTTCAGGGCACAGACCGTATAAGTCTGCCCAGCACTATCCTAGCCTCCCGCTACCGGCTGGCTCTGCCACCCAATCTTGGCTAAGCTCCTTAGGATCCATTCCTTCTGAACAGGATTCCTTTATGTTTATCCCACGCATGTTTGAATTCTGTTACCGTTTTCATTTCCACCACCTCCCGCGGGAGGGCATTCCAAGCATCCACTACTCTCTCCGTGAAAAAATACTTCCTAACATTTTTCTTGAGTCTGCCTCCCTTCAATCTCATTTCATGTCCTCTCGTTCTACCGCCTTCGCACCTCCAGAAAAGGTTATGCATGAAATAGATCTGCATACAGTGGAGGCATTGTATGCAAATCAATTTCATGCATATTCATAGTGGATATCCTGAAAACCTGACTGACAAGGGGGTACTCCAGGGCCAACTTGGGAAACGCTGACCTAGAGCACACGGGCTGTTCTGGCAAGGTCAATTCAAATCCTGTAGCTGAGACGACTTGAAATTGAGTCTCCTTCAATTCAAATATTTCAACTTTGTTCATTTTTGATTCTGGCTCCCTGCAGTTTTTCCTTAATTTGTCAGTACAAGTAAGAATATTTTCATTCTTTCCCTGCATACTCTTGTTGAGACTGCTTAAGGCTTGGAAAATGTCAGCTAGGAATGTAACTGTATTGCACCATGTGTCATCACTAAGCAGGTCAGCCAGCTCAAACTATTCTGAGATTTAAAAAAAAAAAGGTTAGAAGCTCTTACCTCTGTTCATACCAGGGGCATAGCCAGACCTCGGCGGGAGTGGGGTCCAGAGCCCAAGGTGGGGGGGGGCACATTTTAGCCCATCTCCCCCGGGTCTAAGACCCCATGAGGAAGAAAAGACTTCAGATACCCGATAACCACCACCTTTGCTTTGAATAGTAGGTACTGCGCTGCTCAGCATTTACTTTTGAAAATTGACGTTTTCTATTGTAAAACTGTGGCATAGTCATAAGTCAAAAAACCTCGCCCCTTGTGCCTCACTCCTTTGTTTATATTGTATTTTATTAATATTTTTTTCTTTAATTCCAATAGAAATGAACAGGCACTTATCTGCTATTAAACTTGAACTAGTGGGTTCGAGGGTGAAGTTTAATAGCAGATAAGTGCCCGTTCATTTCTATTGGAATTAAAGAAAAAAATATTAATAAAATACAATATAAATAAAGGAGTGAGGCACAAGGGGTGAAGTTTTTTGACTTATGACTATGCCACAGTTTTACAATAGAAAACGTCAATTTTCAAAAGTAAATGCTGAGCAGCGCAGTACCTACTATTCAAAGCAAAGGTGGTGGTTATCGGGTATCTGAAGTCTTTTCCTCCCCATTTTTCTTCATGACACAGAGAGAGATTTATTTGCGAGTTGTGGATATTGACTCCTATTCTTTAAGCAAGTACCAGGTTGTGATTGAATTATATATGGGATGAGAATTATCCCATCAGAAAAGCAGTTACCTTGAGGAACCTGATATCATGTACCATTCTTTGTAATGTTTAAAAAGAAAAGAAAAGCACATGTGCATGAATTAGAGGTGGGGGAGGGGTGTTCTGGTGGCAAACTTTACTACAGCCGCACTTACTCTCTGCCTGGGCTGATGCAGCAAGGCTCACGCTGACGCATGCAAGGGCCAGCTGCACATAGAGGTCACCACACGCATGCGCCAGTAGATCAGGTGATTTCTGACGCTGCTGGCCCGTGCAGGGGTTATTGTGAGCCTTGTTGCATCAGCCCAGGCAGAGAGCAAGTGCAGCTGTGCTAAATTATTGAAGGGAAGAGGAGGCAATCCTTGGGCTTCTTGGAGGACCCTGGGTAGGTAGATGGTCACTGAGATGCTCGTACACTCCCGCAGGATCCCCGCAGACCTAGAGAGTATTCCAGTTGGATCCCTGAGGACTCTGCTGGATTCCCATGCCGCTCTTGGCCACAGCACACTGGTTGAAAAATGCCTCCCAGCATTAACAACCACTGGATTAAGCTTCCTGTGTCAAAATGAGATGACTGCAGCTTTACTAGGTGGGTGTTTCTAGGCCTCCCATGCACAGTTTCGCAAGGAAGATTCTGAGCAGCATATGCTGACTGCCAGGGGTAGAGCTACAGGTGGGCCTAGGCCCGGTCCACTTTTGGCTCAGGCCCACCCAGCAGGAGTGTGCATCTGTGTACCTAGCAGGGACTCTGAAGCCCCACCAGCTGAAGATATCCTCTGTCAGAACTCCCAGGCTCTCACAATAGTGGCGACTCACACATGCTCAGTTCATGCGTGATAACTAAGTGTTCACAAGACGCTGGCATTGGCAACTAGGAGCATGGTTGCCAACACAACCACCACAATGTTCTGACAGCCTGAGGGATCTGACAGAAAATGTCATCAGCTCCGTAGGGCATGGGGATTCCCTGCCAGCCAAGGTATTCATTTTTATTTTTAGCTTGGGTCGGGGGGCTGGAAAGGAAAAGCAAGTGCCCACACATTCCACCCCTGGGCCCACCCAGAAATTGTCTTTTGGTTATACCACTGCTGGGTGTAATGAGGTCTTGTGTGTTGAATAGCAGTAGCACATGTGTGGTCAGTATTGCTTTCATCTTTTAACCCAAGCTTATGTGTTTCACCTCCGCAGTGTGTGAGGAAGGATTCTACCTATACCTGAAAAGCTGTGTGAAAGCTTGTCCTCCTGGGTACACTGCTAGCATCCAGAAGATCCATTACCCTGTGGAAAACAGCGTGGAGCCCATCTTGGCAAATACTTGTGTCTCCTGCCATCCATCATGCGCTACCTGCAAAGGCCCTGGTAGAAGTGACTGTCTCACCTGCCCTGCACACTCACACTACAATATCATTGACTTCACCTGCTCCCACCAAATGCAGATCCTGCGGGAGTCTCCACCTTTGCGAGAGAAGCTGGAGGAGACAGTTGCATTGTCTTATAACACGCCCGTTCTCATGGCCATCATGAGCTGTATTTTTATCGTCCTGGCTTTCATAACTGTCTTTCTTATCCTTCAGTACCACTCTGGGTTAAGCTTTGGGAGGAAGAAGATATATTCATTAGACAGTGGGATAATACCTTACAAGGGGATCCCCTCGGACATTTGGCAGGAGGAGGCATCTGATTCGGATGTAGAAGATTATGTTCACAGTGAGAGAACTGCCTTCATAAAAGAACAAAGTGTCCTTTGATGACTGCTGCTTAGCTAAGAGCCCAAGCCCTTTCTATCTTACACTTTGTCGCCCCCTTCCTCCCAGATGCTGGAACTGTCAATTTCAAACTCATTGTTAAGGATCAAGCCCAGTCCTTTGCACCCAGGTCTTTCCAGTGGAAAGGGGCTGAGGAAAGGATAGTTGGTTTTCTTTTTCTTTTTTTGCTTTTTCTCCCAGTATAATAGCACATTGTTCTAAATTGGGGATTAATTGTGTTACGAAGCTCTGTTCTATGAAACAGAAAAATAGATGTAAAATTTTTTTAATCATGATTACAATTATGTACAAGAGGTACATCGGACGGCAGTTTTCTACATACCCTCCTCATTTTTATATGCTCTCTTTCACTATGAGTGCATCCTGTGTTCTGGGAGGAAAGTTCTCCAAGTCTACAGAAATTAAAAAGCTGACAGTCACTTAAAAAAGGTTAATGTATATCCGATTGTCTCCTTTACACATATACATTTTTCCCCAGCCCACCAATGCACTTAAGTCTTCTGATACAGTGTTCTCCTTACTGAAGCATTAGTGAAGTTCTGACCCAGTTTTTTTTATCCTGGTCTCCTCAGTGCCAGCTTACTTTTGTAACCATGACAAAAGTCCAATCAGCAATAGAATGATCCATGCAGTTTAATTCTTCCTATGAGTATTTCTTTGTTTCTGTAGTGCTGGCAGTGAACCGCCCCTCTGGTTAAGAGAAGGCAGACTTGCAGTCATTGTACATTCTCTCCACAGGATGACCTTGTGATGTCCTGAGACCACAGCACGCGCACCCAGACACACACACACACGCACGTACCTCAGAGTAGTTTTGGGCTAATCTGATAAGAAAAGCAGGTGGTGAGTATGTTTAAAAAAATATTTACACTATTTGATGATATGACTTGGCATTGTTACAGTCGTACATCAAAAGACTGCACAGTTTTACACAGCTTCAAATGTCTGTAGATGGAATCTTAGAACTTTGATATGCACATTTAGATGTATTCAGAAATTTAAGTATGTAAATGCACACAAGCTCGTGAGCATGTGCATATGTAAGTTAAAAAGTGTGCAAATATGCACATCTGGGCACCTGATGCCTCAAAACCTCTGGGAAGTGTTTGCATAGAAAATTGGTAGCCAGGTTTGCTTGGATGGAGAGTAAAGCAAATTACATAGTTGACTAATGAGCTTAATTGCCCTGGATATCTTGGAAGGTGAAAAGTAAGCAGGGTCACAGCCTGAACTTCCATCTTCCAGTTAGAAGGAATGGTAATGTAGGGTAGAATACCTGTGATACTGTGAGAATCTCGTCAACACCTTTTGCTGCTGTAAAAAAAATGCGTCAGAATCCCCAATGGGCTTGCAGAGGAAAGTAGGGGCAGCTGGTTGGAATTTATTTCCTTGGAAGGGAAGTGAGATGTTGAAGAATTTTTACAGGCTCTGTTACCAGTACAGCTGTTGTGAATTACAGTTTTGAGCAGTCTTTGAAGTGATGTGCTCTCAGTCCCTTTATAAAGGGGAGCTTGCAGGCTCTGCTGCACTTAGGGCCAGATATATGAAGCACTTTTTCATGTCAACATCAAATGGGAGAAACCTTTAGTACCTGTGGTCCTCTTATAAAACACCAGAGAGCATTTTCCTACTGTAGCACATCACTGCCTCTGACTGTATGGTAGAAACCTGCTGACCCTCCCCCTTTTCTGCCTAACATCTACTTAATGCCTTTTGTAGTTTTTTTAAATAAAGCAATAAAGCCCCAGGGGCAGCATTTGTAGGAATAAGCAAGATTCACTGGACAGGAATCCTTCTTGCAGAGCCTTTAACCCATAGGCAGCAGAATGGGGTGGGCCACAGGGGCTATGGCCTGACCAGTATTTGCCCATCATAACCTTAGCAGCTAGAGATTTTGGGTGGGGCCAGAGATGGGTTTGTTTGGCCCTTCCAACCAAAAAAGGTATTCTACCCCACTTTAACCTGTGGTTAGGATTGTTATTTTCTGTGTTGTAGCTGCTCTGAAGCAGATTGTCGGTGTATTTTGTTTCTCTTTTTTGTGGCCTGAAGGTTTCCTTCTGCTGCTTTGGGTCATTCCGCCTTGACCCTTCATTCACAACTACTCTGGGCAGTGGAAGGATTCCTCTCTCCCCTCCCCCCCCCCATACGTTTATATGCACTTCATAACTTAGCCCATCCGTTGAAGTAAGAGGCTTTGTCTAGGGTCCCCCAACTATGGCTACTTCCAAAACCTGGCTAATATAGACTTGAGGTGTGGCCACAAAGGGCCAGATTCAGTAAATAGTGCCTGCCCAAAGTTAGTCACCATTATGATCCACGCAAAGATACGTATTCTGTATAGGGCGCTATGCCAAAAGTATAGCCAGGTTGTGACATTGGGGGGGGGGGGGGGGGGCAAGAGTAGACTGTGTAGGTATTATGGACCGGGAACCAGTGCCATCAGAAATCCATTTGGGGGAGCGCTCGTTCCCCTTGCGCCCCACCTAGCTACGCCACTGTGCTCCGCCCAGAGTTCCTTTTACAGAACAGTAGCTTGGTGTGCTCCCAACGCCTAACTTTGGGCGTGAGCACTTACGCCTGCCAAAAGCTGGTTTAAATGCTTCTGCCCAAATGATGGCAATTGGGCGTACAAATCCAAGTATTCTGTAACATCGCGCCTAATTTCTGTGACCGCCCTGATTATTTAGCACCACTGTCTGTATAACTGAGGACAGCAGAAAAGCCATCCTGATCTATCCAGAGAATGATCAATATTGCCATTATTCTTACGACAACAGTAATTGTCATCATACCCAAATATTCAGCACAGCTGTCTATCCAGACAAATTCAGGATTATGTTTAAACACTGCTGCCGGGATTTAAAAGACACTGACACAAAGTTTAAACAGTGACCTGTAAATTTTTTTAATCGGTTTTACAGTTGGCTTTTGACCTTCTGCTTTCAGAGGCTGTATTTCGCCAGTGCTCCTTTGTCAACAATTAGAACAATTTAGAAAAAAAACCTGAAATGAAATCTTTGTATCTGCTTTGTAACTAGCCACAGGGCTGACCGAATCTTTGTCACTGATAAAATCCAAAGCGGCGCGGGACGAGAACTGTCTGAGAATCAGTCTCTAGTTGCAGGCATTCATAAAAGCCAAATGTAAACCATTTTATGAGAAGCTCTAAACTTTAAGTTTGTGACTTATCCCATGATTAGATGCACTGATTTATTCTTTATCAAATTGTATGGACACTGGATTTCAGTGCAGGGATATCACATCATATTTCACATAAAATCTCAGCAATTTAAACATTAACAGCTATGTCACCATGGGCCCTGTTTACTGAGGTGCACTAGCGTTTTTTATTGTGCGCTAAAAATTAGCGCACGCTAACCATATAGATGCCCATTGGAATAGTGTGGGCATCTACATGGTTAGTGTGTGCTAAAAATGCTAACGCGCCTTTAGCGCGGCTTAATAAATAGGGCCCCATATGTTAAAAATAACTTTATAGAAACATTTTTATGACCATCAGAATATGGCAAACCTAAAACATTTCAAACTTTTATGCAGTGGTTGCTGAATCAACGGTCAATTTTTAACTTTTTATCAACATTTTTTTCGTCAAGAGGTATAAATATTTGCTCCAACGTAAATACTTAGCTTTTAGCTCTGCTGTCAACATTCAGACTTGTAGGAGTCGACAGCAGTGCCAAAAGCTAAGTATTTATGTTGGAGAAGAAAATATTTATACTTGAAGAAAAAATATTGATAAAAAGTTAAAATTTGACCGATGACGATTCAGCGACCACTGCATAAAAGTTTGAAATGCTTTAGGTTTGCCATAGAATGTTAGGTATTATGAGGAAATTAATGGAAAACAAAAATGAAGACGTTATAATGCTTTTGTATTGCTCCATGGTGTGACCGCACCTCGGATATTGTGTGCAATTCTGGTCACCGCATCTCAAAAAAAGATATGGTGGAATTAGAAAAGGTACAGAGAAGGACGACAAAAATGATAAAGGGGATGGGGTGACTTCCCAATGAGGAAAGGCTAAAGCAGCTAGGGCTCTTCAGCTTTTAGAAGATACGTTTGAGGGGAGATACGATACAGGTCTATAAACTAATGAGTGGAGTGGAATAGGTAGATGTGAATTGCTTATTTACTCTTTCCAAAAATACTAGGATTAGGGGGCGTGCAACAATGGCGTAGCCAGACATTTTGGGTGGGCCCAGAGCTAATATGGGTAGGCACTATGTATGTAGGTATGAGTAGCGTTTCTTGGGATATATACAGAACATAGCTAGAATGTTTCCTCTTACAGCTTTCCATAGGAAAAATGTATTCAAATTCTGGTAGCACCTTAGTAACAGCAACACAAAATCCCTTCAGTACCAGGTACTTGGTGAAGTTAATACAAAATCCTGTAAAAAAGCTTCTTAGAGCCTATGCTGCAAACCTTAACACCAATTCTGAACACGTATATAGTACAATATCGATTATCTAAATGCCGATCATCTAGATGTCTAATTATCCGGCCCAACATCTCCCCCCACCCCAAGTCTCCATTTCCCACAGATAGTTGAAAAATTACAATTGCTTACCAAAAGGATGTGGAACCATCCAGAGTTGGATAGAAAGAAGTCCCCATGAATCTCCACTGTATTGCGAGTACCTGCGTGCCTTGTGTGGTCATATTTACGTGCACGGGCATCGATATGAGGCAGGCACTACTCAGCGGAACTTCGCAGGGCCTTCTTTCTATCCAGCTCCAGATGGTGCTGCATCCTTCTGGTGAGCAATTTTAATATTTCAAAGTTTTCCAATCATCCGGATTTATGATTATCCGCACCACCCCCTGCAGAGGATAGTCCAGGTAATCGACGTCATACTGTACCAATAACAGTACCTTTAAAAAGGCAGCCGTGAATATATACAACAGCAATACACATCCCACTGGACAAGTCGGACTCCTAGGTCCCACATAAACCATATGCCAGCAGAATCTCTCACCAGCTCGGTCACAGGCAGAACACAGACCAACTCTTATCAATTAAAGAATAAAGGATTAAAAATTTTCCTGTAGTACTTCCCTTCTCTACCCTACCCTCCCCCCATCCATCCCTATAGTCCAGCATAATCTCTTTCCTTCCCTATCCTACCCCGCCCAATCCATCCTTGTAGTCCAGCATAATCCCTACCCTATCCTACCCCCCCCAATCCATCCTTGTAGTCCAGCATAATCCCTTTCCTTCCCTACCCTATCCTACCCCCCCAATCCATCCTTGTACCCGGCATCAGCCCTTCCCTTCCCCAGCATCCTACCCGTAGCTAGGCATCAGCCGTACCCTACCCCTCACCCCTCCCTATAGCCTAGCATCAGCCCTGTCCTACCTTCTACCCATGTCGCCATAGTCTGGCATCTCCCCCTCCCTAAAGTACAACGGCATTAAATATAAAACTTTTTTTTAATGTCCTGGGCACTGTAGAGCCCACCCCCACCCAAAAACCCACCTACATTAAATATAAAACTTTTTTATTATTTTAACCTGGGCACTGAGTCCATCTCCACCCAGAAACCTACCAACATTAAAATTTATTGTTGGTAGGTTTGTGGGTGGAGGTGGACTTTTCACTGGCTAGGGGGGAGAAAAGGTATATTTCATGATTAAATATACCTTTCTTATTCCTTGGGAGTGAAGAATCCACCCCCACCCAGAAACCCACCACCAACATTACATTGTACATAATATTTAAAACAACCTTTATTTTACCTGGGCAGCTGGTGGCAGGTTACAGCCTGGACAGAAACCTACATTCCACTGCAGATTCAAAGTGTCCTGAAAATAAAATTATCAGTACTGTAAATGGACATTGCATTCACACCAACTGGTGACTTCCACTGTAGTGCACACTCCCATTCATTCTGTGTTTGTATACAGTACTTAAATTTGTGTAGCAGACAGTAGAGTCTCTTCCACTAAATGCCAGTATGCAGCAGAGCTATCACCCCAGGGAGACAGCCCGGTCTCTACGATCTGTTGTGAATTTGCTTTTGCAGCTTTGAAGGCTTTTACCAATAGAACATTTCTAGTCTTCTGTTTCTACAAGTGCTACCAGATGACACCATCAATTAGCTCACAGGAACAATAATCCCTTTTCTCAGTACCTACAAAGACCTGCAGCCTACACCTTCATAAGAAGAGTGAAATTTATAAGGAAATAATACACAGACCCAGCTTTGTCTTACGTGATGCTTGGTGCAGGGCTGAGATACACAGATCGAGGAGCAAGATAAAAACTGGAGGAGTGTCACAGCTGGGAAAACGAAACTCAAATAACCGGGCTGGGAAATTGGAAATGAGAAGGCGCCAGGGTCAGAGCACTGCAGATTGTGCTCCATGTGCTAATAGCTCCTATGCTTTCCCTGTTTGTGGCCATAGGGGAGTGCTGAGGCCTGGGGTGGAAGGGCTCAACTGAACTGAAGGCTGATCCAGCGAGCCTGCGAGGGCCCAATAACTTCTCCAACTACTGCTGGCATGGTGGAGGCGAGCCGGCCAGCCAACCTACAGCAGTGACGGCAGATTTTTCTGTGCATGTCATGGGGGCATTGGTTGGGGTGGGGGGAGTGGCAAGCCAGGCACCCTGAGACCAACGGTCAGAGTGAGAACACAGAATAGCAGTGGCACTAGAGTGGCCGACTTCTGTTCCCAACCCAGACCCTCACTAAAAAAAAAAAAGTAAGCAAGTTACTTACCCCACAGGTAGCAGGAGAGCTGCTGGCTGCCTAAATGGACGTGACAGCTGTGGCAGAACTAAAAGGCCACTGCAGCCTAACTAGCTCCTAAACGATCCTCCCGATTAGAGGATCAGGAAAAACTGGGTGGGCCTGAGCAGAAATTGAGTGGGCCCCTGGCACACAATGAAACTACAAAGTAGTAAATTTAAAACAAATCTGAGAAAATATTTCTTCACTCAATGTGTAATTAAACTCTGGAATTCATTGCCAGAGAATGTAGTAAACGCAGTTAGCTTAGCGGAGTTTAAAAAAGGTTTGGGTAGCTTCTTAAAAGAAAAGGCCATAAGCCATTATTAAAATGGACTTTGGGGAAAGCCACTGTTTGTTTCTAGGATAAGCAGCATAAAATGTATTGTACTGTTTTGGGATCTTGCCAGGTACTTGTGCCTTGGATTGGCCACTGTTGGAAATAGGATGCTGGGCTTGATGGACATTCGGTCTGTTCCAGTATGGCAATACTTATGTACTTACGATGGTCATAAACATTTTTCTATGAAGTTATTTTTAACATATGGTGACTTATAGCTGTTAATGTTTAAATTGCTGGGATTGTGTGTGAAATCTGATTTTTGTTTCTACATTATTGGTCCTGAATAGTAGGCCCTAAACTCCTTCCCACTTTCATCTCTGTGCTGGCAGTCCTTAGCATAACTGTCCTGCATTTGCATAGCTATACTAGCCATGTTTTCAGGTTTAGAAAAATGTTTTAAAAAACATTGTTAGATAACCAAGAAGCAGCATACTTTTCCTTTGTGGATTTTACCAGAACAACATGCTTCTAAATTTTTACAGAATTGCTGTGTGGGTCCTCAGTTTCAGGTGTAACAAAAACAAGCCTGGCCACTTGCTGGATTCTAGACATATGCTGAAAATACTGTAACGTTACTAGCTTCCAAGGAAACATTTGCAAGGTTTTTGTTAGCTTTGCTAAGAGAACTGCTCAAATGCTACATTTCTGTATGACTGCTCAGAATTCACTGGCAAGAGCAAACAAAGGGTCCCTTTTAATAAAGCTTAGCTGACGCTAACAGACATTGGTATGCATCAAGTGACACATGACCCATAGATATAAATAGGATGTGCAGCATTTAGCAAATGCTGATGTCTTAGCGTGCACTATGCTAAGTAGTTCTCTGCTCACCTTAGGCCCAGTGGTTATAAGAGTCGGTAGGTATCTTGAAGCTGTACCTTGACTGCTGGCTTACCAGAGGAGGTTTGCTTGCCCACTGCTGTAGTAACTCATCTATGTAATAACTTCAGATATTAGAATCTCAGGGGCTGTGAAGTTAGAGCATCTTAATCTGTATGCAAGCATTTTTAACAATTCTGAATCAAAGATTTTAATTTATTTTTATTTTACACTTCTTCACAACTTGTGGGAATTTCCCGATCATGGCTGCTTTCTGCACATTCTCCTTCCTCTTACCTTCTTGGTCTCTTCTGTTCTTCCTAAACAGTACAAACACACACACATACACCTCAGAAACAGAATGGAAGTCGGGGAAGAAGGTTATTTTAAGGAAATACTTATCATGAACACTGACCCTTCTCTTCCCCTATTTACCGTGGAACTTGCCATAGAAGTAAAGCGAGGTTATGAAGGAGAGTTGGTTTTACTAGGAAGATTAGAAGAAACAATCGTATGAAACCTGGAAGGTTTTTCATTTGTGTTAAGGGAGCTGGTTAGCAGTGCCAAGATCATATGTTCTTAAGCCTCCAGAGAGCTGGTTAGAGCATTTGTGAGAGATTTCTGGAACACCTGTCCACTTCCACACATTTCTAGAACTTTCTTACCACCATTAGCTGATAAGATGGGTTGTAAGGCATTCACTCCCAACCTCTGAAAAAGCACTTGTGTGTGTGCCTTCTGAACACCCCTCTTCATGGAACTATGTGTATATCATTCTGTCCGATGGACCTGGTGGGGGGTTTTTCTCCTTCCCCAAGATAGAAACTCCAGTTTTTGAAGTTTCTTTGCTTCAGCAGCAGCACGGCATCCGCAAGCCGAAAGCTGATGATATGTTGCATAAAAGGACGTGGTGTGGCCTGGGGATGGGGAAATGGAAAAAATCAACAGGAGTTGTGTCCTGCAGAAAAACACTTGTACATCATAATTTAATAAACCCTCATGGAATGTTTCTACAACTAAAACTGCAGTTCAGTATCAGATGGTGGGTACACATTACCATAACCCTAGAGTTTTAGACAAAATCTTGAATGTTTTACGTGGGCCGCTGCTTTCTCCCAAGGAAAAATACAGGGGGGGGGGGAGTGGGTGGAAGGGAGGGTGAGAAAGTAAGGGTACCTCTCTGAGATGGGGTGCTAGTAATTGTTCTCTGGAGAGAGGAATCTAGATCATATGTGATTAAGTCAAAGGGATCAGGGGAAGTAAATCATAATGAAGCTTATTTTTGTATCATATCTTTTTGTGCACAGTAATTTTCTTGTAATTTAAACAAGGAGAAATTGCTTATGACAATTTTTTTATTTAATGGATGTGGATATAATGTTGGATAGAAAAATTTAAAGTTATTAAATATTCAGAAACTATGCAAATAAATAGCAATCTCAGTGTTTTGTGTGTTTGTATATGGATGTGTTTGTATATACATTTCCTTTCTGGGAGATGCTTATGACAATGTTGGGCCTCGTAATCAAAAGAAGTCAGTCTAAATTTGTGCCCTATTTGCAGCCAATTTTAGGAGCCTAGGTTTGCAGCTGAAAATGTAATCTTAAGGGACCCTTTTACTAAGCTGCGTACGTGCATCAATATTGAATTACTGCGTGGCCTGGGTGGTAATTTCATTTTTTATGTGCACCCGCTACGTGTGCTGGAAATTGTTCCGGTGCACAACGCTAACCGGGCAGTAATCGGCATTGTATGCACGCTCACAATTACCGCCCGGTTAACGCGTGAGACCTTACTGCTAAGTCAGTGGGTGGCAGTAAGGTCTCAGGCCCAAAATGGATGCGCGCCAATTTCATTTTGCCATGCGCCCATTTTTGGCCCCAAAAAGGCCTTTTTTGCAGGTGCACTGAAAAATGGACCTGCGCGTGTCCAATACCAGTCAATGTCTACACTAGCGCAGGCCATTTTTCCGTGCACCTTAGTAAAAGGACCCCTAAGGAGTTTAAAACTAGTGCTTATAAATTTAGGCCTCCCATACATTTGCCTAGATCTATGAGCCTAGTGCTGAAAATTATTGCTAAACTCCTAACATTTTTCCCCCCACCCTAATTCTGCCCCTTTTCATTTTACCTAAATGTAAAGAATTTAGTGAGAGTTTGAGTATAAATTTAGACACGCAGCCCTAATAGATTCTCTGAGGCCAATTTAGGAGCCTGTTGGTATTTCCTATAATAATGACACCTGCTCTGTACATGCAAATAGCAAAAAAGCACAAGGAGCCTTTATTGATCAGACCCAACACAGGCCGTGTTTCAGCGAGAAACGCCTGCTTCGGGGGTCTAGTAATGGTATCTGTTTCCAGGGATATCAGTCATCCATTGTAAGGAAACACCTTAGTCTTTTGTACTAGAAACTTGAATGAAAGACGTCAAACTGGCAATGTGGGAACAGATGGATTTTCAAACTAAAGCTTCCCGCACTGAGCTAAATAAAACTGCTGTCTATTGGCAAACACAGCAGTTTTGTTTAGCTCAGTGCGGGAAGCTTTAGTTTGAAAATGCTATCTTCCCGTGTTGCCAGCAGCGTCTTTCATTCAGGTTTCTAGTACAATTTGTCTCTTTTAAGACAAAGGTGTTTCCTTACAATGTAACATAGTAAATGACGGCAGATAAAGACCTGAATGGTCCATCCAGTCTGCCCAACAAGAGAAACTCATTTTACGTGGTATGTGATACTTTATATATATACCTGAGTTTGATTTGTCCCTGCCTTTCTCAGGGCACAGACCGTAAAAGTCTGCCTAGCACTGTTCCTGTACTACAAGTTCTGAAGCTAACGTTGCAGCCCCTTAAAATTTACACTCTAGCGCATCCCTATCCAGTGACGATCAGGGTGCAGACCGTAGAAGTCCGCCCAGCACTGGTTTTACTCTCCAATTACCGGCGTTGCCACCCAATCTCCGCTAAGATTCCATAGATCCATTCTTTCTAAACAGGATTCCTTTGTGTTTATCTCATGCATGTTTGAATTCCATTACCGTTTTCATCTCCACCACCTCCCGCAGGAGGGCATTCCACGTATCTACCACCCTTACCGTGAAAAAAATACTTCCTGACATTACCCCTGAGTCTGCCCCCCCTTCAACTTCAATTCATGTCCTCTAGTTCTACTACCTTCCCGTCTCCAGAAAAGGTTCATTTGCGGATTAATACCTTTCAAATATTTGAACGTCTGTATCACGTCACCCCTGTTTCTCCTTTCCTCCAAGGTATACATGTTCAGGTCAGCAAGTCTCTCCTCGTATGGTTTGCAGCGCAAATCCCATACCATTTTTGTAGCTTTTCTTTGCACCGCTTCCAGTCTTTTTATGTCTTTATCAAGATACTAGGAAAAAAATGCCCGTTTCTGCGCGGAATGAAACGGGCGCTAGCAAGGAGCTCCCTCCCTCCGTCCGTCGAAGCTACTTGCCTTGTTCGCTGTGGGCCGTTTCGGCCCTGGAGTGTGAATAGGTCCGCCCTCGACGTCATGACGTTTTGACGCGAGGGCGGTGCACACACTCCAGGGCACACCGGATATCTCGGGCGCCTCAACTTCCTTGGAGGCTTCAGAACGTTGGGGTTGCCTTTTATATATATAGATGATATCCCTGGAAACAGATTCCATTAATAGACCTCTGACGCAGGCGTTTCTCACCGAAACACGGACTGTGTTAAGTCTGATCAATAAAGTAAAACTGAGGCGCCCCTAATTTGAAGGCTCCTTGTGCTTTTCTGCCTTTGTGCTGTCGGATTCCCTCTCCTTTGTGTTTTTACCTGCTCTGTAGAAGCCACATGGCAGACACTCCCAAGTACATTTTCAGTGTGCCATTTTTAGATGCATCTTTGCTGCCAGCTGCGCATCAGATTTATTTACAGAATTCGTCTGTTGAAAGAAGACCAAAATCCACTGTCTTGCATTTTATCATGCCGTCTTTTTGAGATGCAATAGCAGTTTTTACAGGTTCTTCCAGTGGGAGAATTATCTTCATAATCCCAGAAATGACACCTTCCTGGATTAGCACGCACAATCTTAAATGAGTCATATTGGCCTATGGTGATCTCTAAGAACTTTTAGAGCAGATCTGATCATTGTAGTACTTAGTTCACAAAAGTCTCTTTGAAGGGTGCAAATCTTCCTTTAGTTTCAAAGGTCCTTGTTCTGCTGCTCTGGAGGTAAATTGTTCCCCTGAAAAATTTTTTTTTTTCACATGAAGAGGATTTTTCAAACACATTAACCCCCCCCCCCCCCCCCCCCCCGTTTACTAAGCCGCAAGGCATTGCTGACATAGCCCATTCAAAGTGGCTGCGACTGCATTAGCGTGCGGCTTAGTAAACGGGGGGCAAGAAAGCTGAATGAATACGACAGAGTCATGATGAACTGGGGCTTTTTAATGGGGACCCAAACTAGGAATCAGTTTAAAGAAAACCGGAAAAGCAGAACTGAGAGCTGACCAACTGACATGTACTTATAAGTTAATTGGCCTGAATGAAACATAAATCAACAAAAATGGCAGGGTCTTAAAGGAGCATCTGTGGTAGGTTAAGCAATGCCCATTACACCTCCTTAATGTGTATATTTAACAAAAAAATGGCAGAAAACTTTCATTCACCTGAAACTGAGCAGTGAATTTTGGCCACAGATTCAGTTTCAGCTGAAACTGGAGAGAAAAAAAAATGGTTTCAGTGACCCTCTAGTCCCTGCACTCCTGATCATAACTCACTTAACACCCCCATCGTAAGCACCCTCCCTCCAAAGAAAAGACACTCCCCCTCCTTGACCCCATGGGCCTACCATCATGGCTTGGAATGCCCTCCTGCTGGAGATTGTGAAGACAATGGTGATGGAATGCAAAAACGTGTGGGATAAACACCATCTAGAAAAAGGATGGCATCTAATTAAAGCAAAACTTAAGTGACTTCATAACTTGCGTGAGCTTATAGGTTGGGAAGTAAGACCAGTCTGGGTCCCGAAAATGGCAAAAACAGATCAGGATCAAGGCTGGAGTGGGCTCTGATGGCAACTCCAGTAGTTGGGAAGTAGGACCGGTCTGGGCAGACTTTTATGGGCTGTGCCCCAAAATTGGCAGGGAGAGACAGAGATGAAGTATACTACAGTGAAATCATGAAGAAGTGGAAGTAGTGCAAAGAGCCAGATTAAACTCTAGTCACCTTGCTGGGCAGACTGCATAGTACTACTACTACTACTACTTGACATTTCTAAAGCGCTACTAGGGTTACGCAGCGCTGTACAGTTTAACATAGAAGGACAGTCCCTGCTCAAAGGAGCTTACAATCTAAAGGACAAATGTACAGTCAGTCAAATAGGGGCAGTCTAGATTTCCTGAAAGGTATAAAGGTTAGGTGCCAAAAGCAACATTGAAGAGGTGGGCTTTGAGCAAGGATTTGAAGATGGGTAGGGAGGGGGCTTGGCGTAAGGGCTCAGGAAGTTTATTCCAAGCATAGGGTGAGGCGAGGCAGAATGAGCGGAGCCTGGAGTTGGCGGTGGTGGAGAAGGGTACTGAGAGGAGGGATTTGTCCTGTGAGCGGAGGTTACGGGCGGAACGTAAGGAACCATGCAGATCTTGTTAAACTCTTATTTTATGCTGGGAGGGTCAAATGCATGTAAGAAGCAAATTAAAAAGATTAACAGTGATGGTTAAATACCATTAGTTTAGCACCGTTTTGAAACCACAACCTTGGAGCCTGTACACCTGATTATTAGGTTAGATCCCACGGACCACCTTAGGAGGCTATATTCTGCAGTATTTAACCAGCCAGTGCTGCAGAATATCCCCTCCAACTGCTACGGCACTGTCAAGAGGTGTCCACCTTAAGGTCCCTAATAATAAGTACATAAGTAATGCCATACTGGGAAAAGACCAAAGGCCCATCAAGCCCAGCATCCTGTCCCCAACAGCGGCCAATCCAGGTCAAGGGCACCTGGCAAGCTACCCAAACGTACAAACATTCTATACATGTTATTCCCGAAATTGTGGATTTTTCCATTTAGTAGCGGTCTATGGACTTGTCCTTTAGGAAACCGAACAAACCCTTTTTAAACTCTGCCAAGCTAACCGCCTTCACCACATTCAAATAAAGCCCGCCAGTGTCCAATCACAATAGCTGAGCTGATCTGAATATCTCTGAATGAAGAATTGTGCTGTTTGTTGTCTGAAATTAATTTGAAGCAAAGGCCTAACATGTCAAATCCAGAACTACCCTATGACTTCTGGGCTAAAGTTATTCAAAGGTGCACACACACAGAAGGTTATAAGAAAATTTCAGTGTGTCTGAATATCCCTTGGTGCACTGTCAGGTCTATCGTTGTAATATGGAAACAGTTTGGCACAATGTGATCAGGCCATTTCTACAAGGTAAGGGAACTACTGAGGTCTCTGGCTGACACTGGGGAAAATGTTGACTGTTTACCAATTTCAAATTTCACCATACACATGCCCCGTATGTGGAGGGTAGCAAGAGCGAAGTCATTTGCAAAAAAAAAAACAATTAGGGGAACTGAGAAAAGTGTTTCTGTTCTGATAAGACCAAAAGGGAACTTTTTGGTCACATTGCTAAAGGGCCCATTTACTAAGCTGTGGTAACAGGGGCCCTGTCAGTGGTGTAGCCAGACCTGACATTTTGGAAGGGCCCAGAGCTAATATGAGTGGGCACTATGTCTTGGGATATATACAGAACATAGCTAGAATGTTTCCTCTTACAGCTTTCCGTAGGAAAAATGTATTCAAATTCTCATAGCAGAACCAGGGCTTTTTTTGTACCAGTATGCACCGATACGGTGTACCGGCACCTTTTTCGCTACGGCGAGTCCTGCACCCTTCCTCTCACTCCCCTACTTACTGTTTTTCTAGGACTCAGCAGCGCGAATGGTGTAGGCAGAAATTGAGAGAGGCTGGCAGCATCAGAGTTTCCCTCTACGAGTCCCGCCTACGTTGTTTCAATTTCCTGTTTCCACATAGGTGGGACTCGCAGAGGGAAGCTCTGATGTTCCCAGCCTCTCTCAATCGCTGCACTATTCACGCTGCTGAGTCCAACGCTGGCAAGTAGTGAAGAAGGAGGATGGGCTGGGAGAAGAAAATCGCTGGACATGGGAGGGCAGGGGAGAGAGGAGAATCGCTGGACATGGATAGGAGGGGAGGGCAGGGAAGAGAGAATTGCTGGACATCAAATGGGAGGGGAGGGCAGGGATGAGAGGATTGCTGGACATGGAGGGGAGATAGGAGAATCACTGGACATAGGTGGGAGGGCAGGCCAGGGGAGAGAGGAGAATCATTGGACATTGATGGGAGGGCAGGGCAGGAGAGAGGAGAATCGCTGGACATGGATGACAGGGCAGGGGAGAGGAGAATTGCTGGACATGGATGACAGGGCAGGGGAGAGGAGAATCGCTGGATATGGATGGGAGGGCAGGGGAGAGAGGAGAATCGCTGGACATGGATGGCAGGGGAGGGCAGGGGAAGGAGGAGACATACTGGACATGGATGGGAGGGGAGGTCATTGAAGAGGGATTCGCTGGACATGGATGGAAGGGGAGGGTAGGAGAGAGAGGAGAATCGGGCATGGATGAGAGGGAAGGGGAGAGGAGAATCGCTGGACATGGATGGCAGGGGGGGGGACAGGAGAATCACTGGACATGGGAGGGGAGGGCAGGGGAGAGAGGAGACATGCTGGACACGGATGGAGGGGAGGGAAGAGAGGAAGGAGAGATGCACATGGATGGGAGGGCAGGGAAGATAGGAGAAATGCTGGAAATGGATGAAGAGGAGAGCAGGAGATAGAGGAGAATTGCTGGACGTGGATGGATGGAGGGGTTGGCGGGGAGACAGGAGAAATGCTGGACTTGGATGGAGGAGAGGGAAGGGAGAATTATTGCTTTATATGGATACAGGGGAGGGAAGAGAGGAGAAATGCTGGACATGGATGGAGGGAAGGAAAGAAAAGAAGAAGATGCACATGGATGGAGGTGAGGGAAAGGGAAGAGAGGAGAAAAACTGCACATTAATGGAGAAAATAGGCAAAAGCTGGATCCACGTTATACTTCCTCCAGTCAATTCCATGGAGGAGGAGGACCCAGCTTTTACTTATGGATATATGGCAAAAAAATGAAGAGGAAAGTAAAGAAATAAATGGAAAGGAAGCCCTGGAAATGAAGTTAAGGGAACAGATAGCATCATAATCAGAGACTGGGATCAATATGGATAGAAAAACAGTCACCAGACAACAAAGGTAGAAAAAATCATTTTATTTTAATTTTAGTGTTTGGAATATGTCCAATTTGAGAATTTACATCTGCTGTCTTATTTTGCACTAGGTATAATGGAGCTGTAACAGCTTACAGAAATTATTTATAATGGAAAACATCACATTATTTTTCTCTCCTATACTAGTATAATATTTTCAATGATGTCTATTTATATGCGCCATGGCTGGTATAAGGGGTGTGGCTATCATAGGGGTGGAGCTATATGTGGTGACCCTGCCCATAATGAGTACCGGCACCTTTTTTTCTACAAAAAAAGCACTGAGCGGAACCATCGGGAGTTGGATAGATAGAAGTCCCCGCAAAGCTCCATGTGTCATGAGTGACTGCGTGCCATGTGTGGTCATATTTACATGCATGAGCATCAATGAGGCACGCGATACTCAGCGGAACTTCACGGGGCCTTCTTTCTATCCAGCTCCAGATGGTACTGCATCCTTCTGGTGAGCAATTTCAATATTTCAAAGTTTTCCAATGATCCAAATTTACAATTATCTGCACCACCCCCTGCAGAGGATAGTCCAGATAATCGGCGTCGTACTGTACCAATAACAGTACCTTTAAAAAGGCAGCAGTGAATATATACAACAGCAATACACATCCCATTGGAAAAGCCAAACAAGTCAGACTCCTAGGTTCCACACAAACCATATGCCAGCAGAATCTCTCATCAGCTCGGTCACAGGCAGAACACAGACCAAACCTCATCAATTAAAGAATAAAGGATTAAAAATTGTCCTGTAGTCCTTCCCTACCCCCCTCCCAATCCATCTCTGTAGCCCAGCATCAGCCCTTCCCTTCTCTACCCTACCCCTCCCATCCAACCCCGTAGCACAGCATCCTTCCCATAGCTAAGCATCAGCCCTACCTTACCCCCACCCCTCCCTATAGCCTAGCGTCAGCCCTGTCCTACCTCCAACCCATGTCGCCATAGTCTGGCATCTCCCCTGCCCTTCCTAATCTCCCCCTCCCCCACCCAGAAGCACACCAGCATCAAATATAAAACTTTTTTTTATTATTATTTTAACCTGGGCACTGAGCCCACTTCCGCCCAGAAACCTACCAACATTAAAATTTATTGTTGGTGGGTTTGTGTGTGGAGGTGGACTCTTCAATACCTAGGGGGGGGGGGGAAGGTATTTTCTCTAAGGGGTGAAGAGTCCATCCCTACCCAGAAGCCCACCACCAGCATTACACGCCCTCTGACACAACTGTGTACGTGAGGGTGGGATGTGGCAAAGGGAAGCATTCAGCACTGGCTAGGCCAGCCTGTTGCTGCAGGGAAACAGCAGCAGGGAGGGGCTGCTAGAGAAAGCAGTTTGAAGGATGGAAGGGGAGGGGAAGGTTAGATTGAGAACAGAAGACTGTATCAGCCAAGCAAGTTGGATAAAAACAGAAGACAGCCAGGGTCAGTGAGCCTATCTAGCCCATTATATGAAATAAAAATAGAGTATCACTACAACAGCTTTAAAAAATTATTGTAGCTGGGAGAAACAGCAGTTTAAAACTCTGTATTTTTTTGCTTATTTTTCTACACTGTTCTATACAATACAGATGAAATTTCAGTGAGGATATCCTGTTTTTTGACGGGTTCATCTTAACTGTTGTAATCTGCCTTGGGAAACCAGGAGTTATAAAATTGATGGAATATATTGAAATTAAATGGAAGTAAAATTAAACTCTCCTTTCATTGGGGCTCACGGAATCACATCTTCACTTCATGTTTTGTAGTTACATTTTAGATACACAAATGCACAAAGAGGTGCTGGACTTGGGAAGGGGGCGGGGTTGAGGGAAGAAGAAGGTGCTGGACTCGGGGGTTGAGGGAAAAAGGAGCAGTGCTGGTCTCAAGGGAGGGCAAGAAAAAAAGTGACTGGTGCTGGATTCAGGAGACACCTGAGAGATAAAGAGAAAATGGTGCTGGGCTCACGGGGGGGGGGGGGGCTGAGGGATAAAGGGAAAGTTGCTGGACTCAGGAGAGGCTGAGGGAATGAGAGGAAGAGTTGCTGGACTCATGGGGGGGGGGGGGCTAAAGGAACGAAAGGAAGAGTTGCTGGACTCATGGGGGGGGGGGGCTGAGGGCAGAAGGAGAGGTTCTGGACTCCAGGGGGACTTAGGGAAGAAGAGGGAAAGGTCCTGGACTCATTGGGGTGAAGGGAGATGTGCTGAACCCATGGGGGTTAGGAGAAAGAGGGAAAGAAGGGGTCAGGTGCTAGATCTGCAGGGGTATGGGGATAGGAGAGATGCCAGACTATGGGTGAAGGGACCAGGGAGAGAAGAAGAAGATGGAAGGCCATAGGCGGATGGAGAGAGTAAGTAAGAGAAGGGGAGAGATGCTGGACTCACAGGGGATGCAGGTACACAAACCTTGATGCGGTGCTCCTTCCTGGGTTGTGTAGGGGCTAAACCATGCTTAGCAGGCTTTTATTTTTACTGTGCAGTTTGCCACTTACACAACCTGGAAAGGTGCACGGCACTGGGATATGTGTAGCCACTTCTCTTGGCACCAGGCTGGATTTCCTGAGTAGGCTCTCCTCTCTGAGCTGCTGCCCTGCTGAACACTGAAGCTTCACTTTGAGGTGTGGGAAAGGGAGCTGTTGGACCATAAGGGGGGGGAAAGAGAGAGAGGACGGAGTTGCTGCAGCATAGGGGTGGAGGGTAAGGAAGAGAGGACAAAGAATTGCTGGACCATAAAGGTGGAGGGGCAGAGAGAGGACAGAAAGTTGCTTGACCATAGGTGTAGAGGGGATAGGGAGTTACTGGACCATAGGGGTGGAGGGAAAGGAAGAAGGGATAGGGAGTTGCTGGACCATAAGGAGGAAGGGGGGGGGAGAAAGGGAATTGCTGGACCATAGGGGTGGAAGAGAAGGGAGAGGGGACAGGGAAATGCTGGACCATATTGGTGGAGGAGAGGGGAGGGACAGAGATGCTGGGCTACAAGGGTGTAAGAAGGGAGAGGGAGGGGAAGATACTTGGCATGGTGGAACCATGTGGGAGAGACCATGGGGGATCTCAAGGAGAGGAGGATAGTAAGTATGAGACAGCATGGGCATAATTATACATATATAAGAAATTATATTAAGTGTTAATTCTGTTTAAAAATCTGGGGTTTAAAAGTTTGGTGTTTGAATTCAACTTTTTCACCCTGCAAGTGAAGGAATGCCAGCTGGATTTAATTACTTAGAAAGGTCAGAGACAGAAACTTTCTTTGACACCTTGTGAGTGATGGATTGCTAATGCTAGCACATACATCTGTATACCATTAGGCATACTGAACGGCTCTGTAGGCAGATTAAAGGATTAGTTTAAAGTGTTTAGAAAGAGGCAATACTTAGATTTTAGAAGTTCTTGATATTTAGAATATGTCTTATAAGGATGCTTATTTTAGAATATGTTTATTCTGTGTAGTTAATATGTAGAATACCTTTTTAAATCTAATGTTTGTTCAACTCTTTGCCTTACGTTCTGAGTAGGACTGCAGTGAAAAGGTCAAGCATCTGGTTTGACTTATGTACAGTCCTAGCTGGTTCAGTGTATGAAGCTAAGAGGTCAGAGAAGTCAACTCTCTTCTCCTTGATTGATTAGCTAAGTATAGGAATGGTCCTGAAAGTAATAACAAACTATAGCTGTATGCTATTAAGTAAGACTGGCCCTTGACCCCTTAATGAATGCCAGAGTTCAGTTAGCAGTTAGTATGAAGTTGACTAGGAATATGAGAATGTCCCTTAGCCCCTAAATGAACTCAGTTTAAGCTATAGCTGAGAAATTAATCATAATAAGAACATGCAGGAGTTCTGGAGCCAAAATGTCTGGTGTGAGGGGCCCCAGGTCATAGGTCAGTTTGAGAAATGTCTGAAACCTATGTAACTGATATTTGGAATATATGTATGGTAATAATTAGTTCAGACAGGGTAATTAATCTATTCTTTACCATCTGGAAAGTAAGGGGGGCTAGAGAGGGGGATAGCACTGTATATAAGTGGGAGTAGAAGCAGCTTACGTCAGAAGGAACAGACAGAAGAGGGAGAGACAGCAGAAGAGAAGGAGCTGAGACAGAAGCCACAAAGACACAGAGAGCTGAGAGAAAGAGAAGAAGAGACTTAATGCTGATGTCCTATTTTGTTTGCTGGCAAATAAAGAAGATTTCTCCCTCATTCTGGTATGTGCTGTTTGACTCCTGAAGTACCACAGATTCTGCTAACAATAGGGGTAATTCATGCATCAATTCCTGCAACAATTCTTGGTGGCAGCGGTGGGATCCTGAACCGGCACCCAACTGACTGAGGAACATTCGCCGGGTATGTATTCTGTATTGTAATCCTAGCTAGGAAACTGTAAACCAGCCCCTCACAAATTGAGGGAAGGGGAGTCTGATCAACTCTCAGCGAAGGCCTTAGTAGCTTTTAGTCTAGTGGAGATTAGAAGTGAAACCGCTTGAGCTTATCTGTATCTGAGAAATTTGAAATTGTTGGGTGGGATTTTCTGTATGGAATGTGTGATGCTTGAATGTTAAATGAGTGCGGACTTCTTATAGCTGCGTTTCCAATTAACGCGAGTTCAATTGGCCAGCGACAGAAGGAAGCGATTGTTGTTTGTGTTACCTTGTGTCTCGGATCTGTGGACCCCTTACCACAAATCCAAAAACTCCCTCCCTTCTGTGTGTTGTAACTGTAAGCATTATGGGAGGGACATCATCTAGACAAATTGATACTCCCCTAGATTGTATGCTTAAGAATTTCAAGAAAGGATTTTTAATTAATGATTATGGACAGACTTTAAGCTCAAGTACTCTAAGAACCTTGTGTGAAGTTGAGTGGCCATCTATGGGAGTGGGGTGGCCCCCTAGTGGCAGCTTAGATATTGAAGTAATCCGGAAGGTCTACAGCATAATTGTAGGAGAACCAGAATATTCTGAACAACTCCCCTATATAGATTCCTGGGACAGCCTTGTGACTGACCCTCCCTCTTGGTTGAAAACTTATATGGGATCCCCAGTAAAGTTCATGTTGGGCCGTGTTCAAAGAAAGATTAGAAAATCTAAATTGGAAGAGGGAAAGAGCCCTAGGAAGCCTACCACCCAATCGGTGGCTTCCGCCCCTACCCTGTCCGAAAAACCCATACTCTCTGATGACCCCTCAGATCTTGAGCCACCACCTTATGGCCCATTGTTGGGGTTCCGTGCCACCCCCAGAGATCCACGCCGCCCAGCCCAAGCCTCTCCAGCACAGGCTTCTCCGGATAGTTCCTCCCCCTCTGTGCAAAACCCGCCACATCCTAGGGTGGACCTTTCAGCCAGCCTCTACCCTTCTGTGCCACATCCTTCCCTGCTAACCTCCGAAGACCCACTTTGGGCTCCACTCCCTGACTCCTCAACTCCTGACAGCCCAGCCTCTCCTTCTAGTACCCCTATCCACTCATCAGGGGCCCGGCATCCTTTTCAATGGACTGAATCACCTGTGACCACCTCTCAGTCTATGAGTACCCCTCCCCATCCCTCAGGGGTTCAACACACCTCCACTGAATGGGTTAGACCTGCTGCAATCACCTTTGAGCATGATAGGAGGGTAGCTCCTAGCTCTACCTCAGGTTCCATTCCTACCTCCTCGAGAGTTCTGCCCCTGCGTCAGGTAACCACCACTCAACCGGATCCTAATAATGAGGGTCAGGTTATACAGGCACAGGCCTACCAGTATGTACCCTTCACAACCACCGATCTCCTGAATTGGAAGACGCATTACCCCTCTTATACTGAAAAGCCTCAGGCAGTGGTGGACCTAGTGGCTAGCATTATGGCCACCCATAACCCAACCTGGACTGATTGTCAACAACTTCTCCTGACCCTCTTCACAACTGAGGAGAGGCGGAAGATTTTACAAAATGCTGAGGCCATCACGCGAGCGCGTGCTCCCGAGGGGACACAGAACCTAGAGGAATGGGTTAGAGCTCGGTTCCCTCGCGCAGCTCCAGCTTGGGATCCAAATAATGAGCAGCACTATGAACTGTTGTCTGGCTATTGCCGGGACTTGCTGGAAGGTATGAGGAAAGGCATAAAGAGGCCCATTAATCTGGCAAAGGTTTCTGAAATTCTCCAAGGGGCAACTGAATCCCCTGGGGCCTTTTTAGAGCGACTAATTGAAGCCTACAGAACATACACCCCCTTTGACCCTGAAGCACTAGAAAACCAGAGAATGGTGAATAGCGCATTGGTGGCCCAGAGTATGCCAGATATCCGGAAGAAGTTGCAGTGTCAGGAGGGATTCGCAGGGATGAATACCACCCAGCTAATTGAGATCGCAACCAAGGTTTTCATTAATAGGGATCAGGAGGTGCGCCGAGAGGCTGACCGGAAGATGCAGAAGAAGGCCGACCTTTTAGCGGCAGCCATTACTAATTCCACCCTTAACCGAGGTCGACCTCTAGCTAATGGAAAGCCAAAGTGGGACCCCGGACCACCAGCCAGGCCCCGAGATTCCTTCAATCAATCCCGGCCAAGGGGGGAGAATCCCAGACCAAGATTGGAGAGGGATCAGTGTGCCTATTGCAAGGAAAGAGGGCACTGGAAAGATGAATGCCCCCAGAGGCGCCAGGGACTGAGAAGGGGACCAGGAGATCGAGGAAGCCGAGGCCGAGTTCGAGAGGGAAGGTATGAGCCTCCTGAATCTGACATCATTGGGATAGCCGAGATGGCAGAATGGGACGAATAGGACAGACCGGGTTCCTACAAACTGGGCTCCCAGGAACCTATGGTCAAGCTAACTATAGGGAGCCGCTCAATTCCATTCATGATTGATACAGGAGCTGAACATTCTGTTGTGACGGAGCGATTAGCGCCTGTGTCTGGAAAAACTGTCCGAGTGGTGGGAGCCACGGGGGTGCAGAACCGGAGGCCCTTTCTGACGACCCGTAGATGCCAATTAGGCTCACACACAGTCACTCATGAATTCCTGTATATGCCAGACTGTCCAATCCCTTTGTTAGGTCGAGACCTGCTGTCCAAGCTTAGGGCCCAAATTTCCTTTGACTCTGATGGCCAGACTTCAGTCTCCTTTCGGCCCCCGACATCCAGCCCTAAGGGTATATTGAGTTTCTGCTGCCCCCTTGAAGAAGAATGGCGGCTGCATCAGTCGCATGGCCAAGTTGACCTACCCCTGGCAGACAGCTTTCAGGTCAGTGGGGTATGGGCAGAAGATAATTCCCCAGGGTTGGCCCGAAATATTCCTCCTGTCCATGTAGATTTACTTCCAAGTGCCCGGCCAATCCATCTTCGCCAATACCCAATTCCCCGAAAGGCTCTGGAAGGGATCCAAGCACACCTGAATCGTTTGTTATCCCATGGAATTATTCGTCCTTGCCAGTCTCCATGGAATACGCCACTGTTGCCAGTTCAGAAGCCAGGGACTGAGGACTACCGGCCAGTCCAAGACTTACGAGTGGTCAACAAATCCACTATCTCATTACACCCTGTAGTGCCTAATCCATATGTCCTGCTGGGATTGATACCTTCTGGAGCTACCCATTTCACGACACTAGATCTAAAAGATGCCTTCTTTTGTATTCGGGTGGCCCCCGCCAGTCAACTGCTTTTTGCCTTTCAATGGGAAAACCCAGTAACAGGAAGGAAGCTTCAGTATACATGGACCCGCCTGCCACAGGGGTTCAAGAACTCCCCCACCATTTTTGGGACAGCCCTAGGACAAGACCTTAAGACTTTTAAATCTGAGCCTTCCAGGCGAGTTTTACTCCAGTATGTAGATGACCTCCTGATTGCAGCAGTGACTCAGGAAGAGTGTTTTGAGGCTACCAGAGAATTGCTGGAGCTACTCTTGGATGCAGGCTATAAGGTCTCACGCTCAAAGGCCCAACTTTGTCAGTCAGAAGTGAAGTATCTGGGCTTTTGCATTTCCCAGGGAAGTCGGAGACTGGATGTTAGTAGGAAGCAAGCGGTTGCTGCAATTCCCCAACCCAAGTCCAGAAGGGAAGTTAGGGAATTTCTGGGAGCAGCCGGATTCTGCAGAATTTGGATTCCAAATTTTGCATTGATGGCGAAACCCCTTTACCAGGCCACAAAGGGGGGTGAAAAGGAACCATTTGAATGGGGACCTACTGCTCAACAATCCTTCATTGCCATAAAGAAAGCCCTACTCCAAGCCCCTGCGTTAGGCCTTCCTGATGTGGAGAAACCTTTCTCATTGTATGTCCATGAGCGACAGGGGGTTGCTCTGGGGGTGCTGACCCAGATGATGGGATCCTGGCAGAGGCCTGTTGCATACCTGTCTAAACAGCTGGATGGAGTGGCTAAAGGATGGCCAGCCTGCATGAGGGCCATTGCAGCAACAGCCTTACTGGTCCAGGAAGCTGATAAGTTGACCTTGGGGCAAGAACTGGTTGTTAAAGTCCCCCACGCAGTTCTCACCCTCATGGAGTATAAGGGCAACCACTGGTTTACAAATAACCGTATGGTTAAGTACCAAGCTAGTTTGTGTGAGAATCCACGGATACACCTGGAAACAGTGGCTACATTCAATCCTGCCACTCTTTTGCCAGCATCTGAGGGACCACCGGATCATGACTGTATCCAAACCATGGATGAAGTGTACTCCAGTCGACCAGATCTCAAAGATGTTCCGTGGAGGGACCCAGATGTAATTTATTTCACAGATGGAAGCAGTTACGTGGAGAACTCCAAGCGATTGGCAGGCTATGCTGTGGTGACAGAGGACAAGGTGATAGAAGCAAGAGCCCTGCCCCAAGGAACTTCAGCCCAGAAAGCAGAACTTGTGGCCCTCATACGAGCTCTGGAACTAGCAGCAGGACTGGTAACCAACATTTATACTGATTCCAAGTATGCCTTCACAACTCTACATGCTCATGGAGCTTTGTATAAGGAAAAGGGACTCATAAATGCTGCAGGCCAACCTGTTAAGTATGGACCTGAAATACTTCAGCTGCTAGAGGCTGTTTGGGCCCCTAAGAAGGTAGCTGTCATTCACTGCAGGGGACATCAAAGGATAGATACTCCAGTGGCCCGAGGGAATCGCCATGCTGATCGGGTGGCCAAGGAAGCTGCTCGAGGACCCTCAGCAAGTACTGTGACTCCCCTGTTCCAAATTCGACTGCAAGAATGGACGCCTATGTATACCCAAATGGAAGAGAAATGGGCTCAAGAGGAAGGTGCAGTAAGGAGACCTGATGGCTGGTTACATCTCCCTGATACCAGAGTTCTGGTGCCACGCCACCTAGCTTGGCCTGTAGTGTCTCAAGCTCATGACCTATCACACTTAGGGAAAACAGCACTAGCCCGCCTACTCAGTCGAGTAGTGGTGCTGGAAGGATTGGATAGTCTGGTTGCCACTGCCTCTGCCCGATGTACTCTCTGTGCCCAGAATAATGCTCGTCAGGGACCCCGTATTCCACCAGGAGTTCAGTCTAGAGGACTAACACCCTTTGAGTCCCTAGTTATAGATTTCACAGAAATGCCCAGGAGTGGTAGGCTCCGATACCTCTTGGTCATGGTTTGTACCTTTTCTGGGTGGGTGGAAGCATATCCTACAGTCACTGAGAAAGCCACAGAAGTAGCTCGAGCCCTCCTTAGGGATGTCATCCCCAGGTATGGACTGCCCCTTGCCATAGGTTCAGATAATGGTCCCGCCTTTGTTGAAGCCACACTTCAGGCCCTGTCCCGCGCATTACCTGGAAATTGCATTGTGCCTACCGTCCCCAGAGTTCAGGGCAGGTTGAGCGGGCAAACAGAACCTTGAAAAATAGCCTAGCAAAGATTTGTCAGGAAACCCAACTGAAATGGCCACAGGCACTGCCATTAGCCCTCTTCCGCCTCCGATGCACCCCAACTAAAGGAACAGCCCTCTCTCCCTTTGAAATTGTGTATGGGAAGCCCCCAGCCATTTTGCAGGGAATTAAGGGAGACATAGGGATTTTAGGGTCTGCCCAGGTGCAGGAGCAGGTAGCCCTCTTGGGTAGGATAATTTCTGAGCTTCAGTCTTATGTGAGAGAAATAAACCCTGTCCCCTTCCAGGCTCAGGTACATTCCTTACTGCCAGGGGATAGAGTTTGGGTGAAAGACTGGAGGCTCCAGCCTTTGGGGCCCCGGTGGAAAGGACCTTTTACTGTTTTGCTTTCTACCCCTACAGCTGTGAAGGTCGCAGGGATAACTCCATGGGTCCATTGGTCTCGAATTAAGTCTGCTGACCAGACTGAGCCCAGCACGGATCAGACGGAGCCTAAACAGTGGAGAGCAGAAAGTGATCCAGCGGAGCCATTGAAGTTGCGCTTGACCCGAACCAAAGAATCTACTAGCTGAAAAGAAGGGTCAACTGCATACTGCAGGAGCTGCTGAACTTCGGCTTCACACTGAGACTCTTTCTTGCCCTGATTCTGGCTTTCTTGGAATTTGAGAGCTTGATCCTTGTCAGTTGAGGGTCTATCCCAACTGGTATAAGAACTCAAAGATTGAGAACATTATATCAGAGTAATCTGTGATTAGCACAGACTGTTGAAATATTATTGCTTAATTAGTTTGCTGTATTTGTTTTAGATTAGGAAGAAAGAAAATGTTAGTAGTTTGGGTGCTTTTGTTGTTTTCTACTCCTTGCCTCCTTGTTCCTAATACCCCAACTCGCTCCAACCTTTGGTTACACTCTGTCCAGGAACTAATTAGCCAGGCAAAGATTACTTCCCCTTGTATTGTGTGTTCCCGATTTTCTCCTTATACCACAGATATCCCAGCTGTTCCTGTCCCTGTGCAGCTCCCAGCTCTTATACCTCCCTACTTTTCGAGTTCAGGCCCTTGGAGCTAGGATTATACTTGGTGGTCCTTTTATAATGCCACTTCCCCCTCTGAATCTTCTCTAAGGCCAGTCTTTACATCTCCCTATCCAGCTTCTGGAGTGTTTTGTTTAACAAGAAACATCTCAACTGTTCTTCCCATTCCCTGTAACTATACTAATGTTCTCCCAGAAAAAGGGGAATCTGTGTGGGTAGTCTCTCCAGGTACTCCTATGTGCCCTACTACCATACCTGCAGATTATGACCAAGGTGATTATCTGGCTCCTAACCGTACTACTGAGAAGACTATAGTGTCCCGGCCTATTTTCTACTTTCATAAGTCCCCGGGGTATGAAAATTTTACAACATATGAGCAGCTTGTCACAATTCGGGATTGGCACCTATGGTGTACAAAGTCTCCATTTCTTCTTCGTTCCCCCTGGGATAGGGGCTCGCATTATGGGCATCCTAATGTCCATCCTGTGCCAACATTTATTGGGAACTTTCCTCGCCCTCTCCTTGGTCATTACTGGCTCTGTGATAATGTCCTCCACATGATTCTTCCCCCCACATATGATTTTTGTGTATTGGTAACCTTGAATTATTTTCCTAAAGTTATTCCTCTCCTCAAGCCACCATCCCCGCACCGCTCTAAGCGAGAGGCCTTGTCCTTACCTTCCTCCGTTGCCACAGAGGATGAGGCGATTGAATTAGCCCTCCAGTACATCAATTCTACTTATCCTCTGACTAAAAAGAGACTTGTAGCCCTTTCTGCCACGGCCTGGATTCCAATTGGGGGCCCGGTAGCGGGTATTACTGAACTAGGCATGGCTACCCGGAGACTTCAGTCTCTACTCCATGTTTTAGTTCATGAGCTGAACGTGGTAGTCAATGCATTGCAGGATCAAATTAATGAATTAAGTATAGTTTCTCGGTATAACCGTATGGGCCTTGACTACCTCTTTGCAGCCCAGGGTGGCCTCTGCACAGTGCTAAATTCTTCAGAGTGCTGTACTATTGTCATAAATAGGACGCATGTAGTTAGGCATGCTATGGATAAAGTCCTACAGTTGGCCAGCCTTAATGTGGAGGATTACCGAGGAGGATTAGACCTTACCTCCTGGTGGTGGTCATTGACCTCCTGGATACGTCCTTTGTTCATTTCCCTAATAGTCTTAGTTTTAGCAGGGTTGTTGTTTTGTTTCCTGGCCTCATGTGCTTCGGCAGTATGCCGTCGGACCTTAACAAGTAGGGTAATGGTGATTCATAAGCCTATTCCTAGTTAGGATCACTATAATCTCCAGAGTTTGAGTTGTGAGACTTATCTCTGCATAAGCTGATTTTAGTCTCAAAGGGGGGAATGAGACAGCATGGGCATAATTATACATATATAAGAAATTATATTAAGTGTTAATTCTGTTTAAAAATCTGGGGTTTAAAAGTTTGGTGTTTGAATTCAACTTTTTCACCCTGCAAGTGAAGGAATGCCAGCTGGATTTAATTACTTAGAAAGGTCAGAGACAGAAACTTTCTTTGACACCTTGTGAGTGATGGATTGCTAATGCTAGCACATACATCTGTATACCATTAGGCATACTGAACGGCTCTGTAGGCAGATTAAAGGATTAGTTTAAAGTGTTTAGAAAGAGGCAATAGTTAGATTTTAGAAGTTCTTGATATTTAGAATATGTCTTATAAGGATGCTTATTTTAGAATATGTTTATTCTGTGTAGTTAATATGTAGAATACCTTTTTAAATCTAATGTTTGTTCAACTCTTTGCCTTACGTTCTGAGTAGGACTGCAGTGAAAAGGTCAAGCATCTGGTTTGACTTATGTACAGTCCTAGCTGGTTCAGTGTATGAAGCTAAGAGGTCAGAGAAGTCAACTCTCTTCTCCTTGATTGATTAGCTAAGTATAGGAATGGTCCTGAAAGTAATAACAAACTATAGCTGTATGCTATTAAGTAAGACTGGCCCTTGACCCCTTAATGAATGCCAGAGTTCAGTTAGTATGAAGTTGACTAGGAATATGAGAATGTCCCTTAGCCCCTAAATGAACTCAGTTTAAGCTATAGCTGAGAAATTAATCATAATAAGAACATGCAGGAGTTCTGGAGCCAAAATGTCTGGTGTGAGGGGCCCCAGGTCATAGGTCAGTTTGAGAAATGTCTGAAACCTATGTAACTAATATTTGGAATATATGTATGGTAATAATTAGTTCAGACAGGGTAATTAATCTATTCTTTACCATCTGGAAAGTAAGGGGGGCTAGAGAGGGGGATAGCACTGTATATAAGTGGGAGTAGAAGCAGCTTACGTCAGAAGGAACAGACAGAAGAGGGAGAGACAGCAGAAGAGAAGGAGCTGAGACAGAAGCCACAAAGACACAGAGAGCTGAGAGAAAGAGAAGAAGAGACTTAATGCTGATGTCCTACTTTGTTTGCTGGCAAATAAAGAAGATTTCTCCCTCATTCTGGTATGTGCTGTTTGACTCCTGAAGTACCACAGATTCTGCTAACAATAGGGGTAATTCATGCATCAATTCCTGCAACAAGTACAGAGGGAAGAATTGTACTAATGAGGAGTAGGTGAAAGAGAAGGGAATGAGGCCAGAGATGGAGTGTAGGGGGGAGAGTAGGACATGGAAAGTTGATAGGTACTGGCAAGTGAAATATAGGTGGAGGACTGAAGAGCGAGAAGGTAAAATTTGAGGGAAGAGACAGAAAACAGAGAGAGAGGAAATATATCAGAGAGATATAGTGAGGGAATAGGAAACGATAACAGTAACATGGAAAAAGGACAAATGGACTGCACTTACTGGAAATAGAGCAGAAGACATACAGGAAAACAGAAAAGAAGAAACTGGAAACAATATGCTTGGAAAAATAAAGTACCCAGGCAACAAAAGTAGAAAAAAAGTGTTTTATCTGAATTTATTTGGTGGAATGCATTAGCTTTGGGAAATGTGCATCATGGATGTCTTTGTATTTTTTTTCAGTTGTGGTACATACCTAGTTTGACTAATTCGGTTTCCCAGTTCAGTTTTTGTCTTTATATTTCTAATTTGTGATCCCTTGTTCTGTATTTTGGTGTGTGACCGAGGTGTAGTATTCTGTTGGCAAATAGTTTCTGTGTAGAATTCTGTAGCAGTCCCGCTTGTTCTGTTGTACCAGTGGTAGGTGTATTGGTATTCTAGCACCCTGTGTATTGTTTGTTGTGCTGCCTGTTCTTACATAGGGTTCTTGTTGTTTAAATCATAGGAATCAGTGCTACTGTTCTATGGTAGATTTTCTACATGTATGTTGAGTTAGGATTTTTTTTCAAGTTTTGTGTTATTTCTCAATGTGCCTGGTAGTGGAAAAATGTATTTCGCTATTACTGAGATAATGTGAGAATCAGAATTTTTTTTTATAACTTCCATGGAGAAAATGTGCTAATTACGGTCTGCACCTATTGTTGGGGGGGGGGGGGGGGATAGGGTTTTTCTGGATGCAGAAGTTTACATTTAATATATAAGAGCTGACATACTGTATCAGATCAAAGGTCCACGAGGGTCATGTATGTAGTGTGTCGTGGATGTGAGCATCGTCCATCAAGTATGTCCTCACTATAAAAAGGTTGAGAACCACTGATGATGCTGGATTGGAGGGGTAGAGAGTGAGAGTGATGCTGGATTCTGACAATAAAGAAAGATGGGGTGATGCTGGATGGGAAGGAAGAGTGAGATATGCTGGATGGGAAGGAAGAGTGAGAGATGCTGGATGGGGAAAGAGAGACAGGGCGATAAAAAGACAGACAGATGGGGGAGAAGAGTGAGTAATAGAGTGAAGCTGGATGGGGAGACGAGCAAAAAAATGTATTTAGTCCAATAAAAAAGATTTTCTGGGGGTTTTTTTGTTTTATTTGTTAATGTCTAATAAAGTGGTTGGAATGTGTCAGTTTTTGAAATTTGCAGCTACTAACTTTGTTCTGCACATTACAGGGGGACACATATTGTTTCTATTTCTCTGGTGTTGCAGACTCTGGCTTCATGGGGGTTCAGATTAATTTGTCTACATATTTCTATTTTTAGGTTATGATTACTTATTCTGTATTTGGTGAGGGTCTGTGTGTGAAAGAGGCTAGGTATTCTGTTAAGCACTGAATTTCTGTGTAGGATCAATCTATACTAATCCAGCTTGCTTAGTTTTCTCAATAGATGTATTGAGGTGTAGTACCAGCTGCAATATTACACTGTACATAATATTTAAAACAACATTTATTTTACCTGGGCTTGAGTTTCCCAAATTTTTATGCACAGTGTGCACATGGTGGCAGGTTACAGACTGGACAGAAACCTAAATTCCACTGCAGATTCAAAGTGTCCTGACATGAAATTTACTGTACTGTAAATGGACATTCCAATCACATAAACTGGTGACTTCCCCTGCAGTGCAAACTCCCATTAATTCCATGTTTATATACTTAAATTCGTGTAGCAAATAATAGATTCTGTTCCACTAAATGCCAGTGTGCAGCAGACCCATCACCCCACCGGTCTCTCCGATAGTGTGTGAGTTTGCAGTTGCAGCTTTGAAGGCTTTTACCAATGGAACATCTCTAGTCTTCTGTTTCTACAAGTGCTACCCGATGACACCATCAATTTGCTCACAGGAACAAGAATCCCTTTTCTCAGCACCTACAAAGACCTGCAGCCTACACCTTCATAGGAAGAGTGAAATTTATAAGGAAATAATACACAGACCCAGCTTTGTCTTACCTGATGCTTGCTGCAGGGCTGAGCTACACTGCTTGAGGAGTGAGATACTCTGTAGGAGTGTTATAGATGGGAAAACGAAACTGAAGTAACCAGGCTGGGAACTTGGGAGTCAGAAGGCGACAGGTCAAAGCACTGCAGATTGTGCTCTGTGTGCTGCTAGCTCCTGCCCTGTTTGTGGCCATGGGGGAGTGTGCTGAGGCCTGGGTGGGGGGAGGGGGCTCAACTGAACTGAAGGCTGATCCAGGAAATTGGGAGTCAGAAGGCGACTGGGTGGGTCTCAGCCAATATACCTTGCGATATATTTTCTGGCACCCATTTTTGAGCATGATTTATAGAATTTCCCCTTGTAACATAGTAGATGACGGCAGAAAAAGACCTGTACGGTCCATCCAGTCTGCCCAACAAGATAACTCATATTTGCTGCTTTTTGTGTATACCCTACTTTGATTTGTACCTGTGCTCTTCAGGGCACAGACCGTATAAGTCTGCCCAGCACTATCCCCGCCTCCCAACCACCAGCCCCGCCTCCCACCACCGGCTCTGGCACAGACCGTATAAGTCCCCTTGTGTGGCCTCATCACTCACACAGCCTATTGGACATCCCTGAGATCAATAAATGATTCCTAGTCTGCTCCACGTGAGACCCACTTTTAAACCACAGCAGTCGTGGGACACATTAAAAGTTAAATTGCTCTGCTTTTCCCACTTTCCTGCTGAATGTTTGAACCCAGACATGTAAAATAATTCCCATGTTGCTATATTTAAACTTGAGGTTCAGATGAATACAGGTCTGCTTTCTTTACAGCCCCATGGTTTAGGGGCCCCTGTGGTCACACAGACAGTAGTGTCTCCTTTTTCTTCTCTTACCTGTAGCCTTGGAAAGCACTTGCAGTGTACTCACTAGGGGATCCTTTTACTAAAGTGCGCTGAAAAATGGCTTGCAGTAATGTAGGCGCAGGTTTTGGGTGCGCGTCGATCCATTTTTCAGCGTGCCTATAAAAAAAGGCCTTTTTTTTGCCGAAAATGGACATGTGGCAAAATCAACATTGCCGCATGTCCATTTTGGGTCTGCGAGCTTACCACCAGCCATTGACCTAGCGGTAAAGTCTCACGCGGTGACCAGGCTGTAATGACCTACGCATGTCAAATGCCACTTGATGCGTGTCTGATACATGCAGGTACCTGGAAACCCTGGGCACCTGGAGTGAAGGCCCTGAGAGGATCGGGCTGGACCTGGGAGTCACCCCAGAGAAGGCTGTGAGGATATGCAGATGGGCTGCAAGTCCTCCACAGCACCTGGAAGGCAGCTGGTGGGAGTGTTAGGTACCTCCATCACACACCTCCCAGCCAAGAAAAGGCTTACCAGGGATTAGGCTGAAGCCAGCATCCCTCCCCCTGACGTTCCCCCTGAGAGAGAGAGAGGCAAAGCTGGATAGATGGGATGGGGAGAGAAAGTCAGGGTAAAGATGGATGCTGGAAGATGAGAGACAGAATGACAATGTAATGAGGAAGAGAGGAGTTAGATGGTGAGGTTGGATGGTGAGGGAGTGAAAGAGACAGTGGGATGATGTTGCATAGGGGCATAAGAGAGAAGCAGAAGAGATCCTGGATGGCTGAGAGGACAGGGGGACTTCTGCATACAGTGGCATATCAAGGGCAGGGCAGTGGGGGCGGTCTGCCCCGGGTGCATGCTGCAAGGGGGTGTGGCGTGGCTGTCAGCTCCGCCGGTTCCCTGCTCCCTCTGCTAACAGCAGTTAGCGTATCTGGGTTTAAAAAAGGTTTGGACAAGTTCCTAGAGGAAAAGTACATTGCTTGTCCTGGGATTGGTAGCATGGAATGTTGTTACTATTTGGGTTTCTGCCAGGTACTTGTGATCTGGATTGGCCACTGTTGGAGAAACAGGATACTGGGCTAGATGGACCATTGGTCTGACCCAGTGTGGCTACTCTTATATTCGATATTTGCATCCAAAATGTTTCAGCCATGCGTATCAGATGCGTGCCAGAAATGAAATTGGCACACGTTGACGCTGATGGAGCTTAGTAAAAGGGCCCCTCGGAAAGCAACTGCCTCCTGCTTGTTTATGGACCGGAGCTTTCCAAGAGTGTGGGCACTTGGAAGGCTTAGGACAATGGGTTAGCACTGGATGCCCTGTATCTGAAGGTTGTCACTATGCTAAGTACAGTCACGGAGCAGTGTCATGCCACAGCTGGAGGGGCTGACGGCACTCGGAATGGAGCCGGACTGTACTGCAGACCTTTCCCCCCTAGCTATCACCTCACCCACCCCCATTCACTGCTTGTTTTCTCTAACTTAACTTCGAGAGTAGAAAATTAACTGCAAGGCTCTGGGGTGTAAGGAAAATCTGAGTTCCTGAGTGGCACTTCAGCCATTACAGCTACATCATTTCTTTAGTAGTCCTGGATAAAATATTGTGGTTGTTGTGTTGATCCACTTGAAAGGTAATAAACAGAAATAACCAAAACCAAAAAAAGATTTATTTGTATTGTACTAACTTGATACATTTTGAAATTTTCATGGAAGAACTGGAAGAGAGATTTTTCAATTACATATCAGACTAATCAACACTTTAAATATTACTTGTATATTGATGACATTCTTATGGTTTGGACTGAGGGAGAAGAGATTCTCAAATGATTTTATAATTCTTCAAATGCATCCCATCCTTCAGTCAGATTCAAAACTCCACAGGAAATTTCAACTTTTTGGGCACCACAGTTCTAAGAACAATGTCTATGCGCAAACGTTTATTACAGGAATCCAACTGTTAGATGCAGCTGCCTCCACAATGCCAGCTTCCACCCTTAAAGAAACAAAAAAGTCCATTATATACAGCTAAGCTGCACAATGTCATTGTGTATGCTCTGACCCAAGAGATAAACACCTCAAAATCCTGACTGAATCATTCAAACAAAAAAAAGACTATAACCCCAAAATGATCTCTAGGTAAATTGCCTCTTCACTTAACATGTGTGGGATAAACACAAAGGAATCCTGTATAGAAGGCTTGGAACCAAACAAGCTTAGTGGTTATTAGATGACAACACCAGCAATTGAGAACAAAGCCAGTGCTGGGCAGACTTCTACGGTCTGTGCACTGAAAATGGCAAGGACAAATCAAGGTCAAGTAGTACCGCATTTTCCCTGGGAACAATGTAGGCCATTGCTTCTACCCCCTGGCATACCTGGATCCTGTTCAGTCCTATTCTTTTGAACTGTTATGTAACGTTTCCTTTCTTTCTTGCCCTTCTGCTCTACTATTCTCATTTGTATCTGATAGCTCCGGAGTTCTCTCTCTCTCTCTCTCCGGTTTATGTAAGCCACATTGAGCCTGCATGTCTGTGGCGATAATGTGGGGTACAAATAATAAATAAATAAATAAATACCTTATACTATGAGTTTATCTTGTTGGGCAGATTGGATGGACCATACAGGTCTTTATATGCCATAATCTACTGTGCTATTTATTTATTTATTACATTTGTACCCCACTCTTTCCCACATACAGCAGGTTCAGTGCGGCTTACAAAGTAAAAGAAAGCATCTTACATGGTAGAGAATAAAGCAAAACAAGGAAATGCAGGAAGAGTATTATAAACTACTTACATTGTGAAAAGCTTTACAAAGGACATGTGAAAAGAATATTATGAACTGAGAAAAACACATTGACAACAGCACCCAGGAATGTATGGGTTGGAATAGGGAAGGTAGACAAGGATAGGACAGGGGCGTAGCCACGGGTGGGCCTGGACCCACCCAATTTGGGGTCAGGCCCGCCCAGCAGCACAGCGATACCGGAGGCTCCGGTCCCCATCATCATCCATTCCCCCGTGGCGTGCCGCAACTTTCATCCCCATCTTCCCTCACCCTCGCAGGCCCGCCCAGCAGTGATTTCGATCGCAGGCAGCTCCTTCGGCTCGCACACGCTGCCTGCCGGCTGCCGCTCAAATCTCCTTGCAGCTACTAGCAGCGCTAACCCGGAAGCCTCTCCTCTGAGCTTCCGGGTTAGCGCTGCTAGTAGCTGCAAGGAGATTTGAGCGGCAGCCGGCAGGCAGCGTGTGCGAGTCGAAGGAGCTGCCTGCGATCGGAATCGCTGCTGGGCGGGCCTGCGAGGGTGAGGGAAGATGGGGGTGAAAGTTGTGGCATGCAACGGGGCAAGGGATGATGGGGAAAAGATGTTGGAATGGGGGAGGGAAGACGGGGACAGCAGCTGCACGGGGGGGGGGGGGGGAGGGAAGAAGATGGAAGGAAAAATGCTGCACAGGGAGGAGGGAAGATGGAATGATGAGGCATGGTGGGTGGGGGAGAAGCTGCATGGGGAAGAAGGGAGAGATCCAGTAAAGGGGTGGAGGGGTCAGGAAGGGAGAAGTCTTGGCTGCATATGAGGTGGAGGAGAGGGAGACATGCTGCATAGAGAGGGGATAGGTGGTGAGAGGGGGAGAAATGTTAAACATAGGGGTGGAGAGGAGGGCAAAATGGTGGGCATAGGGGTGGAGGGAAGGGAGAAATGTTAGACATGCTGGTAGAGGGGAGGAAGGTAGATATGCTGTATGGGAAGGGGAGAGAGACGTTGGACAGTGGGAATGAGAGGGGGAGATAGACATGGAGGTGGATGAGAGGTACACAGTAGGTGGTGAGGGGGGAAATGCTGGGCCATGGGGGAGAGGACTACTACTATTACTATTTAACAGGAATGAAGAGAGAAGGGGCAGGAAAATATAAGGCTACCATGGTGGGGTGGGGAGGGGATCAGATGCTGGTTAGAAGGGTGGAGGGAGAAGATGATGGGAATGGTAGAACCCTGTGGGAGAGGGCAAGGAAATGAATGAGAGACAGTGATTACAGAGGGTAGAAATATGGTAATGGGGAGTAGATTAAAGATAAAAGAGAAAGTAGGGATGGGGAGGAGTAAGATGGGGAATGGGAGAGCTAGTGGGTGAAAGAAGAAGATGGAAATTTGATAGGTAGTTGAAAAGTAAAAAGGAGACAAAGAAGGGTGAGAGAGAGGCAGAAAAGAGCTACAAAGGAATGACCAACATGTCAGAGGCAGGAATATTGAGGGAACAGACAGGAGAGAGGAGAAAAGACAAATGGACTACAGCCGCTTGAAGAAGAATTAGCAGACGGCAGAGAGGAAAGCAGAAAAGAGAAAATGGAACCAGCAAGATGGAAAAATAAAATGTCCAGACAACAATGGTAGAAACAAAGCATTTTATTTTGAATGTTTTAAATGGAATATGTTAGCTTTTGGAAATGTGCATAGGAAATGTCTTTGTATTGTGTTCTGTAGAAAAGGAAATGCATGTTTTGTGTCTCCAGTGTTGCAGTAATGCTATGTTTAACTTCTTGGGGTTCCTTTTCAATTTTTGTCTAAATATTTTTTTTTCTAATTTGTGATCCCTTGTTCTGTGTTTGGTGAGGTTCTGTTGGTGTGATAGTAATGGCAGGTGGGAAATTGGAAGGGAGGCAAAGAGGAGAGGGAATCGGGGAGGGGAGCCCTCCTTTATTTTCTGACCTGGGCCCAAGCAGGTCTAACACCAGTCCTAACCCTTGCTGTATAGCTGGTGAGGATTCCCAGACATCCCCAGCTAAGGACCTCCTCCAAAGGCGGCCAGAATTCCCTTCTACCAAGCTCTGGCAACAGCATCCTTGAGCCATCGACAGCTAAGCATGTGTGGGGTGCTGGCATCAGTGGCTTAGGGTCATTGCTGCTGCCTGCCAATCTTGGTAAAAGAGAGTTCTGGCCACCTTCAGAGAAAGTCTTCAGCTGACTGAGCTTGAGGATCCTCATTAGCTAAAGTACTTATATTTTGAGGTGGAGGTAGGGTGGAGCAGAGAAAATTTTGTGCCCACCCACTTTGGGCTCAGGCCCACCCAAAACTGGCTGTCTGGCTACGCCACTGGGATAGGATAGGTGAAAGGGAAGGAGATTGGGAGGGGAATGGTAAAAGGATGGAGGGGAGAAGATAAGGGATTGATTATAAGGGGATAGTGAATAAGGTCATATGTATCATTGGGGCCAAAGTTAGTGTCGATGTCGTAGTAGGAGTATCGTAGGTGGGCTGGTAGAATTAAGTTGGTCTATTAGGGACTTTAACATTTTCCTGAAAGGTAAATAGTTGTTAATTGCTCGGATGGGTCTATATTAATGTTACCCAGGGAAACTTACTACAGTGCAAAAAAAAAAAAAAGAAAGAAAACCTCAGTCTCACTTGTACTGACATACAATCCATACTGGAAAAACTGAGAAAAATCATAAAAGTACTACAACCGCTAATCCAGAAGGATGAATTACTGAAAGAAATATATTCCCATTGCCACTAATACTGGTCTTCTGACAGCTATCAACTCTGATGGGAAAGGTTAGTGAAAAGCAAGCTCCCAACAGAAGCTCAAAAAGAAGAGAATGACACAGAACCCTAAAATATATCATACTGAAAATTGTACCAGCACTTATTCACAGGAACTCACATTTTGTCCATCGCCAATAGTTTGACCTACCCAATACATTAATCCTACTTCATGGTGTTTCTAAAACATAAAATATAAAGAAATAACCATACTTGTGGACCAATTACACAAGAAGAAAAGGATATAAACATCACAATCCTTCCTCTCCCAATTAAATAATTTTCAAAATTGTCAAAATAGCTCCAATAAAAATGCTCATTTGATGTGAAACTTGACAGAAGGAAGCTCTGGCCTGCAAGCTTTCTGCATCACACTTCAAATCTTCCAAAATTTATTTTCTGGCACGAGCAAGCATGTTTTTGGAAAAATAATTGAATTTTTCTTTTTTTAATAAATTTTTTTTTAATTTTTCTTTAATTTTTATCTTTTATTAATTTGTATTTTAGTTATTATTTTATGTCAATACTTTGGTCAGTCTGATCACCAAACATTCATAACAAACAAAACAATAGACAACAGATATTATAATCACCAAGAGGACTCAAATTCAGTGAATAATGACAGTTGTTTTAAACTTGAATCCAACTTTTTCACAAAAATCACCATATGGTCATGAAATTAGCACTGAAGTATCACCATAATGATGCAGCTTACTTTTATTCATGTGACAGTTCATTACAGATAAGCCAGGATATGATTTAAGAACACATTTTACGGATAATAGTATTTTCACTAAAAAACAGTATTGTTCACAATTTTCTAAATAGTAGTGGGGAGTAATGTGGTGATGATGCAGTATTCCAACAACCAGTCACGCAGCAGCATTTTCAAAAAGGTACGGCATCTAAATGCATTTCTGTGTGATTCCTAAATATAAAGCCTAGTCTAACCTTGTTAAGACATGACTCTGAACCACAGATCTATAGGCCTCTTTGAAGGGATGGCTTTTCACATGTGCGCCTTACAACCAGTTCTCGTACTTTTGATCTATTTCTTCCTGTTACCCATACTTCACTCCAGTCTTTTTATGATAGTCTCTCCCTTCTTGATTAATCCATCCCCTTTGGTCATTCTAGGCAATTTCAACATTTACTTCTCTGATGTTAGAAATCCCATAGTCTTCGATTGCCGGACTTGTCTTCTGGACTCAAATTTAATATAGCATGTTCGCTCTCCTACTCACCTTGCTGGACAAACTCTGGATCTGATTTTCTCCTGCGTGTCCATCTGTTTTGAACCCACCTAATCTTCCTAGTCCTTTGTCTGACCACCACTTTGTAAAATTTGACCACTCTTTTGCCTCATTCCTCTCAATCCTTGCACAAGCGGTTCTGGAAATTGTCAAGTTACTCCTGAATGCTTTGTATCTAACTGTCCATCCTTCCCCACAAATTTCCTTACCCTCCCCTTAGAAAACCAGGTATCAACCTGGAACTTTATTATGTTTGAAACCCTTGACAAAATTGTTCCTCCTCGTAATGTTAAACTGCACTTTATTAAACTCACTAGTAAAAAAGGCCCGTTTCTGACACACATGAAACGGGCACTAGCAAGTTTTCCTTGGAGTGTGTATGTTTGAGAGAGTGTATGTGAGAGTGACTGTGTGTGAGAGAGAGAGTGAATGTGCGAGTATGTGTGTGTGTGTGTGTGAGCGAGAGTCTGGGTGTGAGTATGTCTATGAGAGAGAGAGAGTGTGTGAGAATGAGAGTGTGTGCAAGTGCGTCTGTGAGACACAATGTGAGAGAGAGTGTGTTTCACACAGATACAGTGTGTGCGAGAGAGAGAGTGTGTGTGAGAGACAGACTCTCTGTGAGACTGAGTGTATGAGACCAAGAGAGTGTATGAGTGACTGTATGACACATAGAGAGTGAATGTGATACAGTGTGAGACAGAGTGTGTGTGAGAGACAGTGAGTGAGAGAGAGAAAGACATTGACTGTGAGAGAGAGAGAGAGAGAGAGTGTGTGTGTGTGTGTGTGTGTGTGACAGAGATACCTCCCCCCCCCCCCCTCTGGTGTCAGCCCCCCCTCTCTCTCTCTGGTGTCTGAGCATGCAGGACGCTGAGCTCTGGCTGTGCTTCAAGGAACTGACCAATCCTATTTAATAGAATGCACCTCCAACATTCTGAAGCCGAGAAACCTTGTGTGGTTGGTCACTTCTGCTTGTGACGAACCCGGAAGTACATGATATCAATTGAGGAGATGGATACAGAGAGCAGGAATGCCTCAGCCATGCAGTCAGCTTCAGAATGTTGGAGGTGCGTTTTATTATATAGGATTCCTGCTGTGACCATGGCCTTTGACTTAGTCATCAACTACATCACCTCGAACGCCAATGGCATAAGACCGCCTTTCACAACATTTGTCACTATTTAAGAATGCCACCTCCCAGGTAGACTCTGCTTTTTGTTTGATGAAGAAACCTGTTTTAAGGTGTGTGGTGATTGTGAGTGTTTTCTCTTGATTGATTGGGTTAGGCTTTCCTATTAAAAGCTGGCATTCCTGGTTTTGTTTTTATTTATTTGTATTGTTTTATTAATATTTTAAACTGATTGGTGCTATATAAACAAACATTATAAGAGGTCAGTTATTCTCACCAAAGGGACTTTCTCCACTCTCCTTCGGAAAGACCCCAAACCTTCCTGCCTCTTCAAGATCTTTAAACAGTCACAAAGTTATCTCAAAATCCAGCCTCTGCTTCCTCCCTCATAGCAGACGATCTAGCATCTGCATTTAGTAAGAAGCTAATGGTCTTCCAAGCCTCCATTGCATCACCTTCCACATTGCCTTTATGCAGTACTCTGCCTCACACCAGCCATTTATGCAGTACTCTGTTTTTCAGATACCATCACAGAAGGTTTCTAGAATTATCTCTTCCATGACCATCTCCGACCCAGTTCCTAATTATCTCTTAAAGCAGATCTCCAGTTTCTATATTACATTCAATGATTGTTTCAAGTCTTTTACTCGCTTGGGAACGTGCCATTGTTTAAGCTTACAGAAAAGATTGTGGCTATGCAACTTATGTCTTTAATAGACAAAACAAATTGCCTTCATCCCTGTCAGACAGATTTTCATAACCATTTTTCTACTGAACACACACAACAACCTCACAACCTACAAACCACACACCACACATGTACAAATCATGCCCTCCCAAAACAACAACAAAGACCACAACAAACCTAATACCCACAGACACCAACAAGTGATATCAAAAAAAGAAAACACCAAACCCACACATCAAGAAAACAGACAACTGATAAAAATCACCACAAACCCGAACCCAAGGGAGCAATACCAATTAATATAAATAGGTTACTCTAATGCTAGATCAATAATCAAAAAAACCACAATGATAACTGACTGGATAATGGCAGATCACCTTGACTTCCTTCTCATCAATGAAACTTGGATTCGTGACTCTAAAGACTCAATAATCCTAGAGCTTTGCCCACCAGGGTACAAAATTACCCATTGGACAAGAGAAGGAAAAAGAGGCGGAGGCATAGCTATAAGTTATAAATCCCAATTCACAGTCACAACAACAGCTGAATCTATCCTTCCCCAACTCGAAATAGTCTCAGTCAGAATCAACCACCCCAACCTGCATGATCAATTAAACATAATCCTATTTTACAGACCCCCGGCTAAATGGCAAGATGCTCAGATACACTTCATGGACTTCATATCAAATACCTGTCTGTCCTCCCAAAATATTCTTATAGCAGGAGACATCAACCTTCATCTTGAAGATATTAACACAAACAATGTACACGAATGCAAGGAATTCCTTCAACTCTGGGAGATCCACTGGCCTAACATGCAACCCACCCACAAGAAAGGACACACATTAGATATCATAACCTAAAAATTTTAATCGGAAGTGAACCTCACAATCAAAGACACAAAATGGACAGCCACATCGTGGTCAGACCACTACAAGGCAAACACCTCCCTCTTCTGGAAAACAAAAGAGACACAACAAAAACAAGAAAAAAGAACATATACTACATGAGGCAAAATAGACCCTCTAACATTTTGGCAACAAATATACACCAACGAATGGATAACAACTACAGACTCACCCCAATTTCTACAAGAATGGGCCAATAGATGCAGAACAGTTCTAGACAAGGTAGCACCACTCCAAACTAGAACCTCACATAGGAAAAGCTCAATCCCATGGTTTAACAAAGAACTGAAAGAACTAAAAACACAGGTTAGAAGATTAGAAAGAGCTTGGAGCAAAAAAAAAAGACGAACACACACTCAAAGAGTGGAAACAGTTACAAAGAAAATACAAAATCAGACAAACCAAAAGAACGTACTACAGAACTATAAAAGGACCAAATTACAAGGTTACGCATAAACTCTTTTCACTTGTAAACAATCTCCTAAACACCACACAGGTCACTTCGAATAGCATAGAAACCCCATCGGCAACCAACCTAGCGAACTACTTCAAGGAAAAAAAATCATAAAGCTCCGACGCATGATACCAATCAATATCACTGAGTACACAAGCATTCTTGAATGCTTAGACCCAAAACCCGGGGAATATCCAGCCGATCGATCATGGACCAACTTTGACTTGATCTCAGTAGACGAACTCACACACTGGCTCAGAAAATATGCCAAATCTCAATGCAAACTTGACATCTGCCCTACTAGCCTATTAAAAGCTGCCCCCAAACAATTCAAAAAAGACCTCACAAACCAAGTAAATTACAGACTCCTAAATGGTCTATTCCCCATGGACAAAGGAAATATCCTTCTCACTCCACTGCCAAAAGATGCTAAGAAAAGCACAATGGACCTAACCAACTACCGACCGGTTGCTTCTATCCCGCTCATAACAAAATTGATGGAAGGCATAGTGACGAAACAACTCACGGAATACCTAACCAAACACTCAATTCTACATGAGTCTCAATCAGGATTTCGATCAAATCATAGTACTGAAACTGTACTAGTGTCTGCAATGAATTCATTCAAAAAAACAATTGCAACCAGCAAGAACATACTTGTACTACAATTCGACATGTCTAGTTCTTTCGACATGGTGGATCATGGAATATTACTACACCTGTTAGAATACTTCAGAATCGGAGGCCCAGTTCTCAAATGGTTCAAAGGATTCCTCACCACCAGATCCTACCAAGTAACAACGAATAATGACAGATCACAGCCTTGGATACCGGAATGTGGAGTTCCTCAGGGATCCCCCTCTCGCCAACTATTTTCAACCTTATGATGATACCACTAGCCAAACTTCTAGCCAATCAGAACCTTAACCCCTACATATATGCGGATGATGTCACGATCCACATCCTGTTCAAAAGTAACCTAAACGAAATAACCAACGAGATCAACCAGAGCCTCCAAATCATGCACTCTTGGGCGGACTCATTCCAGTTAAAACTGAACGCAGAAAAAAATCAATGTCTAGTTCTAACTTCCCAATACAACTACCCTACCATAACCACACCATACTGCACACTTCCTATCTCAGAAAATCTGAAAATTCTTGGAGTCACTATTGATCGATACCTCACACTCGATACCCACGTGAAGAATATAACAAAAAAAATGTTCTACTCGATGTGGAAACTCAAAAGAATAAAACCTTTTTTCCCAAGAAACATCTTCCATACCCTAGTACAGTCATTAGTGATAAGTCATCTGAACTACTGTAACACTTTGTACGCAGGCTGTAAAGAACAGACCATTAAAAAAACTCCAAACAGCCCAGAACACCACAGCCAGACTCATCTTTGGAAAAACTAAATACGAAAGGGCGAAACCTCTAAGAGAGAAAATACATTGGCTACCACTCAAGGAATGAATTGAGTTCAAGATCTGCACAACCATCCACAAAATCATCCATGCAGATGCCCCACTCTATATGTTAAACCTAGTGGACCTACCGCCTAGAAATACCAAAAGATCGGCCTGCAGATGCCTTAATCTGAACTTCCCCAGCTGTAAAGGAATTAAATACAAACAGTCATACGCTACTACTTTTGCGTATAAAAGCACACAGATATGGAATGCATTACCCTTGGCCCTGAAAACTATGGACAATCTTACCAGCTTTCGCAAATCTTTGAAGACACATCTCTTCAACAAAGCCTACAAAAGACATCCTTAATAAATCATTCCTCAAACTACTCAGGTGCATCAAAAAACACCTCTCACAATACCTTACCTAGCACCTTGCATCTAAATCACCTACCTTAAGCCTATTATCGACTGTATTTAAGATCAAGTAATGACTACATCATAACAACACTCTGTAAGCCACATTGAGCCTGCAAAAAGGTGGGATAATGTAGGGTACAAATGCAATAAATAATAATAATAATAATATGTTAGCTCTTACTATGTCCACTGCACCCTAGATGGTGGTAGGGAAGTACTCTACTACTACTACTACTACTACTACTACTATTTAGCATTTTTATAGCGCTACAAGGCGTACGCAGCGCTGCACAAACATAACTCCTCATCTCTCTCAAGCTTAGTGCAGAAGTGTTCAACCTAGTAGATCATGGCATTCTTCTCCACTATCTCAAAGAGACAGGAATACTCCTGGTTTGGTCCAAATCTTGTCTTCACAGTAGAACATTCAAGGTGTTATGGTCCAATGTTTATTCATCTGTTTATGGTCTTACATATGGTGTTCCCAGGGTTCCATTCTAGGACCCATTGTGTTTAATATGTTCCTCTCACCTCTTGCACTTTTCCTTCAAATGCTTAACATCACATTCTTCATAGATGCTGCTGATGAAGCAGGAACCCTTTTCTGATTGCAGATATTTCCCACAAACTAACCCTAATTGCTAATTGTTTAAAATTGAATCCCTCTAAATCTCTGGCTTTCTCTTGATCGGTTCCTCTGATTTAACCCCTGGTCTCTTCATTTCTGGCATACCATCACTTTTAAAAATGAAGTAAAGATTCTCAGTATCCTTGTTCTAAATTATTCCACAGACATATATATCTTCCTTAATTCTTACATAGTAATATGTTAATTTAGAGCAAACCTCTTACTCTGTTAGGTGCTGCATTCGGCACCTAACTCTTTCAGGAAATCCAGACTGCCCCAATTTGACTGCCCCTATCAGACTGACTGTTCACGTGTCCTTTAGATTGTAAGCTCCTTTGAGCAGGGACTGTCCTTCTATGTTAAATTGTACAGCACTGCGTAACCCTAGTAGCGCTTTAGAAATGTTAAGTAGTAGTAGTAGTCATAACTATATCTTTTGTAAGCCACATTCAGCCTGCAAATAGGTGGGAAAATGTGGGGTACAAATGTAGCAAATAAATAAATAATCGCTTAACATTTAAGAAGCGTGTCTCCACCATAGTTAAGAATTCCTTCTTTATTCTAAGACTAATTTGTCTTGCAAGTCCTTCCTTCACAAACCCTTACTTTGCCTCCTTGTACACTCTCTTGTAATTTCTTGCCTGAACTATTTCAACTCTATTCTTCATGGCCTATCGCAGTATTAACTACGCTGCTTGCAACTTATCCAAAACACTACCATCAAACTAATACACAGGGCAAGAAAATTTAACAGAGTTACTCCTCTGCTCTTAGCTAAGCACTGGTTACCAATTCAATATCAGATTGACTTTAAAATCATTATCCTAACTTTCGGAATCCTTCACTTTGGAGTGTTGCCACGATTTGGGTTTCTGCCAGGTACTTGTGACCTGGCTTGGCCACTGTTTGGAAAACAGGATACTGGGCTAGATGGACCATTGGTCTGACCCAGTATGGCTACTCTTATGTTCTAATGCTTCTATTCCTATTCAAACACCTTATGCCATGTCCTCCAACACATTCTCTATGCTCTTCTCAACAGCATCTTTTAATAGAACCCACTTACCTCCAAAACCATTCACATTCTGCCAAAACCTCTAGTTTCTCAGTTGTCTCCCCTACGCTTTGGAATAATATCCTACTTGACCTATGGATAGAATTGTCATTCTTAAGGTTTAAGGCTACTCTCAAAGCCTATTTTTCCTCAAAAGCATCCCCCTGAATTCAGATGATGGGCAACTAACCCTTTTTTTGTTCCACTGCAGCAAGATTGCCCCCTCCACTATCCTTTCCTTCTTTTGTATAGTATTTTACATTAATTGTTATATTCTGTATTACCTTAATGATATTCAAGGCTCCGTGCAAAGCTCAGTCAACTCATCAGCACCTGCAACTGACCCCCCTCCTGCCTGTTTCTATGATCCTACAGTTGTATAAGTTAAATAAACCTGTAAATATTGCCAGCAAGCCTTGTTTACAGTCAATCTTGTTTTGGGGTTTTCCTTGGTGGGGGGGGGGGGGGGAGGGAGGGAGAAACTTCCTTTGGAGCCTCTTGTATTCAATATTCTTAATTTTCTTTTCCATTTCCTCCATATCCTTCTCTATCAAAATTTGCAAACCGCTTGACATCATCCTATTGAGATTGGCAATATATCAAGCCCACATAAATACGTTAATTAATCCCACATACTAACACTCTTCTTCTTCAGGTGGAGGAACCGGAGGAGTCTGCATAAGGAGGATTCCTGCCAGGTTGGCCCTGACTCAGGACACCCTCAGGGAGACACTACATAAATATGTGAACACATCTGACTACAGTGTAATCCATACTACAGACACACATGCTTTGGTGGGAACGGGCTGGAATGCAAACACAGACTCCTAAACTACAGGTTGTCACGAATGAAGTGCTGGGTCTGACAGAGATCATCTCTTTATAATTTCTTGAGTGAATTATGTCCTTCTACTCATTTAGACTTCAAGCTGAAACATAGTCAACCTGTGCTGGTGTTTTTTCGCATTATAACCTTCTGTTTCAGCACAGTTAAAGCAGTAAGAATCCTTAGATCATGGCTACCTCTGAAACCCAGTGTTTTGAGTCTGGCCAGTGACGAAGAAACCAGGTCCCAGGATCAAATTTGGATCTTTTGCACGGCCACATTCACTATTCCCGCTGAGCTGGCAGGCAAGTCAACTCAATGTCTCCCACCCTTTGTGGCAAATATGCAGTGCATTTTATCTAGCAAAAAAGGTGCTGGTACTCAAATGCTAGGTCACCCTTCAGGGGTGGGGTGATCACTGAAGGACCCACCCACAATAGCCAGGCCCCCTGCAACCAGTCACAGAATCTATAACAAGGAAGAATTGGTGTATAGAACCTGAGCTCTTTCATTACAACTTGCAATCCATGGGTCAATTTTAGCAGACAATGAAAAAGGTGCCGGTACTCAGTACCCCCAAGTACCCCCTCAAAAAAAGCCCTGCAAATATGAGTACTACTATTCTACCAAACACAGAGCGTTACTTTATATACAAATGTTAGAAAAGCTGTAGGCAAATCCAAATGAACACTCAAAGAATAACAAATGCCAGAGTCACTGTCGTCCACCTCAAGACAAAACCAAAAAGCAGAAGCTGAAGCATAGACTAAAACTGAAAATGAGCACAGCACGAGTGCAAAACTGTGGAATAGCCTGGAGCCTTTATATGAGCATGGAAAATCTAGAGTGGAGGGCTTGACCGTCCACAAACAGCTTTCCTTGTACCTAAGATGCACACAAGTATAACAGTGGCTTTGGACTGTACCTATGACTGGTCATTCAAAACCACCAGCCTTTGTACTCTTTTGGCACTCCTGCGTGTTTGAGTTTTGCAGAGGAAATGGTATCTCTTGCAAACTTCCTTTTGCCTTATTTTAGAAAACAAGCTAAAAGAGAACTGTTCGAAAAGTGAAGAAAGAAAAGCAGTAATGTCCAGGATTTCCCAGATCTGCTCTGATGAACTCACTGCCTTCGAATAAATATCTTTGTGCAAATAAATGCCCTAACCTAAAGACATTAGAGGCCTAGGGTATAGGCAGATTTATCTCCTGCATTGTAGATGTCCCGAAAACCTGTTGCCTGTGAGGCCCAAGCACAGATTTTGGAAGCTCTGCAATGATATAAATAATGCAGCATACATACGTGACCATAGGAGCCAACTTTTCAAAATTATTGGGGGTGCTAAGCCCAATGGAAATAACCCCTCCCTGGACACATACAAGGAATTTTCTCAATATTGGGGGTGCTCAAGCACCCCCAGAGTCGGCTCCAATGTACGTGACTGCTCTGAATTTCAATAATGTCTGTTACATATGGTCTAGCTCAGTGGTTCTCAAACCTATCCTGGGGGACCACCAGCCAGTTGGGTCTTCAGGATATCCCTAATGAATATGGATATAATGGAGGTAGTGGGCATGGCAATCTGTCATGCATATTCATAAGGGATATCCTGAAAACCCTACTGACTGGGAGTCCACCAGGACAGGTTTGACAACCACTGGGCTAACTGACACTCAGAGAAATTCATCACAGGAAGCCTACTGATTCCTCTTGTCTCTGCTAAACCACATCGCATCAGCCTGACCTCCTTACCTCTTGGCTGAACATTGGTCTCTGCCCCAGCCCAAACAGAAACATTGACATCTCTTTCCCTCAACTCCCCTTCCCTTCCCTCCCCTCCCCTCCCATCATGTTCACAACTCCCTTCCTCACTCCCCCTCACCTTCCCTGCTACAGCCATCACTCTGACACCTCTCCTCCCCAGCCATCACTCTCACAACCTCCACCTGGCAATCACTCACAGTTTTTCCCCTCTTCAGAGCCCATCACACACCCTTACAACTCTCCTCTCCCTCCTCCCAGTCCCTGCACTCAAGGCTTGCAGTCCCAGGGCTCCTGCAGCACCTTAAACTTATCCCCAAGATGGGGGTGCACATGTGTACCATGCCTACCAGCAACAGGCAACCTGCACCTCTTTGAATAGAAAGATTAAAATGACAGAGGCAGTTGGCACCTTACAGACTGACCAATTTAGTGAGGCAGGAGCTTTTGAGACCAGAGTCCATTTCAGATGCACAAAGTGACTCTGATCCTCAAAAGATCATATCTCTAGCGGCTGCCTCACAGTACTACCCTGTTTCCCCGAAAGTAAAATATCCCCCGAAAATAAGACCTAGTAGAGGTTTTCCTGAATTGGTAGATATAAGGCCTCCCCCAGAAGTAAGACCTAGCAAATTTTTGTTTGAAAGCAGGGCCGCCGAGAGCCGGACAAGGCCGCTCCCGGGCCGCCCCCCCCCCCCCCACCCGAGGTCACCGGGCCCCCCCTCCACCCATCCTCCGTCGCTCCCGGAACTAACCTTAAATGCCTCCTTTCACTTTCGCAGCAGCAGGGCAGCCCTCTCCTTCCGTGCCCCGCCCTCGCAGATGTTACATCAGGCGAGGGCGGGACACGGAAGGAAGGAGTGGCTGCCCTGCTGCTGCGAAGGTGAAAGGAGGCGTTTAAAGGTTAGTTCCGGGAGTGACGGAGGGCGGGCGAGCCAACCCCGATCCAACCCCGATGTTGCCACGAAAAATAAGACAGCCCCTGAAAATAAGACCTAGCACATTTTGGGGGGCAAAAATTAATATAAGACAGTGTCTTATTTTCGGGGAAACATGGTATGTACATATGCACATCCCAATGAATCTGTTATAGATATTCTTTCATGGATACAATATGCACATTATAGACCACCATGTTCTTGTAAACGGTTATATACTGTATCATTTCAGATGTTTCCTATTTACAAGTGACCATAAATCCTCTTATCTCATTAGCTGACAAAACTGTCACATATCTGACAGTCTCTTCAATGGATGTTTATCAAGCGGTGAACTTGGAGAAAAATAATAACAAAGAAATAAACCGTTGAGCACATCTAGACTTGAAAGGCTGCTTTATATGACAGACAAAAATGTAGTCCATCAAGAACTTTCTCCAGTTTATGTGTGCAGCGGTCTGTACTCTGTCATTTGAATATTGTATGTCTTGGAAGACTGTCAAAACTGTAGCACACTGGGAAATTTTGTCCTTCCCTGAAAGACTTCATTTACTGAAAGAAGAGAGAGATGTTCCCCACCCGGCCGGTTCACCTGAGTACGCAATCTTACTTGAGGCTCTGGGGAGAAAGCATCGGGATCATTTACAGATTAGCACTGATCTGTACTAGTGCTACAAAAATTTACAAGGATACACAAATAATGTATGGCATAATTCATGCTTTTTTAAAAAACTGTCTCTAGTGCAAAGGTGTGGAGCGGAGGAGCAGCCTAGTGGTTAGAGTGCTGGGTTGACAACCAGGAAAGCCTAGTTCAAATTTACTGCTCCTTGTGATCTTGAGCAAGTCACTTAACCTTCCACTGACTCAGGTACAAACTTACATTCAAAACCCTGCAGGAGCAGAGAAATATTACTGAAAAAGGTGTGAGCAAAATCCATGAAAATCAATAAACAGACAACATTCTGTGTTCATAAGTACATAAGTATTGCCATACTGCACTGGCTACCAATCAAAGAACGCATCACTTTCAAAATCTGCACAACTGTTCCAATTATCTACGGCAAGGCACCGGGATACATGACAGACCTCATTGACCTGCCAAACCCCACAAAATCTGCACGATCATATCTAAACCTCCACTACCCAAGCAGCAAAGAACTCAAATACAAATCCGCCTATGCAACCAGCTTTTCCTACCTAAGCGCACAACTATGGAACTCATTGCCAAAAACAGTAAAAACTACGCTCGACCACCTAAATTTTCGGAAAGCATTAAAGATAGACTTGCTCAGAAGAGCATACCCCACTGACCCAACATAAAAATACCGGTCACTTGCAACACAATACAACCAAAGACCGTAACAGACATTACCTGACTCTTCTTCCCCCTTTCCCTCTCTAAGTTCCCCCCAAGTGTTTCCTACCATACATATACCTCATTATACAATAATATCACTTTGTATTCATTCATACTATGTATTTGTTCAAACCGTAACCGGCTAACGCCGTTAACGGTTATATGTGAGCCTGCAAAAGGTGGAAAAATGTGGGATACAAATGTAACAAATAAAATAAATAAAAAATACTTGGACAGACCAAAGGTCCATCAAGCCCAGCATCCTGCTTCCAACAGTGGTCAATCCAGGTCACAAATACCTGGCAAGATCCCCAAAAAGTACAAAACATTTTATGCTGCTTATTCCAGAAATAACTCAAAAAAATCTGGCAAGTAGAGAGTATATCAGGAATCACTTCATATCACTTAATATGAGGTAGAGTCTCATCTGCTTCAGCACGGCTTCTAGTCACCTCACTCCCGTGGTGAATCTGTGCTCGTGCAACTTACTATAATCATTGACTCTTACCCTCCACCTTCCTATACTGCATATTGCCACAACTTCACATCCCTTAGTCTATGTGAACTTAATTGTGCATAGGTTTACTTATCTTATCGGGCTGGTATACTCAATTTAACAACCCGGTGTGCCCGTGTACCCCAACAGGTGCCTGTTTCGCAGAGCTTTGTCAAGGGGGACTTCCACACCATCAGATTGCCTTCCTATCTCTTCTCAGCCTCGTACTCCAGAAATAAGCAGTGGATTTCATTTAAAAGAATCTGGTTCTGTTCTACAAGATATAGTGACATCTCTCTATTAACTAAAGCATGTGGTGCAATCCCTTCCTTCTGCTAAGGTGCCAGTGATATGTCATTTCAGAAGAATCCTGCCCGGGCTGTTCTGTGTTACTGTATGATTGCTGCAGAGTGCTCTAAGCAGCCTCAGCTGGGGTCTCTGCAGGCTGAGTCACAGACTAATGAAGAAGGATGCAGAGAGCAATATTACCCTCCCCAAACTCTAGCAGACACCACTAACATGTCAGCAAACTCATGTCCTCACTATACAGGTCTCCCTACTCCCACTCCTACCCATCGCTGGGCTGATTTAAAATTAATGAATATATAGGGCTGCAATCAGCTATTTGTTCTAGGTGCCGAAGTTCAAATTATGGACTCCCAAAGAACAATTTTGAAAGGGTCCCTAGAGTGGGGAAGACCTGAAAGCAACTGAAAGTGGTCCTCGTTCTTTCCTGGGGCCCTTCTACTCCGCCAGAGACACCCGGGTAGAATTTATGACACTGGTTCCTACCTTGAAAACAGGAGAAACAGCAACTTTACTAGAAAATGTGACATTGCTCACCTATACTAAGAGCTTTCCATAAACAAGATAAATCAGCCACACAGGTGGGTGACGTCTGACAGTGCCAAGAATGGACAGTACTCTCAGAGCACAGAAAAAACTAGAAATCTTTCTGGGCATACAGTATGTAGGAATGCCCACTTAATCCCTTTCCTGCTTGCCACGCTCAGTCTCATCTCAAGAGCTTTAGGTAACTCCCCCAGGATGTAGGGGAGGTCTGTGTGGCTACTACCCCCAGACCACCCTTGGGAACTATAGGACTGGTGAATGCCAGATCAGCTGCAAAGAAATGCTCGGTGATCCATGATGCCATAAATGAACAGCATCTTGACATCCTAGGAATAAGTGAAATCTGGCTAGATGAAAGTGGGGGTTTACCACTGGCTGAACTATGCCCAACAGGTTTCAACATCCAACATCAACCAAGACCAGGAAGACGGGGTGGAGGGGTAGCAGTCTTGGTTCGGGATACCATCAAACTGCGCAGAATATCCATCCCCCAGCTACATGAATCTGAAACTCTTTTAATACAACTTGAAGAGGAGAAACCAATCTGGCTGCTCATGGTTTCCAGAGCACCTCGTAACAGCACATTATCTGTGCAAGAACTCCTAGACCTGATTACTCAAGTGACCCTGAATTACCCTAGGCTGGTGATCATGGGAGACTTCAATCTACACATCAAAACCCCAGATACCACCACAGCTGCCTTCTTGGACACGATGACAGCACTAGGATTTACACAAGTGATCAATTCTCCAACCCATGAAAAGGGTCACATACTAGACTTGGTATTCTACAAAGGGGTGGATATCCAATTCTGGGATAACAGTATTGAAATAACACCCATATCATGGTCAGACCATTTTCTAATTAAATTCTCCATAAGTGGCCAGCTAAAACAAATGGCACCTCTCAGAGTTTGGAAGGAGATCAGAGACAAAAAAAAAGTTGACCGCTGAGAATTTCCTAGAGGCCTTGGACTATCCACAAGCGGATGAAAAGACAACAGTGTCAGAACAAGTTGACATCTGGAATACACACTTAGCCAAGACCTTAGAGAAAACAGCACCACTAAAAAAGGTCTTATGCCCCACTCATAAACGCTCACCTTGGTTTTCTCCAGAACTTCGGATCCTTAAACGCAAAGGACGAAAACTGGATTCAACAGCTTTCAACAGCAGCACGGCCACGGAGGACGAAGAAGAACTTTAAAGACCTCGGGTCGGCTGGCGAGGGTTGGGGTCCCCCGCCAGCTGAAGAAATATTTTTAAAGGCAGCAGCAGGTGGAAGCGGACCTCGGCTGGCGGGGGTTGGGGTCCCCCGCCAGCAAAGGTAAGCAACGGCAGCGGGGGAGGGTTGACAGCGGGAGGAGGGTGGAGAGAGTCGTTGGTGGTGGGGGGTCTGGCAATGGCGGGGGGGGGGGGGCGGGGGGGGCTAAAATGTGCCCCTCCCTCTGGCTCTGGTCCCCGCTACCGCCAGAGTCCAGATAAGCCCCTGATTGTGATAGTGTTCCGCTTAGTGCACGCTAATCCCACACTGGAAAATATTTTTTTCCAGCACGGGAGACGTATCTGGGGGCAGAGAGTAGACATGCCTGCACTAAGCGGATAGTGCAGGCACATTACCGTGTGCTACCTGATTACTTCAGGAGTAGCGGGAGAGCCCTTACCACCTCCTAAATAGGTGGCGATAAGGGCTCCTGGCGGTAATGGTCACTCACTAATGTGAAAACTAGCGCATGGACATAAAACAAAAAGCCGACTGCGGTCATTTTTCTGCTGCGCTAGAAAGTGGCCAGAGCATGCGGTAAACCCATGTGCTAACCACAGCGCCAGACACTTTCTAGCGCACCTTAGTAAAAAGACCCCTTAATACATCAGTGTATAAGATTCATTCATTTTATTACCTACTGCTTTCCCTCTCAGTTTCTTAGCACACCCTCATATGGGTTTTTCCCACACGCTAAGGCCATTTTTACCACAGCTGTAAAAATGGTCTTTTTGTATTTTTGTGTGTTAATGGTTTTTTACCACACATTTACCCTGGGATTCTATACATTGCGCCTTAATTTCCGTGCAGAAATTAAAGCATAGTCTGTAACAGTGCACGTATCTTAATTGGTTAACTAGCTAATCAGCGCTGTCAATTGGATGTTAACAAGCAATTATCAGGACTAATTGGCATTAATTAAAATTTACCCACACAGGGCCCCTTTTACAAAGCTGTGGCAAAAGGGGGCCTGCGCTGGTGCTGACGCCTGTTTTTGAAGTGCACCGAGGCCCCCTTTTACCTCAGCAGGTAACAGGTAGGTCTTTCTTTTATTTGAGGAAATAACCATGTGGCCATTTCGAGGGAAGCCCTTACTGTCACCCATTGAGGTGGCGGCAAGGGCTCTTGCGATAACCCGGCAGCACAAAAGTAAATATATTTTCTGATCTGAAGAAGAGTTACCTTCGAAAGCTAATCAAAAAATGTATTGTTAGTCCAAAAGAAGGTATCATCTTTCTGTTTTATTTTGTTTTATTTCTATTTATTACCTTTAAAAGTGGACTAACACGGCTACCACACCTCGTTATACGTTTTCAAAATAATGAAAGTGAGCACCAATCGGAATTAAATTGGTAAGCGGTTGGCAGAAGTTGGCAAGTTCAGACCTGGCCACCTTGACAGTATTGGAATATTCTGAAAAGAGAAAAAAAAAAAATCCTTCAGCAAACTCTTCTAAACACTTAGAGGGTACTTCAGAAAGTGTTTACGCAGAGGCCCCAAAGAAACTGAGAACCATCACAGGAAACCAGGGGAATGAATGTGTGAATGTATGAGTAGCTACTGAGAAACTGAAATGCTCATTCACACATTCATTATTTAGAAAATGTATAACGAGGTGTGATAGCGGTTAATCCACTTTTAAAGGTAAAAAATAGAAATAAAACAAAGCATAGAAAAGATAGATGATACCCTTTTTTTGGACTAACTTTATATATTTTTTGATCAGCTTTCGAAGGTAACCCTTCCTCTTCGGATCACTACTACTACTACTTATCATTTCTGTAGCGCCACCAGACGTACGCAGCGCTTCACAATTGAACATGAAGAGACAGTCCCTGGTCTAGAGAGCTTACAATCTAATTTGGACAGACAGACAGGACAAATAAGGGATAAGGGTCAGGACAGACAGACAGGACAAATAAGGGTCAGGACAGACAGACAGGACACATAGGGATAAGGGACTATTGAAGTGAGGAAGCTAAGATAAGGGTTACCAACAAGTGAAAAAGTTAGGAGATCAGAAAATATATTTATTTTTGTGCTGCCGGGTTAGCACAGGAGCCCTTACCACCACCTCCCATTCCTTTCTGAACAGACCACCCGAACTCTCGTCCATTCACTCGTTACCTCTCGTCTTGACTATTGCAACCTTCTCCTCGCTGGCCTCCCGCTTAGCCACCTATCCCCCCTTCAATCTGTCCAAAACTCCACCGCACGTCTTATCTACCGCGTGAACCGATACTCTCATATCACCCCTCTCCTCAAGTCGCTTCACTGGCTCCCGATCCACTACCGTATACAATTCAAGCTTCTCCTATTGACCTTCAAGTGCACTCAATCTGCAGCCCCCCATTACCTCTCTACCCTCCTCTCCCCGTATGTTCCCACCCGTAACCTCCGCTCTCAGGACAAATCACTCCTATCTGTACCCTTCTCCACTACCGCTAACTCCAGACTCCGCCCCTTCTGCCTCGCCTCACCTTATGCCTGGAACAGACTTCCTGAGCCCATACGCCGTGCGCCCTCCCTGCCCATCTTCAAGTCCTTACTCAAGGCCCATCTCTTCTCTCTTGCTTTTGGCGCCTAACCACCTTCCCCATTCCAGATACCTACACTGACTACATAGCTTATTACCTTTAGATTGTAAGCTCTCTTGAGCAGGGACTGTCCTTCCCCTTGTCTAAACTTGTACAGCGCTGCGTAACCCTGGCAGCGCTATAGAAATGCTAAGTAGTAGTAGTAGTACCTCAATGGGTGGCGGTAAGGGGTCCCCCCCCCCCGAAATGACCACATGGCAAGTGTTTTACTTGCCGCATGGCCATTTCCTAAAAAAAAAAAAAGAAAGACCTACCTTTTACCAGCTGAGGTAAAAGAGGGCTTGGTGCACATCAAAAACATGCGTCGACACCAGCAAAGGCCGGCCTTTGCCACGGCTTTGTAAAAGGGGCCCTGTGTGGGTAAATTTTATGTTCAAATCATCTTTATTATTTTCTCACATACATCATACAGTGTTCCAATGAGATTAAACGCACAACCAAAACCAGGAAACTATTTCCCGCAGCCCCTTAAACGCCCCTCCCCTCCCTACCTTTATATCTTACCAATCCAGACAATAATATTATTATTATTATTTATTATTTATAGCATTTGTATCCTACATTTTCCCACCTTTTTGCGGGCTCAGTGTGGCTTACAATAAGATATGAATAATAGAAATACATTTGTTACAACTTGGTTATGGATTACATTGTGCAGAGTTGTGCGAGACATTCAAATATCATTAGGAATATAATAATGGGACATCAACATAGAAACATTGGAAGGAAACAATGGGAAGCTAAAAGGGCAGTGTTAGACACAAAGCCATATGGTGTACATAGTTCCGTGAATAAGTGTATGATTGACTGGATTACGGGATAAGGGATCAGAAGTGGATGTATGTTGCATTGATGAACAGTGAGTATGGACTCTATGTGTTTTGGCTCTTTCCGTAAGTTTGTTCAAACAGGTGAGTCTTCAGTAATTTACGGAAGGAAGCTTGTTCGTTAATCACTCTTAGGTTGCGCGGTAGTGTATTCCAAGACTGCGTGCTCGTGTGGGAAAAGGTTGACGCGTGTAGCGTCTTGTATTTCAGGCCCTTGCAAGCGGGGAAGTGGAGGTTGAGGTGTGTTCGGGATGATCTTTTAGCATTTCTGGGTGGTAGGTCTATTAAATCAGACATGTACGCTGGGGCTTCGCCGTAAATGATCTTATGCAAACTTTAAAAGTAACGCGTTCCTTATATCACTCCATGAGGAGAACTAAGCTCTAGTTAAGAAGTCTACTTCGTGCTGCTGGCTGAAGGGTAGTCCCAAAAGTGTTCCCAAATCCTCTGAAAACTTTTACCTTCCTCAGAAGAAATGTCCTTAACACCACAGCGTTCCAATTTTAAGCTCTCAATCATTTGTGTGCGCCATAGTCCAACTGATGGTGCATATGTCTCTCTCCAGCACAACAATTTCGCCTTTTTCCCCATCAAGATAACTTTTTGCATAAACAGTTTGAAACTTGGAGGTGATGGTTTCACGTACTTGTATACATCAAAGAGTAATAGTGGGTGTAACTGCACTCTGCGTTTCTAATAGCTGTACACTGTATATAGTAATTGTGTCCACAATTGTCTGATTTTAGGGCACATCCAAAACATGTGCCCCAGTTTTGCTAGATCTTGTGAACACTTAAGGCAGGCTCCGGTGGAGCCCAACGCTGCCCTATAAGCTCTTCTCGGAGACATTGGAGCCGACTCTGTGGGTGCTGTGGGTGCTTGAGCACCCCCAATATTAAGAAAGTTCCTTGTATGTGTCCAGGGAGGGATTATTTTCATTGGGTTTAGCACCCCCAATAATTTTGAAAAGTTGGCTTCTATGCTCGGAGATATGTATAAACGCAATGCAAATTTATACTGTAGCTCCCAATAACGCAAAAAAACCCTGAGGGTTTAGCCAGTATCTCTAAAGAAAAAGTGTGTTGAAGTATCTGTCCTGTGTGTCAACCCCAGGGCACCCAGCCTCCACCCAGGGAACTTCCTAACCAGCGTCCCATCTACCCTTAATTCCGCTCTCATCAGATGATTCCTTCTTTCAGTTTGACTTATGCTGCCACCCACATCAAATCTTTCCCCATGGAGTGTCGTGTTGTGTGCTTGCCTGAACCCTTTCCCCTCCCTCAACCATCCCTCCCTTTCCACCCCGCTTCCCCAACTCTGCCTCCCCTTAAGGTCCCTTTCAAAAATCCAACTCATCTTCGATATGAATATCAGAGCCACGTTTGATGCCTGAGGCCCATCACCCCCACTTGATACAGAACATTGAAACTGAACTTTTGATCAACCGATTCATTCTATATAGCATTAAGATAAACACATGACATCTCAAATACCTTTGTCATTATGGTATCACACAGTGCACGTTATTAAAGTTGGTTTCAGGATTTGGCACAGCTCTCTTTCACCAGTTTCTCCACAAATTCCCACGCTGACTCAATGGTGGTCAGAGACTGCCAGTGACCATTATGCTGTACTTTATTTATTTATTTGCTGCATTTGTATCCCACATTTTCCCACCTATTTGCAGGCTCAATGTGGCTTACATTGTTCCGTCATGGCGATCGCCATTCCGGAGTGAGAGATACAAGTGGTATTACATTAAAGATCATAATTGACATAGTAGATTAAGCAGTCAAGTATAAAGAGTTCATATTCGGAATAAGAGATAAAGTGGTATTGCGTTAAAGTTCATTCGTGGTAGAGTAGGCTTTGGTAGTCAAGTATAGAGAGTTAGGTTTTATTCAGTTCAGGCTTGAGTTTCATTGTCTGGTAATTAGGATGGATCGCTGCAGTATGCCTTGTTGAACAGGCAGGTCTTCAGTGATTTCCGAAAGTTGGTTAGGTTGTGCATTTTTTTCACGGCGAGTGGTAGTGCATTCCATAACTGCGTGCTTATGTAGGAAAAGCTGGATGCGTATTGTTAGGTTTTCAAGGCAGAAACTAGGTTCATGAGCCCTTGGGCCACTGCCGAGGAGCAGCAGTGGCAGGCATGGCAGTGGCAGGCAAAACCACCCCACACCAGGGACAAGGCAGAACTCTGACAGAAACAGTTAGACTTCACCTGCACTTCACCGCCCTTCCCCAGGAGTTGAGCCCCTGGGTGCAGGCGGCTGGCAGGACTTACCGGACATGGCAGGAACTGGATACCAACTAGGCTAAACAGGGACTGAGGGTCAGAGGGGAAGGGAATATTCATGGGCAGCAAGGCAGGAAACTGGGCTAGGACTCACAGACAGACAATAACTACACAAGGCAGGAAATGGACAAGCTAGAGGACAGGAACTAAAAGCTGCCAAGCAGCCACTGAAACAGGGTACAAATACTAACAGACAAGAGTCAGGACTGAAAGCTGCAGAGCAGCCACTAAGCAAGAGACACAGACAAACAGAAACTAGACCAGGAATACAAACCAGAAACAAGACTAAAAAATAAACAATAACCCTAAGCTAAACTACACACAGACTAACTAGACCCAGACAAGAAACTCAAACAAGAAACCAGACTAGACAGAAGTGCAACAAAGCACCAACAAACCAGGGACCTTAGACGATGCAAAGGCAAACACAGAAGTTTCCAGGTGATTAATAAAGCCCATCAGCTGCCGAAGTTCACTGCAGGAATCACAAGGCAGCTACGGGTGCTGTTCAGGCACAAACAAGAAAAGCAAGTCTGGCAGCCCAGAAGATCCGGACCGGAATGGGCTGAAATCTGGAACATGCGACAGTCCATAGCAGCCACCGGTTCTGGCCACCAGAGGGCGAGGTGAGCACAGACAAGGGAACAGTCACCATCGTGACACATATGTTAATTTGTATTTTAGTCCTTTGCAGCTGGGGAAAAGTAGCACTGTGGGATAAAGTAGCAAGAATTTTATGTTATTCTCATGCAGCTGCCTGCAAAGCGGTGTAAACTGCTTTCGGTGCTCCTGCAGAGACAGCGTGTAATCTTGAAAGATACAAATTGTATTGCCATTGTATTGGAGCGTCTCTCTTTTTAATCTGTATCCTCTTAGAATCTCCACTTTGTGATTATAGTTGTGAACCTTTACTAGAACCGCTCGCGGGCTTGTCGGCCATATTGAGTCCATCCTACGTGGTGCGCCCGCTCAAGACACAGAGGCCCTGAATGATCAGACAACGCGAATTCTGCAGTTAGCCATTTCTCCAGGACTGACAACAAGGCTCTATCTCCTACCGTTTCTGGTAAGCCAAAAATCCATAGGTTAGCTCGACGCGATCTATTCTCTAAATCGTCCAGCTTTGCCACTAATGTGTTCACTGTAGTCTGGTGCTTCTCCATGGCTGATTCTGCCGAGGGAGAAGTGTCCTCCAGTACCGAGACCCTTTGCTGCAGTTCTCCTGTACGTTTGCTGGTATCCGCTAATAAGGTCTCAAGGCTAGCAAGTTTCCCTGTGAGGTGTTCCATCTGTGGTTCTAGCGCCTTCTCCACCACTGCCATTATGTGCAAAAACTGCTCCTCTGAGAAGGCCTGCCCTCCTTTTAGCTGCTTTGCCTCCATCTTGGGGTCAGCCGCTCGCGGTTTTTCTTTCTCACGTTTCAATCCCTTACCAACCATACTGCCCGGAGAAGCCTCCAAATATTTGTCCATCTGATAGACACTTCTTAAAATGAAGTTTGGGGGCAGGTCACCACAAACTGGTGCGTTTTACTGATTGCCAGGAGTTTAGGGCCTCGGAGAGCAAGCACAACACGTCTTGGCCTCTCAGTGCATCACGTGACTCCTCCGTGGGTAAATTTTAATTAATGCCAGTTAGTCCTGACAATTGCTTGTTAACATCCAATTGACAGTGCTGATTAGCTAGTTAACCAATTAAGTTACGCTCACTGTTAGAGACTATGCTTTGATTTCCGCACGGAAATTAAGGCGCAATATATAGAACCCCGGGGGTAAATGTGTGGTAAAAAATAGTTTTACATTTCCTTTTTGAGGGGCGTGTCGGGGGGGGGCAGAAAGTGGGCATTCCCGTACTAATCAATTAGTGCATCTACACTATCACGTACTAACTGGTTAGCACAGGGATAACGAATGAGCCCTTAACACCTACAAAATGGGTGGTTGTAAGCGCTCACACAGTAAATTGTTTAATGGCTACAGGCTAATGGAAACATTAGCCTCCAAAGTGGCTCAATCAATTAACAGTTGCTATTCAACTTTTTATATATATTCAGCTTTTTTATAAATATTCAACTTTTTTTTAAATGTGTGTAAAAATAAGGAGGAAAAAAGCCTCTGTATTCCCGTTTCAGTACATATTTGTGTCTGTTAAACCGGGATGGAATCTTCATAGGCTAAAAAACCTCCTTATACCTTTAATCAACAAAACACATCATTTTTGACGAACACTTATCTTTTAGTGCCGTCCTTGCCGTTGCAATTTGGCTTCACTCTGATATGCCGACGGGGTCCCGTTTCGCTGTGCAGGCTTTCTCAAGGGAAACATCTCATGCTACGATGTAAATCTGCTTGCTCAGCCCTGCCATGCTCATTATCTGAAGCCAAATTGCAATGGCAAGGACGGCACTAAAAGATAAGTGTTCGTCAAAAATGATGTGTTTTGTTGATTAAAGGTATAAGGAGGTTTTTTAGCCTATGAAGATTCCATCCCGGTTTAACAGACACAAATATGTACTGAAACGGGAATACAGAGGCTTTTTTCCTCCTTATTTTTACACACATTTAAAAAAAAGTTTAAAAAAAAGTTAAAAAAAAAAGTTGAATATTTATAAAAAAACTGAATATATAAAAAAAAGTTGAATAGCAACTGTTAATTGATTGAGCCACTTTGGATGGTAAAATTTCATTTGTTTCAAACGTAGTGGTATTGTCCTATTTTTTGTTTAATGGAAACATTAGCACATATCCATTAATACAAAAAAAATACAAAAAGACCATTTTTACAGCTGTGGTAAAAATGGCCTTAAAGTGTGTGAAAAACCCATATGAGGGTGTGCTAAGAAACTGAGAGGGAAAGCAGTACGCCTTGTAGCGCTATAGAAATGCTAAATAGTAGTAGTAGTAGGTAATAAAATGAATGAATCTTATACACTGATGTATTAAGGGGTCTTTTTACTAAGGTGCGCTAGAAAGTGTCTGGCGCTGTGGTTAGCACATGGGTTTACCACATGCTCCGGCCACTTTCTAGCGCAGCAGAAAAATGGCCACACTCAGCTTTTTTTGTTTGTTTTTTTATGGCCATGCGCTAGTTTTTACATTAGCGAGTGGTCATTACCACCAGGAGCCCTTATCGCCACCTATTTAGGAGGTGGTAAGGGCTCCCCCGCTACTCCTGAGGTAATCGGGTAGCAAGCGGTAATGTGCCTGCACTATCTGACTAGTGCAGGCATACCTACTCTCTGCACCCAGATACGCCTCCCGCACTGGAAAAAAAATATTTTCCAGTCTGGGATTAGTGTGCGCTAAGCGGAACACTATCACAATATGCCTCAGTGCGTCCCACGGTATTGCTCCATCTCTGGCCATCTTCAAATCTCGGCTAAAAGTTCACCTTTTTGATTTCGCTTTTAATTCCTAACCCTTACTCACTTGTTCAGTACCCATGTTTTATCATTCCCACCTTAGTAATTACCTTATCTCTTTTCATGTTCAATTGTACGGCATTGCGTATGTCTAGTAGCGCTATAGGAATGGTAAGTAATAGTAGTAGTTTAGTGCATAGACCTACTACAGCTTAGTTAAAGGACAGCTAATTGATTGAGAACTAAATAAATAATTTATCAAAATGATTAAATAACAGAAATCTTTGAAAAATGTTTTATGTAAAAATCATTGAATGAAATTAACCTAACCAAGTTAAATTAAGTAAGCCTGTTTTATACAAAATCTTTCGTTCTGAATTAATTACATGTTTAGGTCTTGGCTCAGGGAAACAGCAATTCAACAGCAACTTAGTGCTGGGCAGACTTATACGGTCTGTGCCAGAGCCGGTGGTGGGAGGCGGGGCTGGTGGTTGGGAGGTGGGGATAGTGCTGGACAGACTTATACGGTCTGTGCCAGAGCCGGTGGTTGGGAGGCGGGGCTGGTGGTTGGGAGGCGGGGATAGTGCTGGGCAGACTTATACGGTCTGTGCCCTGAAGAGCACAGGTACAAATCAAAGTAGGGTATGCACAAAAAGTAGCACATATGAGTTATCTTGTTGGGCAGACTGGATGGACCGTGCAGGTCTTTTTCTGCCGTCATCTACTATGTTACTATGTTAACTTCTAGGTCCTTTACACACCTATGAGTTTCACTCTTTTTAATCACTAAAAACTGAAACAGGCTATTATTTTAAAATAAAATACATGAGGTGTGTGGCTGTGAACAAAGAAATAAGCCTATATTCATTTCATATTTCAAGCATTTCAATTTATCAGTAGCTACTCATACATTCACACATTCATTCCCCTGGTTTCCTGTGATGGTTCTCAGTTTCTTTGGGGCCTCTGGGTAAACACTTTCTGAAGTACCCTGTAGGTGTTTAGAAGAGTTTGCTGGAGGATTTTTTTTCTCTTTTCAGAATATGCCTAGTGGTTAGGGTGGTGGACTTTGGTCCTGGGGAACTGAGGAACTTGAGTTCGATTCCCGGCACAGGCAGCTCCTTGTGACTCTGGGCAAGTCACTTAACCCTCCATTGCCCGCCGCATTGAGCCTGCCATGAGTGGGAAAGCGTGGGATACAAATGTAACAAAAAAAAAAATTCCAATACTGTCAGGTGGCCACGTCTGAACTTGCCAACTTCTGCCAACCGCTTACCAATTTAATTCCGATTGGTGCTCACTTTCATTATTTTGAAAACGTTCATTATTTTGAAAACGTATAACGAGGTGTGGTAGCCGTGTTAGTTCACTTTTAAAGGTAATAAATAGAAATAAAACACAACATAGAAAAGAAAGATGATACCTTTTTTTTTTGGACTAAATACATTTTTTGATTAGCTTTCAAAGGTAACCCTTTTTCTTCAGATCAGAAATAAGCAAATGTTGATAAATAACAATATATATAAGTGAAACCAGGGGCATAGCTAGACCTCGGCGGGAGGGGGCCCAGAGCCCAAAGTGGGGGAGCATATTTCAGCCCGCCTCCCCCGACCCCCCCCCCCCTGCCGCCACAAGGTTCCTTTGCTGGTGGGGTCCCCAACCCCCGCCAGCTGAAGCGTTTATCTGTCCTGCGCTGGTCTCACGTTTGCTTCCTCTCCTGTTTTCAGCGCGCCATGTACTGTACACTCGTTTTAATGAAACTGAGTTTCATTAAAATGAGAGCATGTACGGCACAACTGGAAACAGGAGAGGAGGCAAGTGTGAGACCAGCGCGGGACAGATAAACGCTTCAGCTGGTGGGGGGTGGGGACCCCGCCAGCCATACTGGGGGCCCCAGAGCCAATTTGGGGGCCCCAGGCCCCCATGGCCCCCCCATAGCTATGCCACTGAGTGAAACGTCAAAGCATTCCAATGACAGTCTCACAGGAAGACGGTGTGGTGGGTTAGATGAGAAACAGGAATAGCTGGGTGGATGAAAGATAGGGAGAGATGGATAGACGATAAGAGGGTGACAAAGCAGTAGAATTGTATGGTTTATAATGGGATAGAAAACACAAATCTTTGTTAAGTCCTGTCTGGTGGGTATCAAAAGATTTCATCATTTTGACTTCAAAGGTCTTATGTTCCTGGATTGTCTTAAAGTTTCCTTTTAGTATTCTCACCATAAAATCATTGATGTAGTGTTGTGGTTTTGTACAGTGCTGTCCCACAGAAGTGACATCCTGGCTGGAACTGGCATTTTTCATATCATGTCTATGTAAATTAAAAATCTCGTCTTTATTATCTGGCTTGTTTCTCCAATGTAGCACCCTTCTTCACACTTTTTGCACTGAATGATATCATATATACCATATGTGAAGATAAGCATGTGAAGGATCCCCTTATGCTGAATGTTTTTTTCCATGTGAGTGACTGTGGGATCCTGTCAAATGTGTTGGCACAGTTTGCAGCTTGGTATTGTAACCAGAATAAAATATATACCTGGCCCTGGGATGGGGCTCTGAGAGGTTGAGTTGTGTGCCAGTGGCGGGGGGTTTGCTACAGGATCATACATCGGGCACGAACCACGGGGGTTCCAGGCTGCCGCTGAGCTGAAGAAAGCCGAGCATGGTCGGCAGGAAAAGTCCCGGACTTGCTGAGGTCTGCTGGGACCAGGAATCCCTGTGTATACGAGTGCAACATTGGGGAAGTGCCATGATATCATCCTGAAGTCATGCGCACATGCGCGTTAGGAAAAAAAAAAACCATGGCTCTGGAGATGTACCGGAGCCTCAGGAACGCTGTGCCACCAATGATATGATTTTAATTAAAATTAAAATTATAGTGGGGGGGACTTGTGACTCGAGAAGGGTCTATTATTGAAAAAATTAGTTTGGCTGGAATCGGGACATTTGTGTGATCGTGCATGCGTGAATGCACGCACATATGGCGCACTTTTAATTAATTTGAGCCCAGAGGTTACTGGGAGGAGGGGGACTATTGTGGACTATTTGATGACCCAGATGACCCCTTAACGGCGCAAAAAATCATGCAGGCGCAGTGAGGTCACTGGAGACCTGCACTGACACTTACAATATAAAGTAATTTAAAAAAAATAATTTTAAAAGTGTATGCAAGAGTGTTAATGGAAGTATTTAAATGTGGGAAGTTTGTTTATGTCTGCTATGGGTTTATTTGTGCTCTGGTTTTATGTAAATTAGTCCATTTTTTATAAAGTTCTAATTTGAGTATTTGGGAGTCTAATTGAATGCAAAGTTTTACATAATTCACATTGGGGCATTGCTCTGATCTGAATTATATATTTTAAATCCAAAAACGAAGGTTTTAAGTAGTATTTTTAATTAAAATAGCATAATGGAATGTTTGTGTGGAGCTGTGGGTTTGAAAGGAGCTCTCTGATTGGCTGCACTGCTCAAGAAAGGAACCTGACAAGAGCAACTGAGGACTTCAAAGAGAGAAGAGGTGAGATGTCTGCTTGAGAGAGTGGAAAGTGAGGAATACATGTAAAAGTTTGACTGAACTAATAAAGGAATGCTTGCATGTGTAGCAACTGAAAATATTTAAAGTTTCTGAGGAAGTTTATTAAAATTTTTGAGAAGAAGAACTTAACTTTAATTCTTCTCTGCAGAAGAAACTTGAAATTAGATTCTTTAGTCTAAGGGAAATTGTTAGTATTTAATTTGAAGAGTAATTGGAATATAATTCTGAGGAACTGAGACCTTTTCCTCACATTAGTTCTGTGTTGGTTCAGACAGTGGAAAAAAAATACATTAGATAAATTTAAGATATCATATAAGGAACATAATATTGTTCCTGGTGGAAAATAAAATTAAAACAAAACAGCAAAAGTAGAGGCTGACAAATGTGCAAACCAATAGGGAGATAATCTCAAAAAACAGTTTATTCATGTGACAAGAAACGTTTCTTGTCACATGGTGTTTGCTGATCGGTTGGCTGTTCCTTTGTTCTCTCTGTGGATTAAGTTGCATACATAAAGGAATTCAAGCCTATCAGCTTCTTCTCAGAGAAAGTTGATTGTGACCCCTGAGGCAGGCGCTTTGGCGCCGAAACACGGACCGTGTCGGGTCCTTGATATTGATATGAATATTCTGAATCAGGGGTGTGCTGGTAAATTGTTAACAGGGGGCTCTCTCTCACCAGCAAAGTAAAAGAGAATTCAGGAGGGGCCCAAGCCCACATTTTGGGATCCATTTGTTAAAGTAGCCATGGAGAACCGGCTCCCAAAATTCTTAACAACTTAACAAACGGCTCTCGAGAGCCTGTGAGAGCCTGCTCCAGCACACCACTGTTCTGAATAAACTGTTTTTTGAGATTATCTCCCTATTGGTTTGCGCATTTGTCAGCCTCTACTTTTGCTGTTTTGCTTTGACTTTCCGTGGAGGCTCCTCCTGTCTTCTTGGATTTGGAAAATAAAATTATCCTCAGAGGTTTAAAAATATTGAACCTAAAGAAAGTAAAGGAATTTGGAGCCACACAAATTTTCTCCAATAAGATTCAGAATCTGACAACCATAAGGTTCATTTGAATCCAGAGAAAGCAAAAGCAGATCTATTACTTCCCGAGAAACATTTTCCGTACCCTAGTACAGTCAATGGTAATAAGCCATCTGGACTATTGTAACACACTGTATGCTGGCTGCAAAGAGCAGACTATTAAGAAACTCCAAACAGCCCAGAATACCGCAGCCAGACTCATATTTGGAAAAACAAAATACGAAAGTGCGAGACCCTTAAGAGAAAAACTGCACTGGCTCCCTCTTAAGGAATGCATTGAGTTTAAGATCTGCATGACCGTAAACAAAATCATTCACGCAGATGCCCCACTCTACATGTTAAACCTAGTGGACCTACCACCCAGAAATGCCAAAAGATCAGCCCGCAAATTCCTCAATTTGAACTTCCCCAGCTGTAAAGGAATTAAATATAAGCAGGCATATGCCACTACGTTCTCGTACAGGAGTACACAGCTATGGAACGCACTGCCCACAGCCCTGAAAACCATGGACAATCTAACCAACTTTTGCAAATCCTTGAAGACATATCTCTTCAATAAAGCCTACAAAATGAACCCTTAATGACACTATCACCACCCAACCCACCTAAGAATTAAAACACACCCTACACCACCCTACATAACCCTTCCTTCTATTATCCCTCTTCCATCTTCTGCTTAATATTGATTGTATCTAGATCCTGTCATGACGATGTCATAAGAACACTCTGTAAGCCACATTGAGCCTGCAAATAGGTGGGATAATGTGGGGTACAAATGCAATAAATAAATAAATAAATTTTAATTCAACACCTTTAAAACCATTTTGAGAATGAAAGCTTGGTGTGTGTTTGTGTGAGTGTCAGAAGGACTTCATTGAACAGCCTACATCAGTGAAGAAGACCGGCTCTCCTCGGGCAGATTAAAGAACCAAAAGTAAAATAAAGTTAGTCAGGAATCCAAAATAGGAGAAGTGAACTTATTTTACTTTAATTTAATTTGAATTTGCAGTACAGGTTCCTGTAACAGGCAGGCACATATAATTTTACACACACTGAAGGGAGGTAGATTCTCTCCAATTATTTTTATTTGAAGAAAAGGTTTAGGGAGAAGATAAAGATAAAGTCATCCAACACCGATGAAGAAACGAAAACCAAGACAGCTTGAAGATAAAGATAAGTAAAGAAGAAGAAAAACAGTTATAAAGGACTTTAGGACTTATAAAAGAATATACACATTAAGGGGCACTTTTACTAAGCCATGTAGGCGCCTACCCATACCCAACGTGCGCCAGTTTGGAGTTACCACCCAGCTACCGCATGGCCCTTGTGGTAGTTTCATTTTTGATGTGTGTCCGCTACGCGTGCCAGGAAGTAATTTTTATTTTCTGGCACATGGCACAGGGGAGTAATCATCATTCTACGCGTGTAGACAATTACAGCACAGTTAATGCGTGAGACCTTACTGCTAAGTCAATGGCTGGTGGTAAGGTCTCAGACCCATAATGAACGTGCGCCAATTTTTATTTTGCTGCACGTCCATTTTCGGCAAACATTTTAAAAAGGCCTTTTTTACAGGTGCACTGAAAAATGGATCTGCGCGCACCCAAAACACGCACCTACACTAGCGCAGCCCATTTTTCAGCGTACCTTAGTAAAAGGATCCCTAACACTCTTACATATACTTACCCATACTTACCTTAAGGACCTGAAGAAGACAGAGAGAAATGTGTTAAGATATTTTAATTATTAATGTAATACAAATTTAAGAAGTAAACTGCAAGTTATACTTATTTCTTTAATACACTGTGTAAGGAAAGTGAAAATAATTTACTTAGTATAAAACTCATTTAGCACTGTTAAGGTAAAATTATGTATAATCATACCTGATAATTTTCTTTCCATTAATCATAGCTGATCAATCCATAGACTGGTGGGTTGTGTCCATCTACCAGCAGGTGGAGATAGAGAGCAAACTTTTGCCTCCCTATATGTGGTCATGTGCTGCCGGAAACTCCTCAGTATGTCGATATCAAAGCTCCATCCGCAGGACTCAGCACTTAGAGAATTACACCCACGAAGGGACACTCTGCCCAGCTCACCACCGCCGAAACGGGGGAGGGGAATTAACCCAGCTCATCCCCACACAAGTGGGGGAGGGGAATCCGTCCAGCTCATCCCCGCGGAGCGGGGGAGGGACACCACACCCACCGATGCGGGGGGATCTGGCTTATCCTGCAACCGCAACCGCGGGAGGAGCTGACTGACCCTAACACCGCCGAAGCGGGAGGGGTACAAAGCTGCCCTACAGCCGCACGAAGCGGGAGGGAGTGCCGGCAGAATTTTAAGTCTCAATCCAGCCCCGTAAAACGGAGGGGAGAGGAATGCAGCAGCTCACTGTAACACAAACTCGTCTTAACTCTTGAAGAATCCAAGTGAAAAAACTTGAACACGAAGTCTTTCTGAAGTAACTGAAGACTAAACTTGAACCTGAAATGCAACCAGAATAAAAACAGTACAGATATCTGGGAGGGGCTATGGATTGATCAGCTATGATTAATGGAAATAAAATTATCAGGTATGATTATACATAATTTTACCTTCCATATCATCAAGCTGATCAATCCATAGACTGGTGGGATGTACCGAAGCAGTACTCACCCAGGGCGGGACATTGAAATCCCTGACCTCAACACTGAAGCTCCAAACCGGGCCTCCGCCCGTGCAGCCACAGTCAAACGGTAATGCTTGGAGAATGTATGAGACGAAGCCCAAGTTGCCGCCTTGCATATCTCTTCCAAGGAGACGGATCCGGCCTCTGCCATCGAGGCCGCCTGAGCTCTCGTGGAGTGAGCCTTCAGCTGGATAGGCGGCACCTTCCCCGCGGCCACATAAGCCGCTGCAATGGCTTCCTTGACCCATCTTGCCACTGTAGGCTTAGCAGCCTGCAGACCCTTACGAGGACCTGCAAACAGGACAAACAGATGATCCGATTTCCGGAAATCATTGGTCACTTCCAAGTATCTGATGATGACTCGTCTCACATCCAGATATTTAAGAGCAGAGTACTCCTCTGGGTAGTCCTCCCTACGAAAGGAAGGGAGACAGAGCTGCTGATTCACATGGAAGCGAGAAACAATCTTGGGCAGGAAGGAAGGCACTGTGCGAATAGTCACTCCTGCCTCAGTGAACTGCAGAAAAGGCTCTCGACATGAGAGCGCCTGGAGCTCGGAAACTCTTCTGGCTGAAGTGATAGCCACCAAAAAGACTGCTTTCAACGTCAGGTCTTTCAGAGATGCCCTCGACAAGGGTTCAAAAGGCGGCTTCTGCAATGCTCTTAGTACCAGGTTGAGATTCCACGCAGGCACCACTGAGTGCAGAGGAGGGCGCAGGTGATTAACTCCCTTGAGAAAGCGCACCACATCTGGCTGCGAAGCCAGGGAAGCCCCCTTCAGGCGGCCCCTGAAGCAAGCCAGAGCCGCTACCTGGACTTTAAGGGAACTGAGCGACAGGCCTTTCTCCAGACCTTCTTGCAGGAACGCCAACACTGAAGAAATTGGAGCAGTGAAGGGAGAAAGTGAGCCTGCTTCACACCACGCTGCAAAGATACGCCAAACCCTGGCGTAAGCAGTAGAAGTAGAGCGCTTCCTCGCTCTCAGCATAGTGGCGATGACCTTGTCTGAGAAGCCCTTCTTCCTCAGACGCTGCTGCTCAATAGCCAGGCCGTAAGACCAAAGGGGGAGGGATCCTCCATCACCACGGGACCCTGATGTAACAGGCCCTGCTCCACTGGCAGCCGCAGAGGATCATCGACTGAGAGCCTGATCAAGTCCGCATACCAGGGACGCCTGGGCCAATCCGGACTCACCAGGATTACCCTGCCGGGATGCTTTGCCACCCGGTCTAGCACCCTGCCCAACATGGGCCAGGGCGGGAACACATAGAGAAGCTCTTGTGTCGGCCACTGTTGGAGAAGATCATCTACTCCCAGGGATCGAGGGTCCCGTCCTCTGCTGAAAAAGCGCGGCACTTGGCAATTGGCCGATGACGCCATCAGATCTAGGCTCGGCTGGCCCCAGCGCTTCGTGATGTCCAAGAAAGCCTGAGCAGATAGCTGCCACTCTCCGGGCTCCAAGGTATGGCGACTGAGAAAGTCCGCCTTGACATTCATGACTCCGGCAATGTGGGCCGCTGAAAGCTGCTCCAGGTTCGCTTCCGCCCACTGGCAAAGATTCATAGCCTCCTTGGCTAGAGGGGCGCTCTTGGTACCTCCCTGGCGGTTGACATAGGCCACAGCCGTGGCATTGTCCGACAGGACCCGTACAGGCTTCAACACCAGTACCGGGATGAACTCCAAAAGCGCCAACCGAATGGCTCTGAGTTCCAGGAGGTTGATAGACTACTTTGCCTCTGCAGGAGACCAGAGCCCCTGCGCTGTCCTTCCCAAGCAGTGGGCTCCCCAGCCCGACAACGAGGCGTCCGTCGTGACGACAATCCACTCTGGGGTCACCAGAGGCATTCCCGCAGACAACTTGTCTGTCTGCATCCACCAGCTCAGCGCCTTGCGCACTGCTGGGTCCAAGGGAAGGCGCACAGCATAATCCTCCGACATCGGAGTCCAGCGCTGCAGCAAAGAGTGTTGAAGTGGTCTCATATGAGCCCTGGCCCAGGGCACAACTTCCATCGTGGCCGTCATAGAGCCCAACAGCTGCACATAGTCCCAAGCCCGAAGGGGAGAGGCTACTAGGAACTGGTCCACCTGAGCCTGAAGTTTGACAATCCGATTGTCTGGCAGGAACACTCTGCCCACTTGGGTGTCGAATCGAACTCCCAGGTACTCCAGGGACTGAGTCGGGCGCAGCTGGCTCTTCTCCCAGTTGATGATCCATCCCAGGGAGCTCAAAAGAGCAACTACCCGGTCCACAGCTTTGCCGCACTCTGCATAAGATGGGGCTCGGATCAACCAGTCGTCCAGATAAGGATGGACTTGTACCCCTTCCTTTCGTAGGAAGGCCACGATGACCACCATTACTTTGGAAAAGGTCCGCGGAGCAGTAGCCAACCCGAAAGGGAGGGCTCTGAACTGGAAGTGTCGTCCCAGGACTGCAAAACGCAGAAAGCGTTGATGAGGAGGCCAGATGGGAATATGCAGGTACGCTTCCTTGATGTCCAAGGATGCCAGGAACTCTCCTGCCTTCACTGCCGCTATAACAGAGCGGAGAGTCTCCATGCGAAAGTGCCGCACTTTCAAGGCCCGATTGACCCCTTTGAGGTCGAGGATAGGCCGGACAGAACCTCCTTTCTTTGGTACCACCAAGTAAATGGAGTAACGTCCCTTGCCAAGCTGACTTTCTGGCACCGGAACGACCGCGCCCAGGCGGATCAGATTGTCCAAGGTCTGCTGCACTGCCACAGCTTTGACCGGAGACTTGCAGGGAGAGAGTACAAACCCGTCTTTTAAGGGTCGGCAGAACTCTAGTTTGTAGCCGTCTCTGATGACTTCCAGCACCCACGCGTCTGAAGTTATTGTGGTCCACTCGCCCAGAAACGAGGACAGCCGTCCTCCAATCTGCACTGGGGCGTGGACCAAGACCCCGTCATTGGGTACGAGACCCTGGGGGAGGACCGGAGGGAGCACCTCCGGGACGGCGGTCTCTGCGAAAGGAATGCTGCTTGGGGGAGAAATTCCTCTTGAAGGAAGAGGGGGCAGAGGAACCCGACTTGCCCGGGCGGTACCGACGGGCTTCCTGCAACCGTCCTCTGGAGGTACCGGGACGAGTACTAGCCCGAGCCCTGACCTCTGGTAATTTCTTGCCCTTAGACGTGCCGAGATCGGTCACGATTTTGTCCAGCTCGACCCCAAAGAGCAGCTTGCCTTTAAAAGGCAACCTAGCCAGGCGGGATTTAGAGGCGTGGTCAGCAGACCAATGTTTCAGCCAAAGCCACCGCCGCGCAGAGATTGTCTGAGCCATGCCTTTCGCTGAGGCCCTCAAGACATCATACAGCAAGTCTGCCAAATAGGCTAAGCCCGTTCCAGGGCCGGCCAATCAGCCCTCAAGGAATGATCCGAGGGGGAAGCCCGCTGCACCATAGTCAGGCACGCCCTGGCCACATAGGAGCCACAAACTGAGGCCTGCAAACTTAAAGCAGCCGCCTCAAAGGACGACCTTAAGGCCGCCTCCAATCTTCTGTCTTGGGCGTCCTTTAGGGCCGTGCCACCTTCCACCGGCAACACCGTTTTCTTAGTCACCGCAGTGATTAAAGAATCCACGGTAGGCCACAGATAGGCCTCACGTTCACTCACAGCCAAAGGATAGAGGCGGGACATAGCCCTAGCCACTTTAAGGCTCGCTTCTGGGACATCCCATTGAGCCTAAATTAGGGTGTGCATGGCATCATGCACGTGGAAGGTTCTAGGCGGGCGCTTCGTCCCCAGCATAATGGCAGAGCCAACAGGGGCTGAGGGAGAGACGTCCTCCGGAGAGGAAATCTTCAAAGTGTCCATGGCCTGTAACAACAGGTTGGGCAAATCCTCTGGGCTAAAAAGCCGCGCTGCAGAGGGGTCATCCGCTCCATCCGAGCGGGGATCCGTCTCCTCCAAGGAATCCGCAAAGGACCGTTGGGAGATCTCAGACACGCTGCCCTCATCTACATCGGAGGAGACAAATTCCTCCAAGGCCTGGGAATCAACCCGAGGGCGCTTACCTCTGGGAACCTCAACCTCTTTACCAGACGAGGGAGCAGGGGCAGCGTTTTGCATGAGGAAAGCCTGATGCAGCAGCAAAACAAACTCGGGGGAGAAACCCCCCAGACTGTGCACTTCCGCAGCCTGGGCAACAGCCCTAGACGCACCCTCAATCGGCGCTCGCAAGAGTGGGGGAGAGACATGCTGCGCATCCAAAATGGCGTCCGGCGCGACACTCCGCGAAGGAGCCGCGCGGGAAGAACGGCGCTTAACTTTAGCCGCTTTTGTGCCGTCGCCCAAATTAAGGGCGTTCATGGCATTAATGTCTCCAACCTCAAGGGCGGCCCACGAAGAAGCCGTCCGAGCCGCGTGGCCGGCCAAGATGGCGGAGGCGAGGAGCGGGGGATGGGCGTTTATGGCGGGAAAAACCGCCACGCCGGAGGAAGGACCGGGACATTCATCGGTCACGAAACTGTCACCCAACAAGGGCGAATCAGGCTGTAAGACCCCCGCATCCCCTCTAGAAGCGCTCAAGCGATCCGGGGAGCGACCCTTTGCGCCCTCGCCCTCCGACGCCATATGCCACGAGGAGAAGAATCGGGGAACCCCCTGCCCGCTATAAAAAGGTAAAAATTACCTGCTGTCCGCTCCGAGCTGTAACGAACTGGTGTCCCAGTGAGTAGCTGCAATGAACGTTTAAATAAACGTCGAAATAAACGCCTTTAAGGACGTTTAAAATTTTTTTTTTTTTTTTTTTTTTTAACGGAGCCAGCGGGAGGGGGGAGAAAAGGAGGGACCTGGCACCACCAGGTTTGCACTTGCTCAAAAGAGCCCTCAACCCCAGGCACTCAACAAAACCTAAAAATTAGGCTTGGAGGCCTAGCCAGAGCTGCTGCTGTGTGTGACCACCACCTGCTGAGATAGAGAACATACTGGGGAGTTTCCGGCAGCACATGACCACATATAGGGAGGCAAAAGTTTGCTCTCTATCTCCACCTGCTGGTAGATGGACACAACCCACCAGTCTATGGATTGATCAGCTTGATGATATGGAATGTAAAATGTATTTAAATATTTCTTGTGCATATTCACCTGAGTGTTCTGTGTGAATATACAAACAGGGCCGGTCCTAGGATCTCTGGTGCCCCCCTGCAGACTATCAGTTGGCGCCCCCCCCCCCCCATCTAGCATCTTCTTTCTCTCTTCTCCCTCCCTCTCCCCTTTCCTCTGAGTTCCAGGCCCCCTCCCTCTCCCTCCCTCCTCCATTCCAGACCCCCCTCCCTCCCACCCTCCTCCATTCCAGACCCACCTCGCTCCCTCCGAGTTCCAGGCCCGGTGGCCCGCCCTCCCTCCGACTCGAGTTCCAGCCCGACCTCTTCTCCCACTCCCACAACAGTGCTTCGCCTTCCCTTCGCCTTCCTGCATGCTGCCCAGAATTTAAAAGTCATCTTACCGGGGTCCCGGCGGCAGCAGTGAAAGGCGAGCAGGCTCGGCGAGTCAGCGCTTCAGCGGGCTGCCTTCCCTTCTCTTCGCTCTCAGCTCTGCCTCTGGTCCCACCCTTGTGGAAACAAGAAATGAGGGTGGGACCAGAGGCAGAGCTGAGATCGAAGAGAAGCGCCAACTCACCAAGCCTGCTCACCTTTCACTGCTGCTGCCGGGACCCCGGTAAGATGACTTTTAAATTCTGGGCGGCATGCAGGAAGGCGAGGGGCAGGTGAAGCACTGTTGTGGGAGTGGGAGAAGAGGTCAGGCAGCGGACTGGCTCCTGGCTCGGAGCTTCCAGTTCTGGCGGGGAAAATTGCATGATGTGGCGCCCTTGAAGGCAGGCGCCCCCCTGCGGTGCTTACCCTGCTTACCTGCTTGGGCTGGCCCTGTATACAAACACCTGTGAAAGAAATAGTACTAGCAGTGGCGTTCCTAGGGGGGCTGACACCCGGGGCGGATCGCCGATGTGCCCCGCCCCCCGGGTGCAGCGCCCCCCTGGCAAAAGAACCCCCGATCCCCTGGCGAAAGAACCCCCCGGGTGCATGCCGCTGGGGGGGGGGGGTTCCGTGCGCCTGCCGGCTCTTCATTTTCATGCTCCCTCTGCCCCGGAACAGGAAGTAACCTGTTCCGGGTCAAAGGGAGCATGAAAACGAAGAGCCGACAGTCGCGCGGCACCCCCCCAGTGGCTTACAGCCGGGGCAGACCGCCCCCACCGCCCCGCCCTTGGTACGCCACTGAGTACTAGAATTGTAGTATCTGCATCTAGCAGGTTGAATTGTACACTTTTTAAGATTTTAAACAATTTTAACCTTTTTAATTATTTATATTTAATAACAGGTGCAATAAATTCATTGCTTGCACTTTATTTAAGTGTTTATTCTTACCTGCGTGTGATATAAGAGACAAGTAACATCAATTGATTCTCTTAACAGCTTTTCACTCACACATAATACTTTACATTAGTTTTCATCCGGAGACATCTTTTATGGGTGGAGTCATTTCTTTTGTCATTCCTCTCTCCTGTGAGTTGAATGCAGTCTGAGGTAACTCGGCTAATCCATGACTACAAATACACTTACAAAGTAGGACTGTGTGCATCTCATAGCTGGCTGGTTACAAAAGTGGCAGGATTTGATAAAGGTTTTTAAAAACCCAGAATCCTGTTGGTGAAGTGGGGAGGGAGTTATTTACAAAAGTATATACAAAATTGGAGAAGCGTTTGGGAAATATTGATAAGAGAAATTTGAGTTATTGTGTCTTACTTGTTGGGAAGTAGCTGTTTTCTAATTAAAACTTGAAAATGGAAGAATTGCAGAGGCAAGTGGAAGAGATGCAGAGGAATCCACCACAACAACCTCACGTGCAGATGCCACCAGTAATGTCAGTTCCTCAAGTGGTAAATACTGTGGTTATACCAAGAGAAAGAGATATTTCAGATTTCTATGGATTCCTAGTGAAGATGGGAGATTTAAGAACTGAAGAGTGGATAGAAACTGCTAGAGCTGTACTAAGAATTTTGCATATACAACCAGAAGATCAATTAGAGATGGTAAAACATAGTAACTTATAGTAACATAATAGATGACGGCAGAAAAAGACCTGCACGGTCCATCCAGTCTGCCCAACAACATAATTTCATGTGTGCTACTTTTTGTGTATACCTTACCTTGATTTGTATCTGCCACTGTCAGGGCACAGACCGTATAAGTCTGCCCCGCCTCCCACCACCGGCTCTGCCTCCCAATCTTGTCTAAGCTTCTGGGGATCCCTTTCTTCCGAACAGGATTCCTTTGTTTATCCTACGCACGTTTGAATTCCGTTACCATTTTCATCTCCACCACCTCCCGCGGGAAGGCATTCCAAGGATCCACCACTCTCTCCATGAAAAAATACTTCCTGACATTTTTCCTGAGTCTGCCCCCCTTCAATCTCATATCATGTCCTCTAGTTCTACTGCCTTCCCATCTCCGGAAAAGGTTCGTTTGTGGATTAATACCTTTCAAATATTTGAACGTCTGTATCATATCACCACTGTTTCTCCTTTCCTCCAGGTATACAGAGCCAAGAAAAAGGGCAAGCTAAAGGTACAATTAAATATTCCATATCCCGAATTGGTTGTACTTTGGAAATGCTGGTTGAGACTCTTCAGCAAGTTTATGGTGATATACATTTAGGAATGAGGATAAAGGAATTTTATGAAAGAAGACAAAAGAATTGGGAAATTGTCAGAGATTACTCTTATCAGCTACAAGAGAAATTGTATGCTATTTTGGATAGAGATCCATATTGAATACATAATCTGTAAAACACATTGAGAGAATATCATCACGTATTTGGTCTAGGTCCCTGATGGCGAACCTATGACACGCGTGTCAGTACTGACACGCGTAGCCATTTTCAGTGACACGCGGCCGCATGTGGCCGCATACAGAGAAGCAGCGGAGTTCCTTGCTGACAACCGGGGCGGATCGCCGATGCGCCCCCCTCCCCCCCCGGTGCAGCGCGACCTCCCCCCCCCCGGCGAAATCACCCGGTGCATGTTTACCCGCTGGGGGTGTGCCGTGTGCGCTCCTATTGGCTCCCTCCCTGCTGCTCCCTCTGCCCCGGCTCCTCACTTCCGGCCGGCGGAGCAGAGAGCAGCGGAATGCCGTGGGGGACGCATCTCTGAGGGCCCTGTGATCACCATTACCAGCAACCATCATCCAATCTACTGTTCTGGGGTGTCGTGGATTTGTAATTGACCACCATTACTGAGATAGGTGAGGGGGAGGCTGGGAGAGGCGAGGGCATGTGCTATGGGTGCCGTTTCCCGCCATTAGAAATAGCGGCAGCCATCTTAATTTACATAAGGTGGTCAGTTAGGCTAGTTAGGGCTAACAGGCTATCTATAATTCTATCTTCTGTTTCTGCCCCCCTGATGGAGAACTCAAAAAATAAAAAACCAAGGTTAAGTAAAGGAAGTGGTAGTAGCAGTAGCCGACCCTTTCAAGAGACATGGACCGAGATGTATGGCATTATAGAAAAAAATGGCAAATCATTTTGCGTTCTATGTACTGAAACGGTAGTAAGCAGAACGTGGAATATAAATAGACATTTTGAAACTAATCATTCCCAGCTCTTGAAAAAAAGTGAGGATGAACGGAAGGAATACATTTCCAGGCAGCTACACTTTTATAAGAGCCAATCTAAGTCCATCCTTAAATTTGTAAAAGGTTCTACAAATTTAACATCTGCAAGTTTGAGCATTGCTCACTGCATAGCTCAGCATGGAAAAGCACTCAGTGAGGGAGAATTTATTAAAGAAACTCTCCTAAGATGTGCACCAGTTCTATTTCACGATATGCAGAATAAAGATGCAATTATTAAGAGAATATCTGAGTTACCAGGAAATTTGGAGTGCCTGGATCCGATTACCAGACACTTTTAGCACCCTGAAAAATATAGCAATGGCTTTACTCACAATTTTTCCCTCTACGTACTTTTGTGAAACCTTATTCTCAGCGTTAAATAATATCAAAACCAACAAAAGAAACAGATTGACAGATGAAGTTAGTAGCGCTTGCTTGGGCTTGAAGTGTACAAAATACCAACCTTCAATTGAAGATTTAGCCAATGAAATTCAGCAACAAAAAAGTCACTAATAGGCAGATTAGTTAAAGAATTCCTCCTCCCCCTCACTTATCTTAGTTCATGGCACCCCACACAAGTTAAATAATATCAAGACCAACAAAAGAAACCGACTGACAGATGAACAAAGAAGTCACTAAGTAGGTAAGTTAAATAATTAGTTTTTGGTTTATTAAATACAGTTTTATATTACAATTATACATTTTTGTTATTTAAACTATAAATATCGCGAAATTATGGTTTTTTTTCTCGAAGTGACACACCACCCGAGTTATGCTCGGTTTTTTGGCGAATTTTGACACACCAAGCTCAAAAGGTTGCCCATCACTGGTCTAGGTGATGATATTCTACGAAAAATGATGGGCAGGAGAATAGAAGAACAGCCCAGAATAAATTTTAGGGAGCCGTTACAAGCTGCTGTTCGGTGGGCAGAAAAAGAGAAGCCAGTAACTGGTGGGAAGATAGGCCTGTGTTGCGAGGTACAGCTGAAGGGTTCCGTAGAGGTCCTCAAAACTGAAGAGTTGACTGGAGCAGAGGGCAATGCTCTACAATCTTTGTAAACAATGGAATAGATGCTATCAGGTGATAGCTACTAAGTTGTGATAAGTTAACTGTGGCGAATCAGTGGGTTTTTAAACCTGGAAACTGAACTGATTATTTCTTGAAGTATATTTCTCCTATTGGCAAGCAAGTGGTGTTTTCTTGTTATAAAGCTGTGGCAGAAAGTGACTGTTCTTTCTTTGGTTTAGAACAGAAAGGAAATATCTGCAGTAGACTTTTAACATTTGCTGTGCTGGCCTCTGATTGGCCCAGGAGTTCAAATCCAGTCTGGAAATACTGGATTTCTCTCAGTCTCAGATAGGGAGAGAAGAAAGAAATATCTCTTCAATGAGGCCCTGTGAGCAGTTATATTTTGTAATGTCCTCTTTTTATGTGCCTATGACCAACCAGAGCCGTAGCGAGGGGAGCTGACACCTGGGGCGGGTCGCCGCTGCGCACCCCCCCCCCGGGTGCAGCACGGCGCACCCTCCTCCCGTTGGAGCGCACCCCCCCCCCGGAGCGCATACCTGCGGCGAGGGATGGGCGGGAGGGCCGATCCGCCCTGACTGCACGTTGCTGGGGTGTGTCGGCTCCACGCTGGTTCACTGCTCTCTCTGTCCCGGAACAGGAAGTAACCTGTTCCGGGCAGAGAGGGCAGTGCACCAGCGCGGAGCCGACACCCCCCAGCGGCGTGCACCCAGGACGGACCGCCCCTCGCCCCCCTTCCTACGCCACTGTGACCAACGCACCTACCCACATCAAATATATAAACGGCAAGTGACCGACTCACCTGCAAATGCGCAGTAGAGACTTCCCTCTCTGTCCTTCCCTCGCGTCAAGACGTGATGACGTCAGAGGGCGGAACAGAGAGGGAAACGGAGTCGGAGTCACTGTCGGACGCTGCTGCCTGGAAACGAACATCGCGCGCACCACCCTCCCCCCCATCCCCGCTGCCGCTCCTGCCCAGGGCCACCGAGAGGGGGGGACAGGGGGGACAAAAGTCCCCAGGCCTCCGGAGGGGGCCCGGCGCCACCGCAAGTCAGGCCCGCCCGCCGTCGCTGCCGAACTAACTAACCTTAAACGCCTCCTTCTTTTCCTTTCACCACCTTCGCGGCAAGCAGCAGCAGGGCAGGCCACTCCTTCCTTCCGTGTCCCGCCCTCACCTGACGTAACATCCGTGAGGTTAGTTCAGGGCCCGGTAGCGGGTGGGGGGGCCCGGCGGCGACGATGACCTCGGGTGGGGTGGGGGGCCCGAGGGCGGCCTTGTCCCGGGCCCGGCTCTGGCTCTCGGCGGCCCTGCTCCTGCCCTCCTCCGCATCGGGCCCCCTGCACTGACCTGACAGCGCCTCTCACCTCCGTGTGGAAGCGCTGCAGGCAGCAGCAGAGTGATCTGCTGCTGCCTGCAGCGCTTTCACACGGAGGTGAGAGGCGCTGTCAGGTCAGTGCAGGGGGCCCAGCACGGAGGAGGGAGGGAGCGGCGGCGAGGAGGGTAGCTGGAAATCTCACCCGTTTTTACAGGCTTAACGGCTAGTAATGAGATAAACCATCTCAGACAATTAGTCAGTCTGGACACAGGGGGGTGCTAAAGAAAGAGAAAGGCATTGCTGATCTCCATTGTTTCCCTGCTGGTTGAATCTGTCAAAGGAGTTGTGTTTGTGCAGCACAACTTTATTTATTGGGATTTATTAAGTGCCTTTTTAACTTAAGCATATGTCATTCAAAGACTTTCACGCATATCTAAGAAGCCAGCCAAAGTTGTTGAGGGACATGCTCTTCTGATAGGCACACTTGGGCTCAAACTCAAATCTGGACGTTTTTGAAAAGTAGATTATTCTCTACTGCTGTAAGTCAGTCACTGTTTAATGTGTGTTCATTAAATAAAAGTCACTTACACACATTTGCTACCATTAAATATTTCTTTAGCAAAGCTAGTAACACAACTTAACTAAAGATCGTAACTCCTCAGCTAAACGAAACTTTTATGTGTCCTTTTCTACCACAACATAACTCTGTAACTGTTTTACCCCGGGAGCCTGTAAACACCTCTCTGGCGCTATGTAAGCCACATTGAGCCTGCAAATAGGTGGGAAAATGTGGGCTACAAATGTAACAAAATAAAAATAAAATAATTTTTTGTTCTCTTTTTGTCTCCGCAACTATGGTAACCCTGACACCACCTTAGGAAAAAACTGTAGGTGTGGTCGGAGCATAGGAGCCAACATTTCAAAATTTTGGGGGGTGCTAAGTCCAGGGCTTTTTTTGAGGGGTGCAGACCAACACGACACCCCCCCACCGGCGTGGACCACCCCCACCCCCACCGGCATAGCGCCACCCCGACACGGTCCCCACCTGCCTACGAGCTCCATCCATCTGCAGCGCTGCTGTAAAGAAGAAATCGCTTTGTCGGCCCTTCCCTCACTCACTGTGTACCGCCCTTGAGGAAATAGGAAGTTACGTCAGAGGGCGGCACACAGTGAGTGAGGGAAGGGCCGACGAAGCGATTTCTTCTTTACAGCAGCGCTGCAGATGGATGGAGCTCGTAGGCAGGGGGGAGGCGCTGCGCCGGGGGGGGGGGGTGGACGGATGCACCCCCCCACCCGTTGACACCCGGGATGGACTGCCCCCACCGCCCCGCCCTTGCTACGCCACTGCTTGGGGGTACTGAGTACTGGCACCTTTTCCATTGTCTGCTAAAACTGACCCATGGTCTCCAAGTTTTAATGAAAGATCTCAGGCTCTACACACACATTCTGCCTTGTCATAGATTCTGTGACTGGTTGCAGGGTGCCCGGCTATTGTGGGGTGGGTCCCTCAGTGATCACCCCACCCTTTGAGTACCGGCACCTTTTTCGCTAGAGAAAATGTACTGGCTAAGCCCAATGGAAATAACCCCTCCCTGGACACATACAAGGGATATTTTCAATATTGGGGGTGCTCAAGCACCCACAGAGTCGGCTCCAATGGGTCGGAGTATCCTATTATGCAATATTTAAATATATTGGTTAATAGTGTACCAGCGCTTGAAACTCATCATTCTGTCCACCTGCTCATACTGTTGCTAACCAACGTCGAGTCTATACTTTAAATTGCGCGCACAACATGCCCAGGCCGTTTCTTTCTCAACGGGAGCTGCATCTGCCTCCTCCCTCAACCAGTCGGTTCAAAACTCTGCTGCCCGTCTCATCTTCCGCCAGGGTCGCTTTACTCATACTACCCCTCTCCTCAAGACCCTTCACTGGCTCCCTATCCGTTTTCGCATCCTGTTCAAACTTCTTCTACTAACCTATAAATGTATTCACTCTGCTGCTCCCCAGTATCTCTCCACACTCGTCCTTCCCTACACCCCTTCCCGTGCACTCCGCTCCATGGATAAATCCTTCTTATCTGTTCCCTTCTCCACTACTGCCAACTCCAGACTTCGCGCCTTCTGTCTCGCTGCACCCTATGCCTGGAATAAACTTCCTGAGCCCCTACGTCTTGCCCCATCCTTGGCCACCTTTAAATCTAGACTGAAAGCCCACCGCTTTAACGTTGCTTTTGACTCGTAACCACTCGCCTCCACCTACCCTCCTCTCTTCCTTCCCATTCACATTAATTGATTTGATTACTTTATTTTTTTTTGTCTATTAGATTGTAAGCTCTTTGAACAGGGACTCACTGTCTTTCTTCTGTTTGTGCAGCGCTGCGTACGTCTTGTAGCGCTATAGAAATGCTAAATAGTAGTAGTAGTAGTAGTAGTAACCAGTCACAAAACGTAGTTTTTCGCAATGGATAGCGGCTTGTATCTTTTTCTACTATGAAAATGCAGATTCCTCATGCCACAGAGCTCATCGTCTTCGGACTAGGGCGAGTTCAAAAGAGCATCTTCACAGAGCTTCTCCCGTAGAGGTTTGTAAAGCAGCCATACGAGTGTTCTTGCACACTTTTACGGCGCACTAACTGCATCAATGCAGCCTCGTCCTCTATGGGCTCCAAGGAGCAACCTCCTCGATTGACAATTTCGGGCATGCTACGCTTTCTCCTCTAATGTAATTTCCTGTTTCCGGAGGGGCGGGATGTAGAGGGGGAGAAGTTCTGTGATGTGTGTAGTAGTGTATCATAGGGGACGGGGCACCGGAGAAGGAAAGACTTGAGGTATGAGTTTGATCGGGGGCGTTTGAGGGAGAGGTGCTGTATCGCGGACAAGGAGGAGAGTGGAAGATAGAGGGAGAGATGGCAGATCGTGCGGAGGGGAGGCCGATCCCCGAATGCTTGTGAGGAGGAGACCGGTCCCCCGAAGCACTTAAACGTATACAGTTAGTTGCATACTACCCTATGGAACTTTCTCATTTTCAAAGCACTTAGCCTCCCAAAGTTCCATAGAAACCTATGGAACTTAGCCTCCCAAAGTGCTTTGAAAATATGCCTCTTAGCCTTCCAAAGTTCCATAGGTTTCTATGGAACTTTGGAAGGCAAAGTGCTTTGAAAATATGGTGTTTTGAAAATGAGCCCCCTTGGTATTTTTGGACGTGGTATGTACAGGAGGAGTAGAGACAAGGTTGGAGATGGCTGCAGACCGGGTCGACTCAAGGGACTGTGGTGCTCTGAGTCAGCTTTTGCGCCCCCCCCCCCCCCATCTTGAGGACAATCTTGCAGTATGAACTACACTGAACACAGATGTCAGAAGTTATACGGTGAGAATGTCCTGATACTGGAAGGTACCTGTGTCTTTTGATCGTTATATTTTTCTAGTTGGGTTGGTCCTTCACAACTACTTCCTGTTGGTTTTCCTAAAGTCCTTTCCTTTTTCTATTTCTTCCTGCTCCCTGTCTCTTCCCATCCTCCCTTGCTTATATTTTCTTTAACATTGATTCTTCTGTCTCCATTTCTGTCATCAGCCTGTAGCTAGATGTAATTTCTTCTCTCTCCTCTGTTCCCTTTCTTACCAGTTTTCTGTGTCCTACTCATTTGCTTAGTCTTCCCATTCCCCGCCTTTGTCTCATTCCTTCCCCATTCTCCCTTTCTTGCCTCCCACTTAACCAGTCGCAAACCCAGTCACTTTAGGGCCAATTCCAAGGATGCTCAGTTTATTTATAAGACACCTGGCTGGAACTCTGTCAAAGGCTTTGCTGCGATAGATTTAAGTATATCACATCAAAGTAGGTCACATCAGTCCAACTCTCTGGTCATGCAGTAAAAGAAGTTAATCAGATTTGTTTTGTAAGACCCATGAGGCCAACCAAGTTTCGGCTTCAGCACCACAACTGGCCTGAAATTCATGTTTGGCTTTGTTTTTGGTTTTGGCCAAAAATACTGGTGCATTTTTGGCTGGAACCAAAACTTTATACTGGGTCCCCTGGCTCTCTTCCCCCCTCTTCCCTATGCACAGAATGCACTCCCCTCCTGGACCCACCCATAGGTCCTCCTCAGCCTATTATCTATCCCTCTAGTGCTCTAGTGGGTAGTTGGGGAAAGAGCGATCCCCAGTCACTCCTGCCCATGTCCTCTCCGCTGCCAAAATGGCTGCCACAATCTCTAGTGGCAGTCTTGCAAGACTGCCAGTGGAGGTCACGGCAGCCATTTTGAGGTTGGAGTCAGCATGGGCAGGAGTGATGGAATCCCAGTCCTCTGGAATCACTACCAACTCTAAAGAAGCATTAGAAAGGTCAGAGAGCAGAGCTGCTGAAACGTAGTTAAATTCATTAAGTAATCTTGGATGTATCCCATCCAGCCCCATCACTTTAACTACTTTATTTTAGCTAATTCCTCATGAACACGGTCTTCTGAAAATCATTCAAGGTCTACCACTCTTTCATTCCTGTTTATGTTTGTCCTTCATCATGTTCTCCTGTCACTATCACTCCATTTTATTATACTAGCTATTTTAAATTCCATTTGCATCTTATCTTTATTACCATCTTCTCTTAGCTTTTCCTGATGTTACTGCTCGTCTTCCTTTTTCTGTGATCTCATGTAGTTTGATGGCTAATCTCTTTTTCCTTACCTTTTCAACTACTTCTTTCAAGTGATCTCCTTTTCCTCTGATTAACTTTCCTAACAAAAAAGTTTGTTGTCCTTAAAATACCTCCTTTCAGTGTTGGACACTGCTTTTCTGTCTCCCCCCCCCCCTCCGAATATTCCCATGCGGCTAACAATTCTTGAGATATTACATTATCTTGGCGAGGTGAGTTTTCCTGAAATCCAGGACCCTCACTTTGAATGAACCCTCTCCATGTTTGTCCTAATATTGAACCACACCCTCATCGGATGTCAAATGATCATCTTTCTATAACATCAGAAAGATTCTCTCCATTTATAAGTGCTAGGTCTTGTATGGCCTCCCTCTTCCATGGGTTCCATTATCAGTTGTTGGAACAGTTCTCCCTATAAAGCAGCCATTCCCATCCCAGTCCCATTGGGTTTTCAGGATATCCACAATGAAAATGCATGAGATATATTTGCATGCACTGCCTCAGTTGCATGAATGTTCATTGTGGCTATCCTGAAAACCCGAAAGGACTAGGCTGTGCCCAAGGACTGGGTTGGGGATGACTGCTGTAGAGAATCCAGGATCTCCTTATTTCTAGACAGCGCTGCAGCATTTGATAGATTGCAACCATAGCTTTGATTCTACGGCGTGGTGGATTGTTGAACAGATTCGTGTACCTTGTATGGGAGGAGACAGAGAACAAGCGTTGATTGAACATGAACAGTTTTGGATTTTTCATCTCAAATTGACCTCACATTAGAGTATGAATGACTTGAGTGGAACATTATGGTTGTGTGTAAAGGATTTAGCGATTTTTTTTTTTTCAGTTATTGAGGATTTACATTCTATTTTATTTTATTTGTTTGGTGTATCATGTGACTGCTGCTACTACTACTTATCATTTCTATAGCGCTGCTAGACATATGCAGCGCTATACGCTGACCGGTGATGTGGTCACACAGAAGTAGAAGAAAAATTGTTTGCTTGTGGGTATTAAGCCCGTACGTGTTTGCATAATGGAGTCTCATGGCTTGCTTTTTTTTTTTTTTTAATGAAATAGAGTTTCTGGCTGCATGTATAGCTCTTGAATAAGTGAAACGAAACGGGGCACCTCACAGAGCTGCAGTCGATTCTGTTTACCATGATATACGTGTTATGAGACTTTTATGCTATATTTGGATACTTTGGGGCACTTTACACATTATATACTCTATGGACACAGGTTGAGGTTCCTGTTTATGCTATAATTAAAAAAAACATTTCATTAAAAAATTTATGTTCACAATGGAGTTACAAGAATGTGTGAACACAGTTGCCATTTAAGCAAAAGGAGCAGGTTTTTTTTTTTTTGTTACATTTGTACCCCGCGCTTTCCCACTCATGGCAGGCTCAATGCGGCTTAGGTACTTATTTTGTACCTGGGGCAATGGAGGGTTAAGTGACTTGCTCAGAGTCACAAGGAGCTGCCTGTGCCTGAAGTGGGAATCAAACTCAGTTCCTCAGTTCCCCCGGACCAAAGTCCACCACCCTAACCACTAGGCCACTCCTCCACTGTTGCTACTATTTGAGATTCTACATGGAATGTTGCTATTCCACCAATGTGGCCGCGCAGGCTTCTGCTTCTGTGAGTCTGATGTCCTGCACGTATGTGCAGGACGTCAGACTCACAGAAACAGAAGCCTGCACAGCCTTCTACATGGAATGTTGCTAGTGGAATAGCAACATTCCATGTAGAATCTCCAATAGTTTCTATTTTATTTTTGTTACATTTGTACCCCGCGCTTTCCCACTCATGGCAGGCTCAATGCGGCTTACATGGGGCAATGGAGGGTTAAGTGACTCAGTTCCCCAGGACCAAAGTCCACCACCCTAACCACTAGGCCACTCCTCCACTGTTGCTACTATTTGAGATTCTACATGGAATGTTGCTATTCCACTAGCAACATTCCATGTAGAAGTCGGCCCTTGCAGATCACCAATGTGGCCGCGCAGGCTTCTGCTTCTGTGAGTCTGACGTCATGCACGTACGTGCAGGACGTCAGACTCACAGAAACAGAAGCCTGCGCAGCCTTCTACATGGAACGTTGCTAGTGGAATAGCAACATTCCATGTAGAATCTCCAATAATAGCAACATTCCATGTAGAATCTCCAATAGTATCTATTTTATTTTTGTTACATTTGTACCCTGCACTTTCCCACTCATGGCAGGCTCAATGCGACTTACATGGGGCAATGGAGGGTTAAGTGACTTGCCCAGAGTCACAAGGAGCTGCCTGTGCCTGAAGTGGGAATCGAACTCAGTTCCTCAGTTCCCCAGGACCAAAGTCCAACACCCTAACCACTAGGCCACTGCGCTATTTTTCTGATTGACGTACAGGTTTACACGTTAGTGGCGACACCTTGAGTGATTCCATAATACATTGTATATACATTTTATATGGAGTGTTTGTTGCAGTTGCAGTACTCTATTGTGACGTATAAGTGCACCGCCTTGAGTGAATTCCTTCAAAAAGGCGGTAAATAAATCCTAATAAATAGAGTGTATTTTCTGTTTGGCCTCTTAATCACCCGGCAGAGCCAGTGCAAAGGTATTAGGAACCTAGGCAAATCTTTACGCTTTTGCTCTGCTCAGTTAACTATCAGGTTCTCCTCCCCCTCCACTACCAGAATTCTTTATACAGTAATTACACTTCTCATGATCACCTCAATACGTTCTCTACTCGGGTCTTTCTGTGAAACTTCTTAACAAGCTCCAGCTTATTTAAAACACCTTGGCTAGACTGGCTTTTAGGCTTAAAAAATTTGATAGTGTTTCTCTTTACGTGACTAAATTGCATTGTCTCCTGTTTCGCAAGAGAATATTGTTTAAATCCGTTTGTCTGATTTTTCTGGCTGTTTATGGCCTTACATCAGAGGTTGTGACCAATTTAATCTGTGCACATCTCTCTAGGTCTTCTTCCAGGTTGAAGTAACATAGTAACATAGTAGATGACGGCAGAAAAAGACCTGCACGGTCCATCCAGTCTGCCCAACAAGATAACTCATATTTGCTGCTTTTTGTGTATACCCTACTTTGATTTGTACCTGTGCTCTTCAGGGCACAGACCGTATAAGTCTGCCCAGCACTATCCCCGCCTCCCAACCACCAGCCCCTCCTCCCAACCACCGGCTCTGGCACAGACCGTATAAGTCTGCCCAGCACTATCCTCACCTCCCAACCACAGGCTCTGGCACAGACCGTACAAGTCTGTCCAGCACTATCCCCGCCTCCCAACCACCAGTCCCACTTCCCACCACCGGCTCTGGCACAGACCGTATAAGTCTGCCCAGCACTATCCCCGCCTCCCAACCACCAGCCCCTCCTCCCAACCACCGGCTCTGGCACAGACCGTATAAGTCTGCCCAGCACTATCCCCGCCTCCCAACCACCAGCCCCTCCTCCCAACCACCGGCTCTGGCACAGACCGTATAAGTCTGCCCAGCACTATCCTCACCTCCCAACCACCAGCCCTGCCTCCCAACCACCGGCTCTGGCACAGACTGTACAAGTCTGTCCAGCACTATTCCTGCCTCCCAACCACCAGTCCCGCTGCCCACCACCAGCTCTGGCACAGACCATATAAGTCTGCCCAGCACTATCCCCGCCTCCCAACCACCAGCCCCACCTCCCGATCTTGACTAAGCTCCTGAGGATCCATTCCTTTGAAGGTTCATCATCCTCTAAGTAGTTGAGGGGTGAGATTTTCCAGGATGGCTGTCTCTATCTTTCCTTCCTTTGCGATTTCCAAATGGAATCTTTTACCTTTGGACATTAGATTATAGTCGAGCTATTTTGCTTTTCATAAAAAGCTTAAGACTTTTTTTTATTTGATAATAATAACTGTCTTTAAATGAGTTTTTTTTTAATTTTGAAATATCGTTGAAAACTTTTATGTTAATTCCGTGATGTTGTATTTTTGTGCCATTATTGTGAACTGCATTGGATCCAGGTATGGGGTATAGTGGTATTCAAGAGATGTATTGGTATCCTTCCGGTGACAACCTGTAAAAACCCATAATTGGACATCATACATTTAAATATTAAACTTTCATAACCGCTGATACATAGAATAAAAATATGTTTCAGAAATAATGTTAGTGCTTGGTGAATGTGTCGTCTGTTTAAATTGGAGGAAATACCTAGGGCACTGGCTTCGGTAGACTCTCAGACAATAGCTGGCTCGGCTGAGCTAGGAAGTTTCCATTTGCTACATCAAGTGGCAGCAATGCAACTTATGCAAGTATGCACCAGACCTTAAAACATTACAGAAAAGGCCAAAAAATGTGGACTGCTACATGTCCCTTAACTCATTGACTCTGGCAAAACACAGAAAGAGATGTATGCAGACAAAAACGGAACTGGAAACCCCAAGAAGCCTGACTTAGGATGCAGTGCAACAATAGGAGGAAAATAACAAGCATTTCCTTCTGAACTAAGCACTAAACAAGCTAACATATCATTGATCATTGCACAGAAAATCAAAAGGGTTTTTTTTTCTACCTTTGTTATCTGGTAGACAAAAGGAGGTGATTTAACATAAGTACATAAGTATTGCCATACTGGGAAAGACCAAAGGTCCATCAAGCCCAGCATCCTGTTTCCAACAGTGGCCAATCCAGGTCACAAGTACCTGGCAGAAAAACAAAGAATAGCAACATTCCATGTAGAACCCCAAAGAGTAGCAAGATTCTAGAATTCTAAAGAATAACAAGATTCCATGCAGAATTTCAAAGTGTAGCAAGATTCCATTTAGAACCCCAAAGAGTAGCAAGATTCCATTCAGAATCCCAAGTACATAAGTACATAAGTGTTGCCATACTGGGACAGACCAAAGGTCCATCAAGCCCAGCATCCTGTTTCCAACAGTGGCCAATCCAGCTTGCAGCTTGCCACCTGGGTCATGCCAGCCCTGAGAAAAAAAAATACTCCATACTACACGTTCAGAGATCTTAAGTTTGGCTTATGGAGTTCAGAGAAATGGGGGGTGGGAGCAGAGCAGATATTAATGCACAGGCCACGGGCCCAAGTGTTTCACCTGAGAATGATAAACCTCTGACAGATGTGAAGGCCTTGGGCCATGGAAGGGTTTTTCAACGAGCTATTTTATTCAAGGGAGGCAAGTGGCTGACAAAAACCTTTGAACTGGTAATATAATTTCCAGTAATCTGCTTATCATCTGCATCTCGAACATCAGACACCTTCTAGTCGTCTCTGCCCCTCCATATGGTTACATTTCCTCCCCAGACCCCATGAACTCACATCTTCCCTCACTCTGGGGGTCCTTTATAAAGGCATGCCAGCGTTTTTAGTGTGTGCTATTGATTAGTGCACGCTAAACGCAAAAGACACCCGTAGGAATATATGGTCATCTCTAGCGTTTAGCGCATGCATATTTAACGCACGTGCTAAAAATGCTAGCTCGCCTTTGTAAAAGGACTCCTATGTGTCTGTACAGACTTCCATTCCTCCCTGTACAGGTCTCTTCAGAGTGGCCCAGGGAAGTTAAAGGTTTGGTCTTGAATTCTAACAGTAGGTTATCAATAGAAATCAAACAAAATAAAACATGGAAAAGAAAATAAGATGATACCTTTTTTATTGGACATAACTTAATACATTTCTTGATTAGCTTTCGAAGGTTGCCCTTCTTCGTCAGATCGGAAATAAGCAAATGTGGTAGCAGATAGTATATATAAGAGAAACATCAAAGCATTACTTTGACAGTCTGACAGAGTGGGAGGGTGGGGGTATGCATGGGGACATCAAAGCATTTCATTGATATTCTAACAGGATGGGTGTTGGTAGGTGAGAGGAGGGTAATAAACAGAGAAATACAGCTTTATGGTTTATAATGGGTTAGAAACCCAGATCCTTATTAAGTCCTGTTTGTTGGGTATCAAAATATTCAATCATTCTTATTTCAAAGGTCTTACGTTCCTGTATTGTTTTAAAATTACCTTTCAGTATTCTTACTGTGAAATCACTGGTGCAGTATTCTGGTCTTGTAAAGTGTTGGCCCACAGGGGTGGGGGCTTGACTGGCACCGGCTATTTTCATGTGATGTCTGTGCAGATTGCATCTTGTCTTAAGCATCTGGCCTGTTTCTCCAATATAGCATCCTTCGTTACATTTTTTACACTGAATGATATATACCACATTGGAAGATGAGCATGTAAAATAGTCCTTTATGTTGAATGTTTTTCCCTTGTGAATGACTGTGGGGTCTTGTGAAATGTTTTGGCATAGGTTGCAGCTGAATGTGTTACAGGGAAACGTGCCCTTTTCTTTTTCCGTCTGTGTTGGGAGTTTACTTCTGATCAGCTTGTGTTTTAAGTTTGGTGCCTGTCGTAAGGCCAGCACTGGTGGGGATGGGAATATCTCTTTCAGTAATTCATCTTCCTGAAGTAGTGGCTGTAGGTCTCTTATGATTTTCCTCAGTTTCTCCAGCTCTGGGTTGTATGTCACTACAAGGGGAATTCTGTCTGTGGCTTTTTTTTTCTTTGTACTGTAGCAGATTTTCCCTGGGTGTTTTGAGGGAGGAGGCAATATTCTTGGAGATTATTTTGGTGCTTTGAAGTTTCTCTTATATATACTATCTGCTACCACATTTGCTTATTTCCGATCTGATGAAGAAGGGCAACCTTCGAAAGCTAATCAAGAAATGTATTAAGTTATGTCCAATAAAAAAGGTATCATCTTATTTTCTTTTCCATGTTTTATTTTGTTTGATTTCTATTGATAACCTTTAAGAGTGGACTAACACGGCTACTACACCTCTCTACTAACAGTAGGTTGTATGTGCAAGGGTTAAATTGCTGTACACTCAAAGGCCACATAGTAGCACCTCCCAGGTCTGGATTCTTTGTTGCAGAGGGGCCTGTGAGTATATGCTGATGCACCCCCTGTGTCACTCACAACCTGCTGCTGTAATCCCACCCAAAACCAGTTCTTGCAGTTAATTTCCTCTAAGCCACTTCAGGAGAGGGAGGGGGAACCAAGGAGGCCCTGGAGGGAGGGGGGAGGAGAAGGTAAATGTGGCTATGTGGGGATAGAGAAAAAGAAGGAATGGGGGTCAGTACTAGGGGGACAGCAATGGAGAAAGGTTGCCAGCTGACAACATGGCCCCCGAGTGCTGTAGCATGCGCCACTGCATACTGGCAGGGAGGCTTAAGCATTGGGGAGGAGGGGGGGGTAGAGTAGAGAGAGAGAGAATTCAGCAGTTCGAATACCAAGGCTGAAGTGCAGCCACGCATTGGATGGGGTGGGAGGCACACTCCCTTCCGCCCAAGGATTGGAAGTGAGTTGTGCAAGATTTGGGATGTTCATACCGGGTGTAAATCATCACAAATTGCAAATGTATTTTTATTTCCATTTTAAACATTTGCGAAGATATAACTCAATACTGAATCATTACAGGAGTAAATGGAAACATAGAAACACAAACATTAAGTCTCCATCAAGGAAACATTTTTACTTGTTTGTCTTTTTTTTTCCCCACACCATACTGTTCTCTCTCCTTTATGTTCATCTTCCGGATTCTCCTGACTCCTTTTCCTGTTTATCTTTCCATATCACTTTTCTTTCTATGATCTTCCTCCTTTCTTTGGCTACCACTGTTAAACATATCAACAGACTACAAGGTGGACTGTATGCAGAGCTTACTTTCAAATGATCTCCCTCTCCCTTCTTTGTCACTTCTCCCCACCACTGTTCTCTGCTTTTTTGCACCAATAGCCTCTTCCCATCTCTCATTCTTTTGCAGCTCATCAATTTTTAATTCTTACCAGTTTCTCTTTCCATCTCATTCCAACATTATACCATCCCATTTGTGGTATCTGACTCCCATCCAGCCATCTTTCTGTTGTTCTCCAACCAGTTGTCTCCAACTTGTCTTACTCCTCAACCAGTTTCTCCTCTTTCTGTCTCCCTCATGCCCCTTCAGGCTGTCTTCACTTCTTCATACCCATTCTGTCACTCACCTTTTGTTCCCCATTTATCATTCTTTGTCCCTTCCCTTTCCTGTGCCACTCTTCTCCTACTCTTTTTAAATGTCCGCTCCCCCCCCCCCCACTATGTCTTGCTCCCCTCTCTTCCCTGTGGCCACCATCTACATATTCAGTCTCTCCATTGTGGCTATCATGACTTTTTCCCCATGGTTCGCCTTTACCTCTACCCTCCTCAACCCTTGTGGCTTCCCTCTCCTGTCCTGCTCCATTTCTACTCCCTACCCCCTAGGATTTGAATAGGCTTCCTCATTGCTACGGTATTGTGTAAGCCACATTGAGCCTGCAACTAAGTGGGGAAATGTGGGATATAAATGTATTAAATAAATTGTCAGCCCGATTCTCTAATCATTAAGCTACTCCTTCACATCTTTCGTGGTCTCAGATTGTGTCTCTTGGTATGTCATGATTTTCTCTATCTCTCTCTATATATATGTGTATATACAGATAGATAGATATTGATAGATATATAGATATAAATAGATAGATATAGATATATTATGGCATGGGTACTGACACTTCTGCTAGCAGTGCATTTCCTGTTTCTTCTTTACCCTCATCTGATTTTCTAGTGTTGTAGGACCTCAGGAATTGTTTCTCGATATTAAAAGAGGAAATTTATGGTTTATTTAAACTTGATATACTGCTACATCAAAGTGGTTTACAAAAATGTAAACTAAGCTCAAACGAGGACATAGAACATGGCACAGGGACTCCAGCATTTAGATAGAGACAAGAGAACAACCACCAAATATAGAAAGACACAGGCAGGAGCGGACTGACAGTCATCTGGGCCTCAGGGCAGTAACAGTCATAGGCCTCTAACCACCTACGGAAAGTGGTTAAACTAGATGAATGCTGGAGGAGAGTGGGTCCCCTACTGTTGTGGGCCCTAGGGCATGGCCCTATTGTACCAATGATCAGTCGAGAGGCAATTCAGTATACAATACTGAAACGTAGGCACTGAAAAAATTCAGCGCTAAGCGCTAGTGTGAAAAGGGCGCATGTATTATGTAGAATAACAGCACAGATCTCGCACTAAAACCTGGTGTAAATGCCAGCGCCCAAGTTGGGCACGGTTAGACAATATCCTGTAATTCCACATGCAGCTTTTCCGAATGCCACTGACACGCCCATGGCCACACCCCTTTTGAGATACACGCCATGGGACTTAGGCGCTGTGCCTCATAGCACACATCCAGATGCACACCTAAATCTTAATAAGCCCCAATTAGCATCAGTAATTGGTTGTTAGCACCCAGTTATTGGTGGTTCAGAGCTCATCATCCGATTTATTCGCACGCGCATCTCGGAAGTGTGCCTAAAGTTGGGTGGGCAACTTTGGGTGCCATGTGTAGAATCTTGGGGTCTGGCCCTGGACATAGGTGTCATCAGCAGTCTACCGGAACCTGTTAAAAAAAAAAATAGGTACTGCAGCTAAATGTGGTCTGGAAAGGCCATATTAAAAGAATGTGTTTTAAGGACAACCGTATACTTTGCCCAGGATTGTTCTGCTCGTTGTTCACAAGGCTTTGAAATCCATAGATAAAGAGCCCAAAAGAAAAGGTATTTTTGTTACATTTGTACCCCGCGCTTTCCCACTCATGGCAGGCTCAATGCGGCTTACATGGTGCAATGGAGGGTTAAGTGACTTGCCCAGAGTCACAAGGAGCTGCCTGTGCCTGAAGTGGGAATCGAACTCAGTTCCTCAGTTCCCCAGGACCAAAGTCCACCACCCTAACCACTAGGCCATTCCTCCACTGTTGTTACTACTAGTTGAGATTCTACATGGAATGTTGCTACTCCACTAGTGTAGAAGTCAGCCCTTGCAGATCACCAATGTGGCCGCGCAGGCTTCTGCTTCTGTGAGTCTGACGTCCTGCACGTACGTGCAGGACGTCAGACTCACAGAAACAGAAGCCTGCGCAGCCTTCTACATGGAATGTTGCTAGTGGAATAGCAACATTCCATGTAGAATCCTCCAATAGTATCTATTTATTTTTTACATTTGTACCCTGCGCTTTCCCACTCATGGCAGGCTCAATGCAGCTTACATGGGGCAATGGAGGGTTAAGTGACTTGCCCAGAGTCACAAGGAGCTGCCTGTGCCTGCAGTGGGAATCACACTCAGTTCCTCAGGACCAAAGTCCACCACCCTAACCACTAGGTTACTCCTCCACTAGCAACATTCCATGTAGAAGTCAGCCCTTGCAGATCACCAATGTGGCCGCGCAGGCTTCTACATGGAATGTTGCTAGTGGAATAGCAACATTCCATGTAGAATCTCCAATAGTAGCAACATTCCATGTAGAATCTCCAATAGTATCTATTTTATTACATTTGTACCCCGCACTTTCCCACTCATGGCAGGCTCAATGCAGCTTACATGGGGCAATGGAGGGTTAAGTGACTTGCCCAGAGTCACAAGGAGCTGCCTGTGCCTGAAGTGAGAATCGAACTCAGTTCCTCAGGACCAAAGTCCACCACCCTAACCACTAGGCCACTCTTCCACTAGGTAGATTAGTGCCTGGGACAATGGTGGGAGAGAATGAAGAAATTCATTAGCGGAGTGGAGATGGATGATATTTCTGCCTGTAAGGGACTAATAGAGAGAACAAATAATATGGGGAGTCTCTCTCCTGATGTGACCCATGAGTGTGGTAATGCAACGGATGACGGGCCTGCATGTCCATCACTGGGCTTTGGGGCTGGGTTCTTGGAGTCAGTCTTAGCACTTATTGTAATATCATGAGTAAATGTAGAGAGACCTAAAATTTAACATGTTGCTTGCCCCTTTAAGCATTTCATCACATTTACTTTCTTAGAGCATCCTATCAAAACACCGTCCCTGAATTTGATTTCTTATGGATATTTGCACCTTCTTGTACTTTGGAAACCTGTAAAATATTTGCCTGCTTCTATCATGGCCAACCTTTTCATTCTTTGCTCCTACAAGTTCATTCAGAGGGCTTTAAATGTGTCTTATGTAAAATTCGCGTTGGAGGCTCTGTAGTATAAACCCTCCAAATGACACGTACTTGCTCTTTGGCCATTTTGCAGATTCTCAGTCTGACTGTTACCTATGTATTAATAGATGTTTTAGCTTGAGTTATTTTCATCTTTGCAGGGTCACCTTCTCAGTTCTTGTGAGAGCTACTGGTAATGTGGTCTACCTGCATGTAATAAATGTTAAACCACTTTGGTTGTACCACAGAAAGGCAATATCAAATCCATGACCCTTTATTATTATTATTATTAGCATTTGTATAGCGCTACCAGACACACGCAGCGCTGAACACCTGATACACACCCTTATATAGCATACTAGCTGTTATGCCTGTAAAAACGGGCGAGATTTCCAGCAACCCTCCTTGCCGCCGCTCCCTCCCCCGTCCGTACCGGGCCCCCTGCACTGACCTGACAGCACCTCTCACCTCCGTGTGAAAGCGCTACAGGCAGCAGCAGAGCGATCTGCTGCTGGCTGCAGCGCTTCCACACGGAGGTGAGAGGTGCTGTCAGGTCAGTGCAGGGGGCTCGATGCAGAAGGGGGCGGAGCGGGGATGGGGGGAGGGGGGAGGTTGGTGCACGCGAAGTTTCTTTCCAGGCGGCAGCGTCCGACAGTGACTCCGACTCCGTTTCCCTCTCTGTTCCGCCCTCTGATGTCATCACGTCTTGACGCGAGGGCGGGACAGAGAGGGAAGTCTCTACTGCGCATTTGCAGGTGGTCAGTCACTTACCATTTATATGTTTGCTGGTCTGTACCATGGGTACAAAGGTTCACCATATACAGTAACGCATAAGTCCAGTAGCTGCAAAAGAGACACAAACTGGGGAGAGGCATGATCTCATCTCTTTCCCAACGCCCACACTAAACAAGCCTACTGAGAAAAAAAATCTGTCTAGTTAATCAGTTAAAAACCTTCTCCATGTCCCATTACTGCCGAGGGATTCCAATAGGGCTTTTAAATTCAGAATTTGTCTTTACTGTCGCTCACTCTCCTGATCATGTCATTTACCACCTTCTCCAACAGATTTCAGTTGTACTTTTGTAAAAATATCCTCCTCATTCCATTCACCCCACAGACTTCAATGGTATCACATTTTTTTTTTGTTACATTTGTACCCCGCGCTTTCCCACTCATGGCAGGCTCAATGCGGCTTACATGGGGCAATGGAGGGTTAAGTGACTTGCCCAGAGTCACAAGGAGCTGCCTGTGCCTGAAGTGGGAATCAAACTCAGTTCCTCAGTTCCCCAGGACCAAAGTCCACCACCCTAACCACTAGGCCACTCCTCCACTAGCAACATTCCACGTAGAAGTCGGCCCTTGCAGATCACCAATGTGGCCGCGCAGGCTTCTACATGGAATGTTGCTAGTGGAATAGCAACATTCCATGTAGAATCTCCAATAGTAGCAACATTCCATGTAGAATCTCCAATAGTATCTCTTTTATTTTTGTTACATTTGTACCCCTCGCTTTCCCACTCATGGCAGGCTCAATGCGGCTTACATGGGGCAATGGAGGGTTAAGTGACTTGCCCAGAGTCACAAGGAGCTGCCTGTGCCTGAAGTGGGAATCGAACTCAGTTCCTCAGGACCAAAGTCCACCACCCTAGTCGACCCTTGCAGATCACCAATGTGGCCGCGCAGGCTTCTGTTTCTGTGAGTCTGACGTCCTGCACGTACGTGCAGGACGTCAGACTCACAGAAACAGAAGCCTGCGCAACCTTCTACATGGAATGTTGCTAGTGGAATAGCAACATTCCATGTAGAATCTCCAATAGTAGCAACATTCCATGTAGAATCTCAAATAGTAGCAACATTCCATGTAGAATCTCCAATAGTATCTATTTTATTTTTGTTACATTTGTACCCTGCGCTTTCCCACTCGTGGCAGGCTCAATGCGGCTTACATGGGGCAATGGAGGGTTAAGTGACTTGCCCAGAGTCACAAGGAGCTGCCTGCCTGATAAGCTTAAAATCAGTTGGGAGCCTGTTCACAAAAGGAAATAACTTAAAAAGGCAAATTTAAAAATACACACCAGACAGTGAACCAATGCAGAAAACACCAAGGCTCAGGGGGGCCTCGTCCTCCATACTGTCCAGAGTTCTTCACCTACACAAAAATCCTCTCCTGGCTTTTCCTAAAGCATCATTGTGTACACTTGAAAAGTACTACAAGCAGAGGGAGAATGATAGGGATCACTTTCCAGAAACTGTTCACCTTCGTGACCTTCAGTGAAATGGAAGCCAAGACAACAGACAAAGGGTTTTCGGTCTCCTAGTTCTTCCTCCTCTCCTTTCGGTCATGTTCCTAACCATTAATAACTCTGCACAAATAACCATGAATTTTGATAAATGAAGTGCATTGCTCTGAGGCAAACAAGGCTACCGAGGCACCTGTATTTAAATCAGAGCTTCTGAAACCTATTTTTATGACCCAACATGCCAGTTGGGTTTTCAAGATAGCTACAGTGAATAACACGACATAAATTTGCATATACTCGGTATCCAACACATCCAGATGTATCTCATGCAAATTAAGTACATAAGTATTGCCATACTGGGAAAGACCAAAGGTCCGTCGAGCCCTGCATCCTGTTTCCAACAGTGGCCAATCCAGGTCACAAATACCCGGCAAGATCCCAAAAATGTACAAAACATTTTATACTGCTTATCCCAGAAATAGTGCATTTTCCACAAGTCCATTTAATAACGGTCTATGGACTTTTCCTTTAGGAAGCTGTCCAACTCTTTTTTAAACTCTGCTAAGCTAACCGCCTTTACCACATTCTTTTCAAATTCCAGAGTTTAATTACACATTGAGTGAAGAAAACATTTCTCTAATTTCTTTTAAATTTACTACATTGTAGTTTCATCACATGCCCCCTAGTCCTAGTATTTTTGGAAAGCGTGAACAGACACTTCACATCTACCTGTTCAACTCCACTCATTATTTTATAGACCTCTATCATATCTCCCCTCAGCCGCCTTTTCTCCAAGCTGATGAGCCCTAGCCGCTTTAGCCTTTCCTCATAGGGAAGTCGTCCCATCCCCTTTATCATTTTCGTCGCCCTTCTCTGCACCTTTTCTAATTCCACTATATCTTTTTTGAGATGCGACGACCAGAATTGAACACAGTATTCGAGGTGTGGTCACTGTGAACATGCTGAAAATTAGAGTGCCTGTGAGGTCACCACAATAAGTTTGGGAAGCTCTGTTCTTAAACTTGCCATGCTCTAGATGAGATTTTGACTAGCCCTGCTCCTAAGATACAAGCAGTAAATAAAATAAAACAGACACAAATAAACTCACCACTGTTTGGTATAAATACAGTTTTTCTTTGCTTGTTTATAAATATGCCTGTTTCAAACCCTGTGCTCAGTCACACATAGATCTCATATTGTAAAAGATGACATTGGCTGAACTGACTGGTTGACTCAGCTCTTCTTCATCATGAATAAAAGAATTGTGATATGGGGTTAGTGGGGTTCCTCAGGGGTCTGTGCTAGGACCGCTGCTTTTTAATGTATTTATAAATGATTTAGAGATGGGAGTAACTAGCGAGGTAATTAAATTTGCTGATGACACAAAGTTATTCAAAGTTGTTAAATCGCGACAGGATTGTGAAAAATTACGAGACTGGGGGTCTAAATGGCTGATGATGTTTAATGTGAGCAAGTGCAAAGTGATGCATGTGGGAAAGAAGAACCCGAATTATAGCTACGTAATGCAAGGTTCCACGTTAGGAGTCACGGACCAAGAAAGGGATCTGGATGTCGTCGTCATCGATAATACACTGAAACCTTCTGCTCAGTGTGCTGCTGCGACTAGGAAAGCGAATAGAATATTGGGTATTATTAGGAAAGGTATGGAAAACAGGTGTGAGGATGTTATAATGCCGTTGTATCGCTCCATGGTGCTACCGCACCTTGAGTATTGTGTTCAATTCTGGTCGCTGCATCTCAAGAAAGATATAGTGGAATTGGAAAAGGTGCAGCGAAGGGCGACTAAAATGATAGCGGGGATGGGACGACTTCCCTATGAAGAAAGATTAAGGAGGTTAGGGCTATTCAGCTTGGAGAAGAGACGGCTGAGGGGAGACATGATAGAGGTATATAAAATAATGAGTGGAGTGGAACAGTGGATGTGAAGCGTCTATTCACGCTTTCCAAAAATACTAGGACTAGGGGGCATGCGATGAAACTACAGTGTAGTAAATTTAAAACAAATCGGAGAAAATTTTTCTTCACCCAACGTATAATTAAACTCTGGAATTCGTTGCAGAGAATGTGGTGAAGGCGGTTAGTTTAGCAGAGTTTAAAAAGGGGTTGGACGGTTTCCTAAAGGACAAGTCCATAAACCGCTACTAAACGGAATTGGGAAAAATCCACAATTCCGGGAATAACATGTATAGAATGTTTGTACGTTGGGAAGCTTGCCAGGTGCCCTTGGCCTGGATTGGCCGCTGTCGGGGACAGGATGCTGGGCTCGATGGACCCTTGGTCTTTTCCCAGAGTGGCATTACTTATGTACTTATGTACAGTCAATGTATGAACTGGATCCACTTGTTTGAAGAATTTCTTTGATTTGTATTTAAAATATAAATAGTAAGCAACATTCATAAGGACATGCAAGGAGACCAGTAGGAAACCTGATGTCTGGGCTTTGTGCATTCTCAGTGATGCCACCAGCGTAAACATAAAAATAGCTGCCTGGAGCTCAGAGCTCACCTGCTTCTGCTTACTATATTTTTATTACCATTGTTTATTGTTTGGGAGGAGCTTTTTGCTGTTTTTTTAATTTTTATTTTACTTTATCTTACTCCCCTCCAACTCTTTTCTTTCTCCCTTCTGTTTGTTTTCTTTTCTATGTTTTTTTATTTTCTTGTGTAAACTGCTTTCGTGTGTCATTTGGCCTGGAAGACGATCTAGTGAGTATACCGACTAGGACAGGAAAGAACAGAATCTACCTCTGTCTATTGAGACCTAGCTGATATCTTTGATAACTCCGAAGGGTAGATCAAAGATTGAGGCACCATTGTTTTCTTTTTTTCAACCGCTTTCCTATTAGATTGTAAGCTCTTTGAGCAGGGACTGTCTTTCTTCTATGTTTGTGCAGCGCTGCGTACGCCTTGTAGCGCTATAGAAATGCTAAATAGTAGTAGTAGTAGTGATGTAGTATGTTGATGACAGGATAGTTGAGATCTTGGTTACCCTAAGGCAAAGAATGAATTGACTTCCACATGGTGACCCACTGCCAATTTTCCAGACTCTGTTTGTATTGTACATAATAAGATATCGGAGCAAAGCAGACAACCTATTCCTAGAGCAGTCAGTGGCTACCATGCCCTGGGCCAGAGTGACACAATAGTCTGTACAGAAAGTTACTCAGGGCCACTGGGGTGGTAAAGATCAACTGTAGTCACAGGTCCTGATGGCCAGTTATCCACTAGCCTGTTTGCCAGGGAAATTACTTTTGAAAATTGCCAACTAATATTGTTCCAGAGTAGCGACCAAAATAAAGTCCAGAAGTCCAGTGCTTCTAAAAATAAAAACTTTATTCTCCAAAGTGCATAGGATGCGTGGATGTATAATGCAACGTGGGCCGTGTTTCGGCTACAATCCTTCCTCAGGGATCTGTCCGCAGCGCAATAGGGAGAATGGAGAAAGATGAGACTGCTACTTCTAATGGCTGATAGCTTGCCTCATATAATAAATCTCTACCTTCAATGACAAGCTATATTTGTCTATTTGCGCTGAAAATTATTAATTGAACTCTACTGTTGATAAATGGAGGGGAAAACTTCAGTATACAATCAATGCCTTTTTAGTCAGTTGACAAATTAAGGGCAATTTGATTTATAGCCACCATGAGTCAAAAACCTCCTCCCTTTCTTTATTGTGAATCATTCTAAATTTTTTTGATTTTAACTAATAATGTCCTTTTTCGTTCTTCACAATTTTGAGTATAAATAGTATAACTATAAACAATGGGTATAGCAAAAACTTAGCTGTTCCATTGGCTTTTTCGCTCTATCGTCTTTATTTCCTTAGCTTGGCTCTACGGAGCCTCTCCGTTTCACATAAGTACTTCGTCAGGAGCCGCTAAAACTTTGTTTTGCTGCCATCGCTAAGGTATTCCATCTTCTCTCACAGGTCCTTATTCAATCCAGCCAAAGTTTCCTTGCTTGCTTTCTCTTGCAGTAGGGAGGAAACACAGCAATCACATGGCTGTGGTTCTTCAACCAATAATGATGAGAGTGCAAACTCACTTTCTCTTGTCATTTGGCTGGAATGAAATCCTGTTGTCCATACGCTGGACCTGAACTTCAGAATTGAAAAGCTGTCTCCCACAGCCCATGGCTTGTTTTATTTATTTATTGGTCTTGTCTTTCTCCATTCTCCCTATAATGTTGGGGACAGACCTCTGAGGAAGGCTTTGTAGCCGAAACACCCCCGTGTTGAGTCAAGTTTGTCCACACATCTTATGTAGCTCAGAGATTAAGTTTTTATTTTTAGAAGCACTAGGCTTGGACTTTATTTTGGTCGTTATTTTGGAACAATATTGGTTGGCGTCTTCCATCCCTTCCTTGTTTTGATTACTGTGGAGGTTTCGTTGTTTTCCCTGTAGTGCTGTTTTGAAAATTGCCCCCATTATGTATTTATATATGGAAAATAAAAGTTAATATTGAAAAGTATATGTTTTGACAGGGTCATTCTGAAAGGGGTGGTGTTGGGATTAGGGCCGAAGAAAATCTCCAGGAGGCTGAAGGGAATTCCCACCCTGGTCCAAAGTCACAACTGATCAATGTCTATTATATATCTGTCCCATCTTGGTTTAGAGATCCTCTGGCTGACTGGCAAAGTCCTGCTGGGAGTGGAGCTCTTCCGCACCTACATCCCTCCTGCCTGGGGTGTTTTTTTACACCAAGCACTCCTTTCTTCTCACAGTTCCCCTCTACAGAGACCCAACTCAGACCCCCTCTGTCCCCTGACAGAAGTTTCAGCAACCAGCCACTCCAAAGTCTACCTAATCAGCTCCAGAGCTCCCACTTGGTACTCAGGGTCTCGGCGGGAGTAAGATAACCAAAGACCTCTGTTCAGTATCCCTCTTATCTCTTCTTTGCCCCGCCTCTGAAGGCTGATCCACCCACCAGGCCTACTTTGCCAGCCCCCATTACCATCGGCACCCCCCCCCCCCCCCCAGAAAATCCGCCCACCTGCCTACAGCAGAGGCATTTTCCTGGAGGGTCTCAGATTGTTAACTGCATTGAGCCAAAACTAAAAGCAAATGACTTCCATTTGTTAACACAGAAGTTGATTTTTAGTACACGGAAATCTAACAGCTAAGCTTAGGTCTGCTAGAGCTGTGCTCAGCTTAAGCAGCTAATGGTAAAAATTCACTCCAGCTACACAAACCACATTTCTGGAAACGCCTTTAAAAGAAGCAAAACACTGAGGATGCATACCTAGAAATTTTTTATTTTGCATATCTCTGTCTCATTTATTTATTTATAAGATTTAGACCATTTTTATGATAAAATCATTCAAAATGGTTTACATCAATGATAAAAAAAAAAGAAGTAAAAAAAAAAACAATAGTAAAAAAAAGTCAAACAAATATATAATAATATTAGAGAACAAAAGTGTAAAAAAGAAATGATTGGTTACATTTAGTTGTTCTGTTGGGGATAAAGTTTATAGCTTTGATATCCAGAGTTAACCTGGTAGGCGTGGCACCATCACAGTTTGTTTGTTTATTTAGATTTTGCTCACACCTTTTTCAGTAGTAGCTCAAGGTGAGTTACATTCAGGTTAACCCGTGCTGACTGGGTCTGGGCAGATATTTAGTGGCACTTAACCGGAGAGTGTTGCTAAATACCTGCACAGGTCGCCGCTGTACTATCCAGGTAGTGTCAGAGTGGTCCAGGGGTGGAGCCAGAAAGTGCCTGGGCACGGCTGATATTTATCTGGGCAAACAGGATGGCAGTCGTAGCCTGCCCAGATAGTTATCCGGGTACTGGCACTGAAAATCCAGCCCAAACGAAGATAGGTGAGATGGCGAAGAAGGGGCTTCTCAGGAGTGATTTTCTGCCAGTTCATTCCAGTTCGCTGTTCTGGAACCTTTCTAAACTTGCTTCCTTTCCTGCGTTGCAGCTGGAGTAGAAAGGGACCTAATTCTTTCCATTTTTTAAAACAGCGATTAAGCTGATTGAGTTAACACCACTGTCTCTCCTAGCACCTAGGGGTGATTTAGACTGGCTTTACAACTTGTGGTACAGCAAATCAGTTTGAACATTGAATGCCATTGACTGAGAAATCCAACCGGTGGTGGGAGACGGGATTGGTGGTTGGGAAGCGGGGATAGTGCTGGGCAGACTTATACGGACTGTGCCAGAGCCGGTAGTGGGAGGCGGGACTGGTGATTTGGAGACGGGGATAGTGCTGGACAGACTTATATGGTCTGTGCCAGAGCCGGTGCTGGGAGGCGGGACTGGTGGTTGGGAGGCGGGGATAGTACTGGGCAGACTTATACGGTCTGTGCCCTGAAGAGGAAAGGTACAAATCAAGGTAAGGTATACACAAAAAGTAGCACATATGAGTTTATCTTGTTGGGCAGACTGGATGGACCGTGCAGGTCTTTTTCTGCCGTCATCTACTGTGTTACTATGTTACTATCCAGGTTTAGAGCCCCTTGGAGCTCATTTTTGAACGAGAAACATGCCTAAAAAGTGACAAAGCAGCATTTGGACTTTTTCTCACAAAAACGTTCAAATAGGTATTTTCAAAACCTATTTTGCAGCTGTTTTTCTATGCTATCTGTCTGCAGTGCATCCAAAGCTCACGGGGGGGGGGGAGTGTTAAGGGTGGGATATGGGTGTTCCTAAGACTTAGATGTTTTTCAGCCATAATGGAACAAAACAAAACCGTCCAGAACTAAAACTAAGAGGTTTTGAGCTAGATCTGTTTTTAGAACGAATAAGACTCAAAAAGTGACCAGATGACCACTGGAGGGAATCAGAGGTGACCCCCCCCCCCAATACCCCTCCAGTGGTCACTGACCCCCCTCCCACCCCCCAAAGATGTGAGTAAAAATATGACTTACCAGCCTCTATGACAGCCTCTGGAGGCCCTGGACAGGAGGCCTTTATGACAGGTCCCTGGAGTAATGTAGTGGTCAGTGCAGTGCACTATTGAGTGGGGGACCCGGGTCCCTATCTCTCTCTACCTGTCACACTTGTGGTGGAAACTGTAACCCCTCCCAAAGTCACCAAAACCCTACTGTACCCACATATAGGTGCCCCCTTCACATATAAGGGCTATTGTAGTGGTGTACAGTGGGGGGATGGTGGGTTTTAGAGGGTTCAGGGGACAAGATAATCTTTTCCCCCTCCCACCGCTGTATACCACACGATCTCACTACCCATCCCTGTCCTCTTCCATCCTGCTCACCACTGCAATACCCTACCTACCCCTGTACCCCACCACCTCACCATCCCTACTGTCGTCCTCCTCCTTCCTAGCTCTCAACCTTCAACACCTCCTTCCTGCCATGAACCCTTCCCCTTTCCTCCTAAGCGCATCCTGTCTTCGTCGCCTTCCTCACCCACCCTTCTCCGCACTCTCTTGCTCCTTCTCCTGCTATCCGCGGGTGACATCAATCCCAACCCAGGTCCCCCACACCTGTCCTCATCCTCATCTCATCTATGCAAACGTTCCCGCGATATCTCCAATCTCATCTCTATTCCCCTCCTCCCCCCTCCTCCCTCCCCTTCTCGTGCGCCCTGTGGAACACCCACTCGATCTGCAACAAACTTCCCTTCACCCATGATCTCTTCATCTCCCATTCCCTTCAACTGCTCGCCCTAACTGAAACCTGGCTCACCCCTGACAACTCTGCCTCAATCGCAGCCCTGTGCCATGGAGGTTATCTTTTCTCCCATTCGCCCCGCCCAACTGGCCGCGGTGGCGGCGTCGGGCTACTACTTTCGCTCTCCTGCAGTTTTCAACCTCTCCACCTACCTCGGTCTCACTGCTTCTCATCCTTTGAAGTTCACTCCATCCGTCTATTCCACCCGCTGCCACTCAGAGTTGCAGTCATCTACCGCCCCCCTGATAAATCCGTCCCTTCCTTCCTTACCGACTTCGATACCTGGCTCTCCGTTTTTCTTGAGCCCTCATCCCCATCCCTCATTCTTGGTGACTTCAACATTCACACTGATAACCCATCCGACTCATATGTTTCTCAGTTCCTCACTATTACCTCCTCCTTCAACCTCCAACTGAGCCCCACAACCCCTACTCACAAATCTGGCCACTGTCTTGATCTCGTCCTCTCTTCTACTTGCTCACCCTCCAATTTCTGCGTTTCAGCTCTTCCTATCTCTGACCACCACCTAATCACATTCACACTTCAGCACCCTCCCCCTCAATCTCGCCCAACACTAACTACTACGTCCAGAAATCTCCAGGCTGTTGACCCCCCCACCTTATCCTCTAGTATCTCTGATCTCCTCCCTTCCATCATGTCCTCCAAATCTGTTGACATACCTGTCTCCACTTACAATGCCACTCTCTCCTCTGCTCTAGACACCCTTGCACCGTCCATCTCCCGTCCCACAAGGCGTACCAATCCCCAGCCCTGGCTGACCCCTTGCACCCGTTACCTTCGCTCCTGCGCCCGTTCGGCTGAACGCCTCTGGAGGAAATCTCGCGCCCATACTGACTTCATTCACTTCAAATTCATGCTATCCTCCTTCCAATCCTCCCTATTCCTCGCTAAACAGGACTATTACACCCAACTAACTAATTCCCTCAGCTCTAACCCACGTCGTCTCTTCGCCACCCTCAACTCCCTCCTCAAAGTGCCCTCCGCTCCCACCCACCCCTCACTCTCTCCTCAGTCTCTGGCCGACTACTTCCGTGACAAGGTCCAGAAGATCAACCTCGAATTCACCACCAAACCTTCTCCTCCTCTTCATCTTATAACCCACTCTCTCAACCAACCTACCCAGGCCTCCTTCTCCTATTTTCCTGCTATCACCGAAGAGGAAACCGCCCATCTCCTCTCCATCTCGAAATTCACCACCTGTTCCTCAGACCCCATCCCCACCAACTTACTTATCACCATCACTCCTACCATCACCCCCACCATCTGTCATATCCTCAACCTCTCTCTCTCCACTGCAACTGTCCCGGACACCTTCAAACATGCTGTGGTCACACCACTCCTCAAAAAACCATCACTTGACCCTACCTGTCCCTCCAACTACCGCCCCATTTCCCTCCTACCCTTCCTCTCCAAGATACTTGAACGCGCCATTCACAGCCGCTGCATTGATTTTCTCTCTATTTATGCCATCCTCGATCCGCTCCAATCCGGCTTTCGCCCCCTACACTCGACAGAAACGGCACTATCTAAGGTCTGCAATGACCTGTTCCTCACCAAATCCAAAGGTCACTACTCCATCCTCATCCTCCTCGACCTATCCGCCGCTTTTGACACTGTCAATCACAACCTACTTCTTGACACACTGTCCTCCTTTGGGTTCCAGGGCTCTGTCCTCTCCTGGTTCTCCTCCTATCTCTTCCATCGTACCTTCAGAGTACACTCTCATGGTTCGTCCTCCTCCCCTATCCCGCTCTCTGTTGGAGTTCCTCAAGGCTCTGTCCTTGGGCCCCTTCTGTTTTCAATCTACACCTCTTCCTTAGGCTCCCTGATCTCTTCTCATGGTTTCCACTATCATCATTATGCTGACGACACCCAGCTTTATCTCTCCACACCAGAAATCACTGCGGAAACCCAGGCCAAGGTATCGGCCTGCTTATCCGACATTGCTGCCTGGATGTCCAACCGCCACCTGAAACTGAACATGGCCAAGACTGAACTTATTGTTTTCCCACCCAAACCCACTTCTCCTCTCACTTCACTCTCTATCTCAGTTGATAACACCCTCATCGTCCCCGTCTCATCTGCCCGCAACCTCGGTGTCATCTTCGACTCCTCCCTCTCCTTCTCTGCGCATATCCAGCAGATAGCCAAGATCTGTCGCTTCTTCCTCTATAACATTAGCAAAATTCGCCCCTTCCTCTCCGAGCACACCACCCGAACTCTCATCCACTCTCTCATTACCTCTCGCCTTGACTACTGCAACCTGCTCCTCACCGGCCTCCCACTTAGCCATCTATCCCCCCTTCAGTCCATTCAGAACTCTGCCGCACGTCTTATCTTCCGCCTTAACCGATATACTCATATCACCCCTCTCCTCAAGTCACTTCACTGGCTTCCGATCAGATACCGAATACAGTTCAAGCTTCTCCTACTCATCTACAAATGCACTCGATCTGCAGCCCCTCCTTACCTCTCTACCCTCATCTCCCCTTTGTCCCTACCCGTAACCTCCGATTTTTAAGAAGGGTTCCAGAGGAGATCCGGGAAATTATAGACCGGTGAGTCTGACGTCGGTGCCGGGCAAGATGGTGGAGGCTATTATTAAGAATAAAATTGCAGAGCATATACAAAACATGGACTGATGAGACAAAGTCAGCACGGATTTAGTGAAGGGAAGTCTTGCCTCACCAATCTAATGCATTTTTTTGAGGGGGTAAGCAAACATGTGGACAATGGGGAGCCGGTTGATATTGTATATCTGGATTTTCAGAAGGCGTTTGACAAAGTGCCGCACGAAAGACTCCTGAAGAAATTGCAGAGTCATGGAATCGGAGGTAGGGTATTATTATGGATTAAGAACTGGTTGAAAGATAGGAAGCAGAGAGTAGGATTGCGTGGCCAGTATTCTCAGTGGAGGAGGGTAGTTAGTGGGGTCCCGCAGGGGTCTGTGCTGGGTCCGTTGCTTTTTAATGTATTTATAAATGACCTAGTGAGGTAATTAAATTCGCCGATGACACAAAATTATTCAGGGTCGTCAAGTCGCAGGAGGAATGTGAACGATTACAGGAGGACCTTGCGAGACTGGGAGAATGGGCGTGCAAGTGGCAGATGAAGTTCAATGTTGACAAGTGCAAAGTGATGCATGTGGGTAAGAGGAACCCGAATTATAGCTACGTCTTGCAAGGTTCCGCGTTAGGAGTTACGGATCAAGAAAGGGATCTGGGTGTCGTCGTCGATGATACGCTGAAACCTTCTGCTCAGTGTGCTGCTGCGGCTAGGAAAGCGAATAGAATGTTGGGTGTTATTAGGAAGGGTATGGAGTCCAGGTGTGCGGATGTTATAATGCCGTTGTATCGCTCCATGGTGCGACCGCACCTGGAGTATTGTGTTCAGTACTGGTCTCCGTATCTCAAAAAAGATATAGTAGAATTGGAAAAGGTACAGCGAAGGGCGACGAAAATGATAGTGGGGATGGGACGACTTTCCTATGAAGAGAGGCTGAGAAGGCTAGGGCTTTTCAGCTTGGAGAAGAGACGGCTGAGGGGAGATATGATAGAAGTGTATAAAATAATGAGTGGAATGGATCGGGTGGATGTGAAGCGACTGTTCACGCTATCCAAAAATACTAGGACTAGAGGGCATGAGTTGAAGCTACAGTGTGGTAAATTTAAAACGAATCGGAGAAAATTTTTCTTCACCCAACGTGTAATTAGACTCTGGAATTCGTTGCCGGAGAACGTGGTACGGGCGGTTAGCTTGACGGAGTTTAAAAAGGGGTTAGATAGATTCCTAAAGGACAAGTCCATAGACCGCTATTAAATGGACTTGGAAAAATTCCGCATTTTTAGGTAAAACTTGTCTGGAATGTTTTTACGTTTGGGGAGCGTGCCAGGTGCCCTTGACCTGGATTGGCCACTGTCGGTGACAGGATGCTGGGCTAGATGGACCTTTGGTCTTTCCCAGTATGGCACTACTTATGTACTTATGTAAGACAAATCCCTCCTTTTAGTACCCTTCTCCACCACCGCCAACTCTAGGCTTCGCCCTTTCTGCCTCGCCTCACCCCACGCTTGGAACAAACTCCCTGAGCCCATACGCCGGGCCCCCTCCCTGCCCATCTTCCAATCATTGCTCAAAGCCCACCTCTTCAATGTCGCCTTCAGCACCTAATCACTTCATCTCTTCTCAGGAAATCTCATCTACCCCAACTTGACATTTCGTCCTTTAGATTGTAAGCTCTTCTGAGCAGGGACCGTCCTTATTCGTTAAATTGTACAGCGCTGCGTAACCCTAGTAGCGCTCTAGAAATGTTAAGTAGTAGTAGTAAGATAAAGGAGCAAAGGTGAGATGTGTACCTGGGAGCATTTTTATGAAGTGCACAGAAGTGCCCTTTAGGGTGCCCCATTACTCTCCTGAGATGTCTGGAGGACCAGCCTACTTAAAATGCTGGCTCTTTCTACATCCCAATGTCATGAATCTCTTATGTTTTGCAATTATTCGTTTAGATTTTTTATTTTTATTTTTTTTGAAAATGGACCAAAACACAAAACCTTGTTCGAAACAGTATTTTTTAAAATGTTTTTCTTTTTCGAAAATGATCTTGTTTCCTGTTTGGATTTTGGATATTTTGTGCACTTTTAAACCTTATGTCGAATAGGGTTTCTCTATAGTCGATGACCTAATGCATATCACAATCCAACTTATTACTCAGGAACCTTCATGCAATACCATAATGTATTCCTCTTTACCATGCATGTATGCACATGGTATATATATATACCATTATATATATATATATATATATATATATATATATATATAAATGGCGAGTGTCGTACTCACTTGCAAATGCGCAGTAGAGATCCTCTCTGCCCCGCGTCAATACGTGATGACGAGAGCGGAACAGAGAGGGTCTCTACTGCGCATTTGCGAGGGACACCGCCGTCGCTAACGCTCCCCCCACCCGGAGTCGCCGCCGCCACCCACCTTCCACCCGGTCGGGCCCTCGCTCCGCTATTGAAACAGCGAGGGCATGCAGCACACAGCTCTTGCTGAGCTGCCGTCGGCCTTCCTTCTTCTTCTCTGCCTGTGTCCCGCCCTCGACAATGTTACGTCACAAGAGGGCGGGACACAGGCAGAGAAGAAGGAAGGCCATGGCAGCTCAGCAAGAGCTGTGTGCTGCATGCCCTCGCTGTTTCAATAGCGGAGCGAGGGCCCGACCGGGTGGAAGGTGGGTCGGCGACGGCTCCGGGGGGGTGGGGACGAACTCGGAGGGGGAGTGGCAGCGGGGTGGGGGGCCTTTCAACCCTCCCCTCCTATACTAGCCCGTTTTTACGGGCTGAACGGCTAGTATATATATATATATATATATATATATATATATATATATATATCATGATCTGTTCTATATATATTGTGTTCCATGTAAGTTAGCATGGATGTATGCACCTTAACGCAATATCACTTGTAATTCTGTTACCCGGAAATGGCAACCGCCATTACGGCAAACGTAAGCCACATTGAGCCTGCAAATTGGTGGGAAAATGTGGGATACAAATGCTATAAATAAATAAATAAATAAATAAAATAAAGTTGGACTTAGATATCATTTATTTTTTTTTATTTTGCTGCGTTTATATCCCACATTTTCCCACCTATTTGCAGGCTCAATGTGGCTTACAATATAATACAACTACAATCACATTGATGGAATAGAGAATCAGAGTATATATAACAGATAAGGTGCATAGGAATATTATGGCAATCATATTAACGGAGAAGAATTTCAGAATTATTGCTATTAAGGTTCATACGAAAATTATGTTGATTAAGAAGTGGGTAAGTGGATAACAACATAACATAATGATATCAGGACAGGGTATGATTATCAGTAATTAGGGTGTAAATAAAATAGGCAAAATAGAAGAGTTCCAATATAAAATTGTGTCTGGTGTAGTTTAGGAGTCAGATCGTTATGAGGGATCCACTTTGTACGCTTTTTTGAACAAGTAAGTCTTCAGTAGTTTCTGGAAGGTCATCAAGTCACGTGTTTTTCTTATAGTGGCTGGTAATTCATTCCATCGTTGTGTACAGATGTATGGAAAGCTATATATATATATGTACTGATTTGTATTTAAGTCTTCTGCAATTGGGAAAGTACGTGAAAATGCCCCTCCATGCCACATTGCCAGCTCTGTAATAACGTGGTACAGTGGACTCCTTAACATTACTTGGCAAGTTTAGTACAGTATCACTGGTAGGTTCAGCAGGGGAATTACTTATTGCTACTTTGAATAAATCCCAGGATGGAAATAGGAAGCACTGAAAAGATCACGTCCAAATGTCTTCAGTTCCTCAGGGAAATTCTTCTGATTCCCACAAAGAAATAAAGGTATCTGAAGGTTTTGAAGCTTTAACACCTTGTTACCTGGAGTTGTGATGTTCAAATATGCACCTGTCAAGTAGTTGGAAAGATTAATTCAAGTAGGAACGAGATGAGGAACAAGTTCAGGGTTAAGGCCAGCCCAAAGGTATCAGACACCATAGGGGAACCATCAGCTGTGCACCTCTCAGCCGGCCCCATCCCATCCCACCCATAGTCTAGCATCTTCCCTTCCTTATCCCTGTAGGCCTCTGGCATCTCCTCTTCCCTACTCCCGCCCTACACCCTGTAGCCAGCATTTCTCTCTTTCCCTTCCCCCTCCCATTGTGTCTAGCATCACCCCGCTTTTCCCTTCCCACTCCCACCACCCTATAAGAGCCCAAATAAAATACATGGCTTCCTTGTGGAGGGAGCACAGCACTGGGACAGCTAATAAAAACAGCAAAAGAGAGGCTCTTTAAAGCTACTGTCAGTGGTGGACCTTTCAACATCCTAGTATGTGTGTGCACTCAACACTTGGTGCGTCTCACCTATATGTGATCAGAAGGGGGTGGGAGAAAGTAGGCCTTGAGCATACAAGCACACTGGAATGCTGAAGCACCTGACTATGACAGCAGTTTTTAAAGAGTTTCCCTGTTGTCATCTTTGCCAGCTGTGCCAACGCTGCACTGCTGCCTCCTCAAAGCCTACCGCCCTAAGCAGACACCTAGTCCACCTAGTAATAGGGCCAGCCCTGTTTATGGTAGATAATGGCCAGTTGACCCATTCAGTAGTCTGCTTAATGATAGGGCTGGCCCTGTTTATGGTAGGTAAAGGCCAGTTGGCATAAGAACATAAGAATAGCCATAGTGGGTCAGACCAATGGTCCATCTAGCCCTGGCAGAATCCCAAATAGTAGCAAGATTCCATGCTACCAATCCCAGGGCAAACAGTGGCTTTCCCCATGTCTGTCTCAGTAGCAGACTGGACCTTTCTCCGAGGACAAGCAGGCTGCTTGTTCTCACGACTGGGTTGACGTCCACGGCAGCCCCCACCAGCCAGAAGAAAACTTCACGGGCGGTCCCGCACGCAGGGCAAGCCCACTGCGCATGCGCGGCCGTCTTCCTGCCTGTGCGCGACCGTTCGTGGTCAGTTTTTTTCTATTCCGCGCTGGAGAGAGACGTGTTATCGTCTCTCTCTCTGTCAGCCCCGGAAACCGGATCGCGGCCTAGCCGCGGTTTTTTCTCCTTCGCGTACGCGTATCTCTTTTTTGATTGTTAAAAAAAAAAAAAAAAAGAACAGTGTCCTCGTCGTGCTTAGCCGCGAGGGCGCTTTGTTGCGGCCTTGTGGCCACGCGGTCGTTTTCTTTTTCGGGTGTGCTTTTTCACCGCCACCATCGACGACTTTGACTTCGCCGACGCGATTTTTCCGTCAATGTCCTCGAAGGTCCCGAGCGGATTCAAGAAGTGTGGTCGGTGCGGCCGGCAGATCTCGCAAACCAATACGCTTGGTGCCTCGGCCCGGAGCATAATACCAAGACGTGCACCTTGTGTCTCGGCTTAAGGAAGCGGACACAGATGGCGAGGCAAGTTCTTCGGGACCGTCTTTTCGGAACTTGCGCCGGCCCTTCGACATCGACATCGACGGCATCGGTGTCGACGGCCAGATCTTCGGTACCGGTACCGATGTCGACGAAATCGGTGCCGACTCTGGCACCGACCCCTGGAGCACAGGTATCGTTGGCCCGCCGGCCTGCCAGTGACAGCGGGGGTGAGCGGCCGCGCGGGCAGTCGGCCCCGGCAACTCCCTCTACCCAGGGCCATCGGGACTGAACCCTGTCGGATCCGATTCCTCAAGGCCGGGGGGGGTTCTACCTCCTCTTCATCTCTGCCGCCGAGCGCCGATGACGGGCACTGAAAGAAAGCCAAGAAGCACCGTCATCGGTCGCCCACGGTGCACGGAACTGCCAGTTCCGGCACCTCGAGGGAGGACTCGACGCCGAGGAAGCGGCAGTGCCGAGAGGAGCGTTTCCCCTCGGTTGAAGAGGTGTCGCTGCGCCAGTCCGCGGGTGCTTCGGTACCGTCTCCTGGACCCAAGCAGCTTCCGGCACCAACACCCACACCGGCCCCCCTGCCTTTCCTGACAGCGGGCCTGGACGAGTGCCTCCGAGCCATCCTTCCGGAGATTCTGGAAGGGCTGATGCGCCAGGCTCTGCCGGCACCGGGGGTGCTTGCGTCCCCGGCGCCGTTGATGGACGCGCCGGTGTGCTCTAGCCCGATGCCGAGGCCTTCGACGCCAATGCTCCCCGTCGACGTCGATGGAGGGAGCTTCATCCCCGCCGGCGCGGGAGTCCACCGCTCGACACCATCACCGAGGACGTGGTTCCTCGCAGTCGAGACGGGCCCGGTTGAGGTCTGAGCTGCAAGAGCTCATGTCCGACACCGAGGAAGAGGCCTCGTGGGGGGAGGAGGAGGACCCCAGATATTTCTCCTCAGAGGAGTCTGTGGGCCTTCCCTCCGACCCCACTCCTTCACAGGAGAGGAAGCTCTCGCCCCCTGAGAGCCTCTCCTTTGCCTCCTTCGTCAGGGATATGTCTATTTGCATTCCCTTTCCCGTGGTCTCTGTGGATGAGCCGAGGGCTGAGATGCTCGAGGTCCTCGACTATCCATCACCACCTAGAGAGTCTTCCACGGTGCCGTTGCACAATGTCCTCAAAGAGACACTGCTTCGGAACTGGCTGAAGCCATTATCTAACCCCACCATCCCCAAGAAAGCGGAGTCCCAATACAGGATCCACTCTGACCCAGAGTTGATGCGGCCTCAATTGCCTCATGACTCGGCGGTTGTGGACTCTGCTCTCAAGAGAGCACGGAGTTCGAGGGATACCGCCTCGGCGCCCCCGGGGCGGGAGTCTCGCACTCTGGACTCGTTTGGGAGGAAGGCCTACCAATCTTCCATGCTCGTGACCCGCATCCAGTCATACCAGCTCTACATGAGCATTCATATGCGGAACAATGTGAGGCAACTGGTGGACCTGGTCGACAAGCTTCCTCCGGAGCAGGCCAGGCATTTTCAGGAAGTGGTCAGGCAGCTGAAGGCGTGCAGAAAGTTCCTGTCCAGGGGTATCTATGACACCTGTGATGTGGCATCCCGAGCTGCGGCCCAAGGTATAGTGATGCGTAGACTCTCCTGGCTGCGTGCCTCTGACCTGGACAACCGCACCTAGCAGCGACTGGCGGATGTCCCTTGCCGGGGGGATAACATTTTCGGCGAGAAGGTCGAGCAGTTAGTGGACCAACTACACCAGCGGGAAACCGCTCTCGACAAGCTCTCCCACCGGGCGCCTTCAGCATCCACCTCTGCAGGTGGACGTTTTTCCCGGGCCCGGCAAGCTGCTCCCTACGCCTACAGCAAGCGTAAGTACACCCAGCCGGCTCGTTCCCGTCAACAGCGTGCGCCTAAGCAGCCCCCTGCGCCTCCACAGCAAAAGCCAGGGACGGGCTTTTGACTGGATCCATGGGAACATAGCCGCCATCAAAGTGTCCGTAACGGACGACCTGTCGGTCGGAGGGAGGTTGAAAGCTTTTCACCAAAGGTGGCCTCTCATAACCTCCGACCAGTGGGTTCTCCAAATAGTGCGGTGCGGATACACCCTGAATTTGGCCTCCACTCCACCAAATTGCCCACCGGGAGCCCAATCTTTCAGCTCCCATCACAAGCAGGTACTTGCAGAGGAACTCTCCGCCCTTCTCAGCGCCAATGCGGTCGAGCTCGTACCACCCGGGCAGGAAGAGCAGGGTTTCTATTCCAGGTACTTCCTTGTGGAAAAGAAAACAGGGGGGATGCGCCCCATCCTAGACCTGAGAGGCCTGAACAGATATCTGGTCAAAGAGAAGTTCAGGATGCTTTCCTTGGGCACCCTTCTACCAATGATTCAGAAAGACGATTGGCTATGTTCCCTGGATTTAAAGGACGCTTACACTCACATCCCGATACTGCCAGCTCACAGACAGTATCTCAGATTCCCTCTGGGGACACGGCACTTTCAGTATTGTGTGCTGCCCTTTGGGCTCACCTCTGCACCACGGGTGTTCACGAAGTGTCTCGTGGTGGTTGCGGCGTATCTACGCAAGCTGGGAGTGCATGTGTTCCCGTATCTCGACGATTGGCTGGTCAAGAGCACCTTAGAGGCAGGAGCTCTTCGGTCCATGCAGTGTACTATCCACCTTCTGGAGCTGCTGGGGTTTGTGATAAATTACCCGAAGTCCCATCTCCAGCCAGTCCAATCTCTGGAATTCATAGGAGCGCTGCTGAATTCTCAGACGGCTCAGGCCTTCCTTCCCGAAGCAAGGGCGCAGAACCTTCTATCCCTTGCCTCTCAGACCAGAGCGTCTCAGCAGGTCACAGCTCGGCAGATGTTGAGACTCCTGGGTCATATGGCCTCCACTGTTCATGTGACTCCCATGGCTCGCCTTCACATGAGACCTGCTCAATGGACCCTAGCTTCCCAGTGGTGTCAAGCTACCAGGAATCTAGAGGATGTCATCCGTCTGTCTATCAGTTGCTGCAATTCGCTGCACTGGTGGACCATTCGGACCAATTTGACCCTGGGACGTCCATTCCAAATTCCACAGCCCACGAAAGTGCTGACGACGGATGCATCTCGCCTGGGGTGGGGAGCTCATGTCGATGGACTCCACACCCAGGGTCTGTGGTCCCTTCAGGAACAAGATCTTCAGATCAACCTCCTGGAGCTCCGAGCGGTCTGGAACGCGCTGAAGGCCTTCAGAGATCGGCTGTCCTACCAAATCATCCAAATTCGGACAGACAATCAGATTGCAATGTATTACATCAACAAGCAGGGGGGCACTGGATCTCGCCCCCTGTGTCAGGAAGCCGTTGGGATGTGGCATTGGGCTTGCCAGTTCGGCATGCTTCTCCAAGCCACATACCTGGGAGGGCGTAAACAACAGTCTGGCCGACAGACTGAGCAGAGTCATGCAACCGCACGAGTGGTCGCTCCATTCCAGAGTGGTATGCAAGATCTTCCGAGAGTGGGGCACTCCCTCGGTGGACCTTTTCGCCTCTCAGACCAACCACAAGCTGCCTCTGTTCTGTTCCAGACTACAGGCACATGGCAGGCTGGCGTCGGATGCCTTTCTCCTCCATTGGGGGACCAGCCTCCTGTATGCTTATCCTCCCATACCTTTGGTGGGGAAGACCTTACTGAAGCTCAAGCAAGACCACGGCACCATGATTCTGATAGCGCCTTTTTGACCCCGTCAGATCTGGTTCCCTCTACTTCTGGAGTTGTCCACCGAAGAACCGTGGAGATTGGAGTGTTTTCCGACTCTCATTTCGCAGAACGACGGAGCGCTTCTGCACCCCAACCTTCAGTCTCTGGCTCTCACGGCCTGGATGTTGAGGGTGTAGACTTCGCTTCGTTGGGTCTGTCTGAGGGTGTCTCCCGCGTCTTGCTTGCCTCTAGAAAGGATTCCACTAAAAAGAGTTACTTTTTTAAGTGGAGGAGGTTTGTCGTTTGGTGTGAGAGCAAGGCTCTAGAACTTCGTTCTTGTCCTGCACAGAACCTGCTTGAATACCTTCTGCACTTATCAGAGTCTGGCCTCAAGACCAACTCAGTAAGGAATCACCTTAGTGCGATTAGTGCTTAACTTCATCGTGTAGAGGGTAAAGCCATCTCTGGAGAGCCTTTAGTCGTTCGATTCATGAGAGGCTTGCTTTTGTCAAGGCCCCCTGTCAAGCCTCCTGCAGTGTCACGGGATCTCAACGTCATCCTCACCCAGATGATGAAACCTCCTTTTGAGCCGCTGAATTCCTGCCATCTGAAGTACTTGACCTGGAAGGTCATTTTCTTGGTGGCAGTTACTTCAGCTCGTAGAGTCAGTGAGCTGCAAGCCCTGGTAGCTCATGCTCCTTATACCAAATTTCATCATAACAGAGTAGTACTCCGCACTCGCCCTAAGTTCCTGCCAAAGGTGGTGTCGGAGTTCCATCTTAACCAGTCAATTGTCTTGCCAACATTCTTTCCCAGACCAATACCCGCCCTGCTGAACGTCAGTTGCACACATTGGACTGCAAGCGAGCGTTGGCCTTCTATCTGGAGCGGACACAGCCCCACAGACAGTCCGCCCAATTGTTTATTTCTTTCTACCCCAATAGGAAAGGGGTCGCTGTCGGGAAATGCACCATCTCCAATTGGCTAGCAGATTGCATTTCCTTCACTTACGCCCAGGCTGGGCTGGCTCTTGAGGGTCATGTCACGGCTCATAGTGTTAGAGCCATGGCAGCGTCAGTGGCCCACTTGAAGTCAGCCACTGTTGAAGAGATTTGTAAGGCTGCGACGTGGTCATCTGTCCACACATTCACATCACATTACTGCCTCCAGCAGGATACCCGACGCGACAGTCGGTTCGGGCAGTCGGTGCTGCAGAATCTGTTTGGGGTTTGAATCCAACTCCACCCTCCAGGACCCGATTTGTTCTGTTCAGGCTGCACTCTCAGTTGTTCTTCGTAGGTCAATTTCTGTTATGCCCTCGCCGTTGCGAGGTTAAATTGACCTGGGTTCTTGTTTTGAGTGAGCCTGAGAGCTAGGGATACCTCAGTCGTGAGAACAAGCAGCCTGCTTGTCCTCGGAGAAAGTGAATGATACATACCTGTAGCAGGTGTTCTCCGAGGACAGCAGGCTGATTGTTCTCACCTACCCTCCCTCCTCCCCTTTGGAGTTGTGTTTTATTCATTCCGTTGCTTGTCATTCAACTGAGCGGGAACGGTCGCTCACAGGCGGGAAAATGGCCACGCATGCGCGGTGGGCGTGCCCTGCGTGCGGGACCGCCCGCGAAGTTTTGTTCCGGTTGGTGGGGGCTGCCATGGACGTCAACCCAGTCGTGAGAACAATCAGCCTGCTGTCCTCGGAGAACACCTGCTACAGGTATGTATCATTCGCTTTCCTCCACAACTTGTCCAAACCTTCTTTTAAACCTAGATACGCTAACCGCTGTTACCACATCATCTGGTAATGCATTCCAGAGGTTAATCCATCCACTCTGCTCAGTGCTCTGACTAGTGATAAGGGACAGCCCTGTTATATGGTAAATAAGAGACAGCCCTGTTATATGGTAAATAAGGGACAGCCCTGTTTATGGTAAATAAGGGCCAGTTGACTCATCCAGTCTGCTCAGTAGCCTTCCTCTCTGGTTTCTTTCTTTTTGAATAAGATGAGCATATACACACTAAAACTAGCTCTTCCCTTGTCTTTTACCCAGCCTCTCAGCTTTGTTCCTACCACTGCCCTGTCTGTCTTATAGAGCTTCCATAACATAAGGCCGATTCTGGAAAAAAGCCTATGAATAATTAATTTGTAATACCAGCCTAGGTTTGACTTTACAGTGCTTTCGTCTTTTGATTCTAGCTGTAGGCTGAGAAGATCATTCTTTGGGTCAAGCCATGGGATTCGGGACAGAGTTCTTCTGTCCCCAGGGACATGAGACATTGCTCCGACTGCAGGACACGGAACTGCGTCTGATGGAGGTGATGAAAAAGTGGCTGGTACAGAGAGCAAAAAGTGACAAGGAGTACTCCCTGCTGCTGCACCAGATGTTCGCTCAGGCAGAGAAGCAGGATGTGTCAGGACAGCCGAAACTGGCAGAGTATTCCAGCCAGCTCAGTCAGGTAAGGAGATCTTCCACCAAAGCATCAGCATAAGACGGTGGTTCTCAACGCAGACCTCGGGAGACGCCCAGCCAGTCAGGTTTTTAGGATAGCCACAATGAATATTTGCATGAGATACATTTACACCAGTTTTTGAGACACCAATATGGAAGTTCTGTACAACAAAATCCACACTCCACCATAAGTGAACTAACAACGAACCTCAGCAGTGCCCCTTACTGATTACACTTATATCAGCAAGGTTTGCGCACCCACGTCCTCTTCGGTACATGTTTTTTGGAGCTGGGAGTAATGCGGTTTGAAAAATGCTAGTGTCGTTCTAAGCAGGGGGAATGCCTTGATACAGCTGAAAAGCAAAATACAATCTTATGTCGGACAGAAACCACCTGGCTGATTAAGATTAGTATTGGAATTTTAAATTGCATAAAATTACATAAAATCGATGTAGAGTTTTTGAAAAAAATATAAAGGTTTTTCTAAAAAATTTTAAAAAATATTTCTAAGATGAGCTGATGAGGAGGTGGGTGAGTGAGTAAGTCTTGCTGATATAAAGTGTAATCAGTTAGGGGCACCGCTGAGGTTTGTGGTTAGTTCACTTATGGTGGAGGCTGAAGAATGTGGATTTTGAGATACGTTTATATGCACTACCTTCATTCTGTGCAAATCTATCTTATGTGTATTTAATGTGGCTATCTCGAAACATTATCAAAAAGTCCAAAGTCTAGTGCTAGGAGGTTCTGCCAAGCTCAAAACTGTGCTTTGTGGCTGAAGGGTAAAGGGACATGGATTTGACAGAGCACTTTTCTGTGTACAACCAAAGGAGTTTACATTGATTGTGCACAGGTACTTTCTCTGTCCTAGTGGGCTTACAATCTAAGGGCCAGATGCATCAACCAAACGTTAAAAAATAAGAAACGTAAAAGTGCTTAACGATTTTTAAAAAACGAGGAATGCACTACAAAAACACTCCAGAAATGTTCGGAGCGGTATTGCAAAGTAGGATGTATCACAGCATCGTTAAACCCCTCGTTAATCAGCGCCTAAAGCATGCGCAGAGCAGCCAAGCATTATGCTGGCTGCTCTGCGCATGCCACAAAGGCCCAGCTGTCAAAACAAACAAAAAAAACCCCCACAAACACGTGTGTTTCGTGAGGGGGCAAAGGCGCTCGTCAGCGTCCTGTATGGACGCCTTGCCCCCCCCCCCCCCCCGCATGAAAAAACTCCAATTTTAGCAGCCCCAGCCCCGGGCCAGCCCTCCTTCCTTCCTGTGTATTCTCCCACACTAGCTCCGCCTCCTGCCATGCTCCGGTCCCGTAGTTTACCTACGTCAGAGGAGGGCGGGCCCAGGAAGAAAGAAGGGACATCTGAGGAGGCCTTCTGAATCGCCGATTAGCTGTTCTTGCCCGTGCAGCAGAGGTGACAGGCGCTGCACGGGCCGGTAAGGCAAAGGGGGGGGTCGTTGGAGGGGGGAGCGGCAGCCACGACCAAAGGGGGGGCGGGGCACGGGACCGGAGCATGGCAGGAGGCGGAGCTAGTGTGGGAGAATACACAGGAAGGGAGGAGGGCCAGCCCGGGGCTGCTAAAATTGGAGATTTTTCATGCGGGGGGGGGGGGGGGGCAAGGCGTCCATATAGGACGCTCATGACGAGCGCTCTTGCCCCCTCCCAATCCTTTTTTTTTTTTTTTCTTTTTTGGTGCTGAGGGAGAGGGGAGCAGCGGCAACCTGGGGCGTCAATAAAGGACGCCCCTGACGCGTTCCCCCCCCCCCCCCCCCCCCCCAGTTATTTTTTTTTAATGGATTTTGTAAACTTCTAGCAGACAGACAGCCCTAACGAGAGGTACAGACTCTCGTTAGATTTCACGGTGTTCTCCTTCGTTACACGAATCGGAAAAGGTTAGTGCATGTCATTTCAATGGGATTTGTAGAAGAATTGCTCATCTGCATTCAGTTTTCGTTAGCTGCTACTGTCGTCGGAAAATAGGCTTTAGTGCGTGGAAAGGATAGGAAATTCTTCCTTAAGGGCTCATTTAACGATGAAAAACGTTTAGTGCTTCTGGGCCTAAGTGTTGTGCCTGGGGCAATGGTGGGTTAAGTGACTTGCCCAGGATCAGGAGGAGATGCAGTGGGACTCAAACCAGTTCCCTTAGGCTTCTCCACTCCACTGAAGAGCTAGGAGGCAAATATGGGCATGCCACTTATCACTGCTTTGAAGTACTAATATTTTCAGAAGTACGATGGGCACCCAGTAGCTTTATTCTAAGAGCATTTTTAAGAGCTTAAAAAAGTGTTGAATAGAAAATGCAACACTGTTCTTATCAATCTGCATGCAAATGATGTATTCTTGCTTTGCATATATTATTTTAAAAACCTTGACAACAGGATGGTCAGAATTCATGACACAAGAGCCTGTTGTGTAATGCAACCTTGACTATCTGCGTTCCTGCCTCTTATCTCCCTTCACAGAGAAACTGATCACGGTCACAGGACAGTGAACCTGTTCATAGCTCCACCCGCGTCTTGTAAATTATTTTTAGCTTCCTTATACATAATCTACAAAAGAATTCACTGATAGCAATTCATGGTTGGAAAATACATTCAAAAGCAAAGAAAATTACAGAGAGCTCTTTGGTTCAAATTGAAAAATGCTGTTAATTTTAAGTTATGCCTCGATTAGCACACACCAAGAATGAACACACACACAGATATTTATTTAGTTTTGGTTCATTTGAGGTTTTTCCCAATTTTTAGATTTTTCTTGGTTTGTTTTACACATTTGTATTAATATAAAATAATTTTAAGGGCTATCGGAAATGTATAACATGTTCAAATTTGTTTATTTTATTTATTTGTTGCATTTGTATCCCACATTTTCCCACCTATTTGCAGGCTCAATATGGCTTACATAGTACCGTGATGGCAATCGCCAATTCCGGTATGACAAATACAGAGTGGTATTGTGTTAAAGTACATGAGTGACATCAAGGAGGAAGAGTTAAGTTTTGTCCAGTTCGAGTATTAGTTTCGTTGTGTTGCAGGGTTCAGGCGTTTAAATTGGATCATTAGGGTATGCCTTTTTGAACAAGTTAGTTTTTAATGATTTCCGGAAGTTTGTTGGGTCATGCATTGTTTTCACGGCATTTAGTAATGCGTTCCATAGTCGCGTGCTTATGTAGGAGAAGCTGGATGCATAGGTTGATTTGTATTTGAGTCCTTTGCAGCTTGGGTAGTGGAGATTTAGGTATGTGCGTGTTGATCTTTCTGTGTTTCTTGATGATTCAATTAAGTTGTTTAATTTGAATTGAGTTTCTGCAAGTTAAATTCATAGGTTGATAGGTGTTAAATTGGTTTTGTTTGCAAAAAATGTTAAAGATGCACTAACAAACCAACTTCCCTGTTTACTAAGCCGCGCCGAAACAGCCCATTCGCTTTGAAAGGGCTGCGTCGGCATCGCCGCATGGCAGCTGCTAATGCAGCTTAGTAAACAGAGGGGTAAGAGGCAAATGCAGGAAACCATGGGGCTCATTTTCAAAAGAGAAAAATGTCTAAAAAGTGGCATAAAGCAGCATTTGGACGTTTTTCTCACAAAAATGTCCAAATCAATATTTTTGAAACCTGTTCAGATGTTTTTCTCTGCTGTTCGTCCGCAGTGTGTCTAAATCTCAAGAGGGCGTGTCAAGGGTTGGATTTGGCCATTCCTTTTTAGCTCCCATTACTTCCCTCATCTGTAACTGTCTTGTCTGTATTATTTAGATTATAAGCTCTTTTGAGCAGGGACTGTCTCTTTGTATCAGATGTTCAGCGCTGCGTGCGTCTGGTAGCGCTATACAAATGCTAATAATAATAATAATTCCTAAGACTTAGATGTTTTTCAGCCATAATGGAACAAAACTAAACTAAGACATTTTGAGCTAGACCTGTCTTTATAACGAATAAGGCACAAAAAGGTGCCCTAAATGACTAGATGACCACTGGAGGGAATCAGGGATGACCCGCCCAATACCCCTCTCGGTGGTCACTGACCCCCCTCCCACCCCCCAAAATGTGAATAAAAATATGTCTTACCAGCCTCAGATGTTATAGCCAGGTCTTTTAGAGCAGTATCTAGGTCCCTGGAGTAGTGTAGTGGTCGATGCAGTGCACTATTGAGTGGGGGACTCGGGTCCCTATCTCCCTCTACCTCTCACACTTGTGGTGGAAACTATGACCCCTCCCAAAGTCACCAAAACCCTATTGTACCCACATACAGGTGCTCCCTTCACTCATAAGAGCTATTGGAGTGGTGTACACTATATAAGTACGTAAGTAATGCAATACTGGGAAAAGACCAAAGGTACATCGAGCCCAGCATCCTGTCCCCGACAGCGGCCAATCCAGGTCAAGGGCACCTGGCAAGCTACCCAAACGTACAAACATTTTATACAAGTTGTTCCCGAAATTGTGGATTTTTCCCAAGTCCATTTAGTAGCGGTCTATGGACTTGTCCTTTAGGAAACCGTCCAACCCCTTTTTAAACTCTGCCAAGCTAACCGCCTTCACTACGTTCTCCGGCAACAAATTCCAGAGTTTAATTATGCGTTGGGTGAAGAAACATTTTCTCCCATTTGTTTTAAATTTACTACACTGTAGTTTCATCGCATGCCCCCTAGTCCTAGTATTTTTGGAAAGTGTGAACAGACGCTTCACATCCACCTGTTCCACTCCACTCATTATTTTATATACCTCTATCATGTCTCCCCTCAGCCGTCTCTTCTCCAAGCTAAAAAGCCCTAGCCTCCTTAGTCTTTCTTCATAGGGAAGTTGTTCCATCCCCGCTATCATTTTTATCGCCCTTCGTTTCACCTTTTCCAGTTCTACTATATCTTTCTTGAGATGCAGCGACCAGAATTGAACACAATACTCGAGGTGCAGTCGCACCATGGATACAGCGGCATTATAACATCCTCACATCTGTTCTCCATACCTTTCCTAATAATACCCAACATTCTATTCGCTTTCCTAGCCGCAGCAGCACACTGAGCAGAAGGTTTCAGTGTATTATCAACAACGACACCCAGATCCCTTTCTTGGTCTGTAACTCCTAATGTGGAACCTTAAATGACGTAGCTATAATTGGGATTCTTTTTTCCCACATGCATCACCTTGCACTTGCTCACATTAAACGTCATCTGCCATCTAGCCTCCCAGTCTCGCAAGGTCCTTCCGTAATTTTTCACAATTCTGTCGCGAGTTAACGACTTTGAATAACTTTGTGTCATCAGCAAATTTAATTACCTCGCTGGTTACTCCCATCTCTAAATCATTTATAAATATATTAAAAAGCAGCAGTCCTAGCACTGACCCCTGAGGACAGTGAGGGACAGTGGGTTTTGGAGGGCTCAGGGGACAAGATAAGGGAGCAAGGTGAGATGTGTACCTGGGAGCGTTTTTATGAGGTGCACCCCTTGGGTTCCCCATTGCTCTCCTGAGATGTCTGGGGGACCAGTCCTGCTAAAAATGCTGGCTCCTCTTACATCCCAATGGCTTGCTTTTCTCTGTTTTGCACTTTCATGGTTGTTTTTTTTTTTTTTTTCAAAAATAGACCCCCCCCCCCCCCCATCAAAAAAAAAGTCCAAAGCACTAAACCTTGTTCAAAATAGTTTTGAAAAACAAAAGATAAACGTTTTTCTTTTTTTAAAATGACCTTCTTTCCTATTCAGATTTTGTGCTAAACGTCCAAAGTCGGAACTTAGGCGTCATATCAAAGATGCCCCTTTATGTATCGGAGCTATGCACTAAAGTTCAGCGTTCAGCGCACAGTTTTCTAACACAAGTGTAAAAAAAAAATATATGCACCTGGTGCGGTAAGCAAATAGTATACAATTCAGCAGTGCGCTAACATGGGAGAGCACAACAGAAGCAAGCGCACTCGGGTCTGTGCGAGAGGCGGCTATACTTTGTACACACAATTTGTGTTCGCACCTGGAGTTGCGTGTGTATTGTATCTGTGTAACATAACATAACATAGTAACATAGTAGATGATGGCAGAAAAAGATCTGCACGGTCCATCCAGTCTGCCCAACAAGATAACTCATATTTGCTGCTTTCTGTTTATACCCTACTTTGATTTGTACCTGTGCTCTTCAGGGCACAGACCGTATACTGTAAGTCTGCCCAGCACTATCCCCGCCTCCCAACCACCAGCCCCGCCTCCCAACCACCAGCTCTGGCACAGACCGTATAAGTCTGCCCAGCACTATCCCCACCTCCCAACCACCAGCCCCGCCTCCCAACCACCAGCTCTGGCACAGACCGTATAAGTCTGCCCAGCACTATCCCTGCCTCCCAACCACCAGTCCCGCCTCCCACCACTGGCTCTGGCTCAGACCGTATAAGTCTGCCCAGCACTATCCCCACCTCCCAACCACCAGCCCCGCCTCCCACCACCGGCTCTGGCACAGACTGTATGTGCTGGAATGCTATTTTCTGCATACAATATTACAATATCAATATTTATGCACATGCAACTGAATATCAGTATGAGTTTTGCAATACTAAATATTTGTCCCACGCTTTGTTCTAGCACACCGCCTCCCCCTCAGCTCTTTACTTCTTTTGTAACCCATCCTCTTCAGAGAAAAGTTTCAGGTCCTGTATGCTTGCAGTAAAGAGAAGAAACAGGCACGAAATACTGTCCAGTGTTGACCACAAAAAAAAAAAAAAAAACAATCTAACTTTTTATTCCTCATCAGACCTTGTTTTGAAGACTCAGCATTAGAAAACCCTGCACTCAGCCTTCTGGTCTTTTATTATTGTTATGTTTTTGAATCAGTAAATGAGTAGCAAAGTAAAGTAAAAACATCAACACCACGTATTGCAACAAACAGAAACAAGAACTATAAAGATTGCAAGACATTGTCCGAAACCTAAATAGGAAAACCATACAGCATGCTTCTCAATTGTATGTAAACCGCCTCAACTCGTGCTCAAAAGAGGTGGTATATCAAATTATTAAACGATAAACGAAACCCAGTCCTTGAGGCACACCTAGTCCAGTCAGGTTTTCAGGATATCCACAATGAATATGAATGAGATAGATTTGCATGCACTGCCTCCTTGGTATGTAAATCTATCTCATGCATATCCTTTGTGGATATCCTGAAAACCTGATGGGACTAGGTGTGCCTCAAGGACTGGGGTTGAGAAGCACTGCCATACAGGGTACAGTGTGACAGCACCTCACTCTTGCACCATTTTTTTTACATTTGAAAAAGATACAGGGACATAAACATATTTACAATGGTCAACTCCACTTCAGACAGTTAACATTCACACACTGAATTGCACAACCCCAACTTTGGTCCTCCGTGCATTTCTCTGAATCTGTGTTGAATAATTTCAGTGGCTTCCAACCCGGTCCCTGGGATGCACCCGGCCAGCTGGGTTTTCACTGCCTCCTTTCTATGTGAATCCACCTCATGTATATTCATTGTGGATATCCTGAAAATCCAACTGGCTGGGTGTGCCCACTGGGTTGAGAACCAATGGATAGCTTCATTACCATAGGGTGGAAATGAGCTGGGCACCAACGTCTGAGCAAGTTTGTGCACACTGTTTCCTCATGCCCAAAACTGATTTTAACTTAGGATGCCAACAGTAGCGTACAAAATTGTGTGCAAAGGCTGAGTGAAGCTCTGCACAAAGCCTAGTTCACTTTATTACGTTGACCTCCAAATGCCTCCTAACAGATGTAAATGAAGAAGTAGGAGGGAAGGGAAAAGAATTAGAAAGGTATTAATATACAACCAGATCTTTTACAGAGTCAGAGAAGACGTAGAACAAGAAGACATGAACCGAGGTTGCAGGGTGCTAGAGTAACATCAGGAAATACTTTTTAGCAGAAAGGGTGGTGGATGTCTGGAATATCCTCCCAGTGGAGGTGATGGGGACAAAAACAGTGACAGAATTCAAGAGGAGGGGAATCAAAGCAAAACTTGAATTACCTTCACACCTTAAACAGAGCATAGAGGGGTGTAACCTGCACAGAACAGGTGGTACAACTTTGAAGACTGGCTGGATCATATGGTCTTTATCTGCCATCATTTACTATGGTACTGTGTTGTTATGATCTCCTGCAGTCATGATGTATCTGAATGTGCTTTATTAAGTTCCTGGGTTTATTGAACATTCTTTTACATAAGAACATAAGTGTTGCCGTACTGGGAGAGACCGTAGGTCCATCAAGCCTGGTATCTTGTTTCCATCAGTGGCCAATCCAAGTCACAAGTACCTGGCAAGATCCCAAAAGAGTAAAACAGATTTTATGTGCCTTATCCTAGAAGTAAACAGTGGATTTTACCAAGTCCATCTCATTAATGGCTTATGGACTTTTCTTTTATTTATTAATTAGGATTTATTTACTGCCTTTTTGAAAGAATTCACTCAAGGCAGTAAGAATAAATCAAACATAAGTAATAGGCAATTACAGCAGTAAAAGTATTCAAATAACAATACAAAGTATGGCATGGAGGGGCATTTTCGAATGAGGATGACCATCTCTAAGGGTGCCCATCTCTGAGGACGTCCCCGCAAAGGGGCGGGGCATCCCGTATTATCGAAACAAGATGGGCATCCATCTTTCATTTCGATAATGCAGTCGGGGACGCCCAAATCTCAACATTTAGCTCGACCTTAGAGATGGGCGACCTCGGTTTTCAGCGATAATGGAAACGAGGACGACCATCTCAAAAACGATCAAATCCAAGCCATTTGGTCGTGGGAGGAGCCAGTATTCGTAGTGCACTGGTCCCCTGACATGCCAGGACACCAACCGGGCACCCTAGGGGGCACTGCCGTGGACTTCATAAATTGCTCCCAGGTGCATAGCTCCCTTACCTTGGGTGCTGAGCCCCCCAAAACCCACTCCCCACAACTGCACACCACTACCATAGCCCTTAGGGATGAAGGGGGGCACCTACATGTGGGTACAGTGGCTTTTGGAGGGCTCACATGTACCACCACAATTGTAACAGGTAGGGGGGGGGGGTATGGGCCTGGGTCCGCCTACCTGAAGTGCACTGCACCCACTAAAAACTGCATACTGCTGTGATGGAGCTGGGTATGACATTTAAGGCTGGCGTAGAGGCTGGAAAAAAATGTTTTTTAATTTTTTTTTTAGGGTGGGAGGGGGTTTGTGACCACTGGGGGAGTAAGGGGAGGTCATCCCCGATTCCCTCCGGTGGTCATCTGGTCAGTTCGGGCACCTTTTCGAGACTTGGTCCTGAAAAAAAAGGGACCAAGTAAAGTCGGCCAAATGCTCGTCAGGGGCGCCCTTCTTTTTTCCACTATCAGCCGAGGACGCCCATCTGTTAAGCACGCCCCTGTCCCGCCTTCGGTACACTGCCAACATGCCCCCGTGAACTTTGTTCGTCCACGCGACAGAAAGCAGTTGAGGACGCCCAAAATCGGCTTTCAATTTGGGCGACCCTGAGAGAAGGATGCCCATCTCCCGATTTGTGTCAGAAGGTGGGCGCCCTTCTCTTTCGAAAATGCCCCTGTTAGTATACTACTTACAATGTCAACACAATACATAATAGAACATTTTAATTGATAGTGAAGGGTAAAGCAAAGATGGAACATATAGAGAGTAAGAAGAGTTAGAAAGTAAGGTGACTAATTTAAAGAAAGTTGCACATGAGGTCAGAGAGATGGTTAAATATTATCTTAGCTAGGGTAGGAGTGGATAAACATGTCCTGCTGCAGTATGTGCAGCCCGAGTCACTCCTTGTGTGTATGAATGAGACTAACTAGTTAGTTACTTCTTCCATTAAAGGCCTGGTTGAAGAGCCAAGCTTTCAGCTGCTTCCTGAAGTAGAGGTAGTCTTGTGTTAAGCGGAGCCTTTCAGGCAATGCATTCCATAGTGTGGGGGCTACTCTGGAGAAGGCTCACTTGCGGGTATCACATCATGTAATGTCTTTGGAGAGGGCGTAGTTAGTGAAAGTCCTTGGGGGAGGACCTTAGTGTCCTTGGCGGTGTGTGAAGGATTATCCTATTCTTCAGATACTTGGGGCCATTTCCTTTCAGGGCCTTGAAGATCAGACATAGAGTTTTAAATTTAGCCCTGTATTGTACTGGTAGCCAATGAAGTTTTTGCAAAAATGGTGTGGTGTGGTCACATCGCTTGCAACCTTCTATGAGTCTTGCTGCTGCATTCTGAATCAATTGAAGCTGGTGCAGGCCCTTTGTGGTCAAACCATTGTATAGTGCATTGCAGTAATCCAGTCTTGATGTTAAAATGTACTACTTGGTAGCTTTATTGTGTGACCCCTCATTCACGTCTACCCATTCCACTCCGCTCAGTATTTTATATACCTCTATCATATCTCCAGTGGCGTGCACCCGAAGGGGGGGGAGGTTTCGGCGGGGGATCTGGGTTTTTTTCACCGGGGGGGCGTCACGCTGTTCTGGGGGGGGCGGGGGCGCATCGGCGATCCGCCCCGGGTGTCAGCCCCCGTAGGAACGCCACTGCATATCTCCCCTCAGCCGTCTCTTCTCCAGGCTGAAGAGAGCAAAATAGCTGAGAGAGGGATAATTGTGTACTCTGAAGACTGAGGTTAGTTCTGCTGCTGTTATAATGACTTGATTAATAACCAGAAAGCAAATATGAATGGGGAAATAGTGAAAAAGTGGAAAAGCAAGAATGTTGCAAAGGCTGCAGTTGTCAAGCCTCTCCACAATCATTTAGGTAGAAGCACAAGATTGATGACCATGTTTATGGCAACTAGAGGCAATAAAGCAACGGGGGGGGGGGGGGGGCTGAGGAGAGGGGGAATGTGAAGCAGGTGGCCCAAGTCCAGGACCTTTCTGCCACTAATACTTGCCATCCTATTGAAGGAACAGCCTAGTGGAAGTCGGGGTTCAAGTCACACAGCAACCGTTTGTGATCTTGGCAAGTTACTTAATCTTCCTTTGCCTTGGGTACAAACTTAAATTGTGAGCCCTCCGAGGATGTAGAAATATGTACGGTACCTAACTATAACTCCAGTTTACAAAAGTGTAGGTAAGATTCAACCAATCTCAACTCCAAAGGGTGGGAGTTCCAAAATTGCACTGAACAATAGATAAAACTGGAGCTATGCTATGAATGTCACGTACTCTACAGAAGGAAACTGAAGCAAACAATGGTCCTTAGATTTAAGGGGATGAACTGTTGTTCCTACAGTAAATAACTCCCACCAGATAATCTGGAACAAAAACCATAGAATAATTTGTGGATAAGAGTACAGAACTTAAATTGAGCCTACAAAGAGGTGGGAAAATGTGGGATACAAATGCAATAAATAAATAAATTAAAATTTACATTGTGCTTCTATGGGAAGCCAATGGAGAGATCGCAGTAAAGGAGTGACATGATTGAACTTATGTCTTCCACAGATCAATCTTACAGCTGTATTCTGCAAAATTTGTACATGCTTTATAATTTTTTAGCTCGCCCTTATCCAGGGCGGGTTACAATAAAACATTGATAAAAGTATAATAAACAAATACAGAAAACCAAAAAAACTCAAAACAGAGCAAATACAGCATCAACCAAGTGAAGGCCTTAAACAACAAATGTCTTTCAGACATCCGGTGTAAAACGCATTACAGTAATCAAGCTGGGACAACACCAGTGCCTGAATCACTTCCTGAAAATGAGTTTTACTTATGAAACATTTGGGGGTATGTTTACTAAGGTGCGTTAGCATTTTTGTAACGCGCTTTTAAAGTTAAGGTGCGTTAAACGTTAACACGCCTATACATTCTTATGGACGCATTAGCATTTAACGCGCATCCACCATTTACCCCTCCCCCCCCTCTTCCCCCCCCCCCCCCCCCCCCCCCCCCCCCCCCCCGTCACTCTGTCACTTATTGATTTTGGTGTCCATTGAAGCTGTAAGATTTTCAGAGCAGAGATTACTTATATTTGCTACAAAATATTAGTGAACTCAAATAAGGATTGAAAATGTCCAAACACCTTCCGTAGATATTCCACAGCCGAAAAACTGCTTCAGGGTCTGTGGAGCATGAGCAGAACTCCAAAGAATGGCCGTTCGGCCGTTGAATATCTACGGAAGGTGTTTGGACATTTTCAAGTTCAGTGAACGTTTTTGTATACGTTGACTCCTTATAATTTAAATGATGGGAGGTTTTTCAGCCTGTGATGACGGAGAGAACTCCTTGACTTGACAGGCATTTTTACCGAAGTGAAGTCTGTTGAGGCTTTTCCTTCCTCTTTTTTTAATAAAAAATTGAAAAAAAAAAGAATAAAAGAGGAAATTGAGTAATATATTGTACAAGCACTTCTTTGGTAGAGGATTTTTTGCTTACTGATTACTTATATTTGCACATGTGATTTGCTGTACAGCGCTCTTTCTTCGTGAATCATAGGGGTAATTTTAATGAAATAGCTGCTTATTTACAGATTATGGAGCAATGGGCTTCACATTATAAGCTTACAGTAAACACTGCTAAAACCATGGTTTTGTGTTTATCTCCCCCGTACTAAGGTCCCTTCTAGTTCAATTTTGAATATTTGGGGTTAGGATTTCTCTTTAGAAATTTCACTAAAGGTATTAGGAATTCTTTTGGATCCTCGGTTAACAATGAAGCTTCAAAATTTAGCAATTAATTGCGAAAGTATTTTTCAGGCTGAGATGACTCCAACGCATCAACGCCTATTTTTACTAAGGTGCGCTATAGACATGTTAGTGGTTTTAATGCGCATAAATGGTGGACGCACGCTAAATGCTAATGCGTCCATAGGAATGTATAGGCGTGTTAGCGTTTAACGCGCCTTAACTTTAAAAGCGCGTTAAAATTGCTAACACGCCTTAGTAAACATACCCCCAAATGTTTCATAAGTAAAACTCATTTTCAGGTAGCGATTCAGGCACTGGTGCTGTCTCAGCTTGATTACTTAATGCGCTTTACACCGGATGTCTGAAAGACTTTTTGTTGTTTAAGGCCTTCACTTGATTGATGCTGCATTTGCTCTGTTTTGAGTTTTTTTGGTTTTCTGTATTTGTTTATTATACTTTTATGAATGTTTTATTGTAACCCGCCCTGGATAAGGGCGGGCTAAAAAATAGTAAAACATGTACAAATTTTGCAGAATACAGCTGTAAGATTGATCTGTGGAAGACATAAGTTCAATCATGTCACTCCTTTACTGCGATCTCTCCATTGCAGTGGCGTAGCCAAGGGTGGGCCCAGGCCCACCCACTTTGAGCTCAGGCCCACCCAGTTAGCAGCACATCTATGATGTGGCTGGCAGGGATCTCCAAGCCCCACCAGCCAAAAACTCCCAACAACTGTCCCTCCTGCATACAGGGCCGTGCCAACGCGGTAAGTGAGGTAAGCGTGGCAGGGGGGCGCCATCCTCTGGGGGGCGCCACGCCATGCTTGCCTCGCCCTCCCGCTCCCATGTCCCAAATGCCCGCCCTCTTCTCCCCCCAACAAAATCTCTTTTAAATTTACCTCCGTCCGGGTAATGACGTCAGAAGAAGGTGGGACATTGAGCGAAGGGAAGACTAGTAGAGACGTCGGGAGCGCCGCCTCCTTCACTGACACTGCGCCTTCGCTGCCCTGCCAGCCGGACGGAGGTAAATTTAAAAGAGATTTTGTTGGGGGGAGAAGAGGGCGGGCAGTTGGGACATGGGAGCGGGAGGGCAGGGGAGAGAGGATAGCGATCATCTTCATGGGGGGGGGCGCGTGCTCCAACCGCTTGTCTGCAGTGGGGGGCGGCACCCGATCCCCTGCGGGGTGGGGGGGGCGCCACCCAATCCCTTGCAGGGGGGCGCCACAGACCCTTGGCATGGCCCTGCCTGCATACCTTGTAAATAGCAGATCTTCGCCTGCAGTGAGCAGCGACTGACACATACTGTTCACACCAGCCCCACAGCCTTCCCTTTGATGTGTTCCTGCCTATGTGGAAACAGGAAGTTGCATCAGAGAGAAGGCTGTGGAGCCAACACGAGCAGTGTGTATTAGTTGCTGTTTGCTGCCGGTGAAAATCTGCTATTTAAAAGGTATGCAGGGAAGGGGGGATGTTTGAGAGACCATATCGCATGCAGGAGAGAGAGGGAGAGACGAAATCACTCGTGGGACAGGCCCACCTATCTTGGACCCAGGCCCACCCAAAATTGGGTGTCTGGCTATGCCCCTGCTCCATTGGCTTCCCATAGAAGCACAATGTAAATTTAAGTTCTATACGCTTACCCACAAATTATTCTATGGTTTTGTTCCAGATTATCTGGTGAGGTTATTTACTGTAGGAACAACGGTTCATCCCCTTAAATCTAAGGACCATTGTTTGCTTCAGTTTCCTTCTGTAGAGTCTGGATTCACTGAAAGGTAAGAGTTAGGTGCCGAACGCAGCATTGAAGAGGTGGGCTTTAAGCAAAGACTTGAAGATGGGCAGGGAGGGGGCTTGGCGTAAGGGCTCAGGAAGGTTGTTCCAAGCATAGGGTGAGGCGAGGCAGAATGATTGGAGCCTGGAGTTGGCGGTGGTGGAGAAGGGTACTGAGAGGAAGGATTTGTCCTGTGAACGGAGGTTTCGGGCGGGAACGTAAGGGGAGATGAGGGTAGAAAGGTAGTGAGGGGCGGCAGACTGAGTGCATTTGTAGGTAAGAAGGAGAAGCTTGAATTGAATGCGGTATCTGATCGGAAGCCAGTGAAGTGACCTGAGGAGAGGGGTGATATGAGTATATCGGTTCTGGCGGAATATGAGACGTGCAGCAGAGTTCTGAACAGTTTGAAGGGGGGATAGATGGCTAAGTGGGAGGCCGGTGAGGAGTAAGTTGCAGTAGTCAAGGTGAGAGGTAATGAGAGCGTTGTCGAGAGTTCGGGTGGTGTGTTCAGAGAGGAAAGGGCGAATTTTGCTGATGTTAAAGAGGAAGAGTTTAGATTGGTTGAATCTTACCTACACTTTTGTAAACTGTTAAAGACTTATCTGTTTTCCATTTATTTAATGTAATTTTGTGCTTGTGGTACAGAGATAGTTTTCATTGGTCCGTGTATAACTATATTAATTGTATTTTTTTTCTAGTGATTGCCTAGTTTTTTTTTTTATTTAACTTGTAATCCGCATTGATTCTTAGTTGCTGTATAGTGGAACATAAATTCTGTTCTATTGTAAATTCTGTTGTATTGTATTCTGCAGGTCCACAGCCCTTTTCTACCCTTTGGCTTGCAAGCTTATTTTCACAAGAAAGTCCCCACTTTTTCTCTTTGAAAAACTGAGGCCTATATGTACACCACAGCTACAAAATCTTCACAGACCTAGCCTCTGCTTTGGAGCAGGTCCAGACTTCCTGCTTGTACTTTCTCCTGATCCATTAACCCTCACTCCTCTCCCCCCATGGGTAAAAGCATTCACACCTTGAAATAGCTGCCAATCTTTAAAACACAGTAGGGTCAGTTTTCATAAGGTTTTTTTTTAATGTGGGTAAAATGTTTTGAAAAGTGCCCTCTGTATTATTGCTGAATTATTACATAAAATGGGAGGGGGGGGGCATACATTCAACAAGATATAGACAGACTGGGGGTGGGGACTGTGGGCTACTAGTAAAAGTCTACAGTAAAAGCCATTTGAGATGAGATTGAAATAGAATAGATGTAACAAACCTTTTTCAGGAGAAAAGAGTGCTTAGAACAAGAGGTCAAAGCATGAGGTTCATCCAGTAGAACAGACTCAAGAGCAACATCAGAAAAATGTTCTTCATGGAAAGGGTGATAGATGCATGAAGAGTTGGTGGAGTCGAAAGAGTAACAGAGAACAAGAAAACGGGATGAGCATAGAGGTTCCTTGAAGTGAGGGAAAACAGAGACCACATGGTGCCTGTAGCCAGGGGTATAGCCAGACAATAGATTTTGGGTGGGCCTAGGCAAGAAGTGGGTGGGCACCTTGGCAGTCTGCAGCAGGCATGCGCTGAAAACTGAACATGCGCAGGTGCCAGTGTCGTGGAAAGTAGCGTTTTCATTACCATGAGGGGGAAGTCTTCAGCTGGTAGAGCTTGGGATCTCCACCAGCTACCGCTAAACATGTGCTACTGTTGGATGGGCCTGAGCCCTAAGTGGATGGGCCCTGGCCCACCCAGGCCAACCTGTGGCTACGCCACTGCCTGTAGCACTCAATGAGGAATGAAACTGGGCAGAGCAGATGAACTGATCACCTTATCTGCCAACACATTTTGTTTCTGTAACATAGGACCAGGTCTTAGGGGCCCATTTACAAAGGCCTGGTAAAAAGCGGCCTGCGGTAGCACAGGCACTTGTTTTGGATGCGCACTGGGCTATTTCTTTACCGCGTCTGGGGAAAAAGGTTTGTGGGGGGTTTTTTAAGGGCTAGGAAATGGTTGTGTGGCAAAATTAAAACTAGCGCGCGCCTATTTACGGCCTAAGCCCTTACTGCCACCCATTGACCTAGCGGTAAGGGGTCACGCACTACCCACGTGGTGACCTGAAGCGCACGCCAACTGGTGGGAACCGCCAGGAACACCTCCTGCAGTTGGGCACATGCCAAGCTCTGAATTACTGCCAGGCGCATGCGCTCACCCAGCGGTAGTTTTTGATTTGGCACGCGCTGCCCGTGCGTTAGCCCTCCCACGCCTTTATAAAAGGGCCTCTTAATTTGTAGACAAAAAGGAAGTGGAACTGTAGAAATGGTGGCCCAGGAGCAGGAGCAACAGGAGAAGAGGGGTTAGATTAGGGAATCATGTGCTTGTTCTCTGTTCCAGGCTTTTCCCATCCCAGGGGCAGGAACAGAACACCCCTCTGTTTTGGAGTCTGAAAAGATGTGAAGAAGTTGTGTTCCAGGCTATTCCCTCAGAATTTTTTTTTTTATTTATTTATATTTATTAAGATTTTCCATTATATTACAAGACAATCTTCTTGTTCAGGTAAAGTATCTAATAATTTACAAAATTGTAAAATAATAATGAAACAGGAAATAAAAAAAAAAAAGTGAAGGTTAAGCTTCACCAAGGAGAAATTATACTCAAGTCCATAATTATGATCCAAGATTTCAGGAAAATAACGGAGACAAATAGGAAATTATCAATAGAAATTATACAAAAGCTGTTAAGTAGAGCACAATTATATTTAACGCTTTTCCATTTTCACCGAGGTTATAAGCGAGGACACATGAGACGGCTCTGTAAATACATATTTTTTCTCCTTAAGCCTTACTATGCACTTGCAGGGGTATCTTAAAAAGAAGGTACCCCCCAAGTGCAAAATCTCAGGCCTAAGGAGCAAGAATTGTTTCCTTCGTCGTCGAGTCTCTTTAGAGACATCAGGAAAAAGTAAAACTTTTAAACCCAAAAAGGGTTTATCTTTATTACGGAAAAACAAACGAAAGATTTTCTTGATCCCAGTTCATTTTGTGAATCATTTTGTTTGGAATCAGTGGTTTCTGTGGTCTTCCTTCCTTACTGCACCGAGGCCTGTTCAGGTTCTACTGTTAGGCACCCAACATTTCACTATGATTAGAGAGACTAATGTTTTAAAATACGTATAACTTGATCATAAAATTAACAAGACAATTTAATGCAGTAGCTCCCAAACCTGGTCCTGGAGGCACCCCTGCCAGTCAGGTTTTCAGGATATCCACAACGAATATTCATGAGAGAGATTTGCATAAGGTGGAGGCAGTGCATGCAGATTTCTCTCATGAATATTCATTGTGGATATCCTGAAAACCTGAGTGGCTGGGGTGCCTCCAGGACCAGATTTGGGAACCACTGCACTAAAGTCTGTTAAAATACTTAAACATGCTGTTATTAAATTGGTTAGAATTATTCAGTTGGCCTCATTTCCTCTCTGGCTTTCTGCTCTCCCTCCCTACTCCTCCCAAGCTGCCGTCTTCTACTTTCATGTTTTCTCTCTTCTGCGTTTCTCTGGAGTCCATTTTTCTTACCTCTGTCCTTCTGCTGTCTTCCTGCCTTACAGTCCTGGACCGTTGTCGTGAATCAGACAGAGACCTTGAGCCGGATTTTACGGAAACACGCTGAGGATCTAAATGCAGGACCACTGAACAAGCTCACCCTCCTCATTCGAGACAAACAACAGCTGAAGAAATTATATAATGAGCAATGGCAGATGCTCAACCAAGACTTTATCAAGGTGGGCTGATCAGAGCTGAGAAACTTCTAGGATTACCTTTGGTCTTAGGAAGCCAATGAGAACAATTAAAATGCCGTTGCGGTTACGCACACCTTGTGCACTATTAGTGCATAAATGAGAGGGTGTACAGTACACATAGATGGAGCATGGGTGTGTCTCTAACTTATGTGCACAAGTTATAGAATACCATAAGTAATGCACATTGCATGGTGCACTTAGGTGTACCCAATTATGCCTCCGATTGGCCTGGTGTAAATGGTCATGCCCAACTCTAGGTACAACAAGTCAGCTTTACACTAGTATTTTGTACTGGCATCTAGGCACATAGATGCCATTATAGAATTGACATTCAGCGTATGGTATCGGCACACCTAATGGAGGCACCGATTTATAGAATTGCCGTCTGGGGGAGGGGGGAAGTTATCAATATGGGCTACTCTTAAGACTTGTTATTTGTTACTGTTAACCCCAGTTCTAAGTAGTTAGGTGTCATTGCATAAAATAGCATCAGTAGCACTATAGAAATGATAACTAGTAGTATTAGTACTGTAGTAATAAGTAGTAGTAGTGGTAAGAGTTTGAGTCTCTGGTAACCAGAGCTCATATTGTGATGTCATAATGCCTCATTCCACCAAAGCCTAAGAGCCGGCCTCCTCAGTGATGTCACAATGGCTTGATTGCCCTATACTTGGCTCACTTATATTGCATATAGCATTGATTTCCATTTCTAGAGACATTTCTTTTTCTGTAATTAAGGCAGTAAGTTATCAACATGGGCTACCATTAAGATGGGTTATTTTACTGTTAACCCCAGTTATTAATAACTAGGTCTCATTGCATAAAATGAGATCTATGCCAAAATAGTACGAGTTAGTGGTAAAATAACCTGTCTTAATGGCAACGAACAATGATAACTTCTCCACAGTGTGAAGAGCTTGTCTCTGGTAACCAGAGCTGATATTGTGATGTCATAATGCCTCATTCCACCAGTGCCTCATCAGTGACATCACAATGGCTTGATTGCCCTATATTTGGCTCACTTATATTGCATATAGAAGTGGTTTAAATTTCTAGAGACATTTCTGTATTCTTTAATTAAGGGGGGAAGTTATTAACGTGACCTATTAAGACATACTAATAAAACTGGAGTTAACAATAATATAATAACTAGGTCTCACTGCATAAAATGGGACCTGTGCAAAAATAGCATGAGTTAGTGGTAAAATAATGTCTTAACGGTAGCCCATGCTGCTAAAGGGAAAGGAGATGGGATTTGATATACTGCCTTTCTGTGGTTATAGTCAAAGCGGTTTACATATTATATACAGGTACTTATTTTGTACCCCGGGCAATGGAGAGTTAAGTGGTTGCTGAGAGTCGCAAGGAGCTGCAGGGAGAATTGAACCCTACTCCTCCAGTCCCCCTTAAGGGGGAATTCATCAGGCAGCATTAGGGCTTATGTGAGGGTGTTAAAATGGACTTCTTAGTATTTAGCATGTGTTAATTCCCTTAACACATGTTAAGGCCCTAACGCTGCTTGAGGAATTCCCCCCCCCCCCCCCCCCCCACGTCTTAGCTAAGCCATAAGGATAGAGATATTTTTGTTTTAGTCATAATGAGGGCAATTCTTTAAGGAGGACGTCAACATTTAGGCGCCAAGAATGCACGTAAATGACCAGAATACTGGCATATGTGTGCATATATGTGTGTATGCCCATATTCTAGCTATGTGCTATTGTATAACATGGTGGCTTGATGTAATGGCACCTACTTTGAAGGTGGATATACATTTACATAGAAAAATGTAGGCAGATAAAAACCATATGGCCTATCCAGTCTGCCCATCCATGCCATCTACTCTCCCTGTCACTCCCTTAGAGATCCTGGCACACCCCATCCAATGCTACGGAGGGTGAGCTACCCTCACATCAGGGGTGCTTTGAGGGCACCAGTGACCTGGGCGCAATGCTCTGAGGGAGTGATGCCGGTGCACCTTGGCCTCCCTTCTTAGGGTTACCATATGGCTCCAGAAAAAGGAGGACACATTGATCCATTCCGGGTTTTGCTTCCAATGAAAGCAATAGAAGTAAAACCCAGACTGGCTCAATCTGTCCTCCTTTTTCTGGAGCCATATGGTAACCCTATCCCTTCTCAACAATCCATATTGGTGCCTCTCAGCACCGAAGACAAATCCTTCTTCTTTTGGGGGGGGGGGGGGGGGAGGGAGAAAATCAGAGAATGCTCAATCCCGACAGTCTCTATCAACATTTGACATCAAGGGAAAGGGAAATGAGACTTGATATGCTGCCTTTCTGAGGTTTTTGCAACTACATTCAAAGTGGTTTACATATATTCAGGTACTTATTTTGTACCAGGGGCAATGGAGGGTTAAGCAACTTGCCCAGAGTCACAAGGAGCTGCAGTGGGAATCGAACTCAGTTCCCCAGGATCAAAGTCCACTGCACTAACCACTAGGCTACTCCTAGTGGTTAGTGCTACTCCTCCGCAGGTCGACTCCCTCTCTCCAGTGTCCGAGGCAGCTCCGAAAGTCACTGAGACATCGAGGGACTAGACTTCTCCATGCCAAACATTTGTGCACAGCCTGAGTGGGACATAACAGTTAGGCTTGTAAATTATAGAATACTATAATTCTCGTGTGGTTTTCATCAATCTAGGCCTGAGCAATTATACCAGCTCTCTGGCTGGTATAAATGCTCATGCCTTAAATATAGCTATGTATTTGACCTGTTTTGTTTTTTTTTTGTTACATTTGTACCCCGCACTTTCCCACTCATAGCAGGTTCAATGCGGCTTACATATTATATACAGGTACTTATTTGTACCTGGGGCAATGGAGGGTTAAGTGACTTGCCCAGAGTCACAAGGAGCTGCCTGTGCCTGCAGTGGGAATCGAACCCAGTTCCCCAGGACCAAAGTCCACCACCCTAACCACTAGGATACTCCTCCACTAGCAACATTCCATGTAGAAGTCGGCCCTTGCAGATCACCAATGTGGCCGCGCAGGCTTCTACATGGAATGTTGCTAATGGAATAGCAACATTCCATGTAGAATCTCCAATAGTAGCAACATTCCATGTAGAATCTCCAATAGTATCTATTTTATTTTTGTTACATTTGTACCCCGCGCTTTCCCACTCATGGCAGGCTCAATGCGGCTTACATGGGGCAATGGAGGGTTAAGTGACTTGCCCAGAGTCACAAGGAGCTGCCTGTGCCTGAAGTGGGAATCCAACTCAGTTCCTCAGTTCCCAGGACCAAAGTCCACCACCCTAACCACTAGGCCACTCCTCCACTCCTGTTAGGCTAGTGGGGACATATAGAATAGGTTGCAAATAGGCACCTAAATGTAGGTGTAACTGTTATAGAATTACCCCCAGTATGCTATACTGGATTAGGTTACTTGCCCTCATTTATTGTAAGTTTACTCATTTACTTGCTATTATATATCAAATGTTTTACTCTTTGTTTTTAAAGCATTTGTTGAACTGTTGCATAACAAATACATTTGGAAAGGATTGGATTGTAAACTGCTTCAGTTGCTTAGTGGAAGCTCCAGGTGTCATTTATATTATTAACATTTGTATAGCGCTACCAGACGCACGCAGCGCTGAACACCTGACACAGAGAGACAGTCCCTGCTCGATAGAGCTTACAATCTAAAAATACAGACAGACAAGACAATTAAGGGCGAGGAAAGTACTGGATGAGAAGGAACAAGGATAGGGGAATTGAGTAGTGGTTAGGAGCCAAAAGCAGTGGTGAAAAGGTGGGTTTTCAGCATAGATTTGAAAACAGGTAGAGATGGAGCTAGGAGTACAGGCTCAGGAAGTCCATTCCAGGCATAAGGTGCCGCAAGGGAAAAGGAACGAAGCCTGGAATTAGCAGTGGAGGAGAAGGGGGGCGACAAGAGATAGTTGTCCAGCGAGCGGAGATTATGGGGAGGAATGTAGGGAGAGAGGAGAGGTAACGGGGGCTGCAGAATGGATGCATTTAAAGGTCAGTAAGAAAAGTTTGAACTGTACACGGAAGCGGACAGGGAGCCAGTGAAGTGACTTGAGGAGTGGGCTAGTGTGGGTGAAACGATTTTGGCGGAAAATAAGTCGTGCCGCAGAATTTTGGACAGACTGGAGAGGAGAGAGATGGCTGAGCGGAAGACCAGTGAGAAGCAAATTCCAATAATCCAAGCAAGAGGTGACAAGGGTTTGGATAAGGATTCTGGTAGCGTATTCAGAGAGGAAGGGGTGAATTTTGCTAATGTTGTAGACAAAGAAGCAACAGGTTTTGGCCGTCTGCTGGATGTTAGCGGAAAAGGAGAGGGAGGAATCAAAGATGACTCCTAGGTTGCGAGCAGATGAGACAGGGAGGATGAGGGTACCATCTACTGAAATAGAGAATGGGGGGAGGGGCGAGGTGGGCTTGGGGGGAAAGACAGTAAGCTCCGTTTTGGCCATGTTCAGTTTTAGGTGGCGGTGTGACATCCAGGCAGCTATGTCGTAAGCTTATTACTGTTTGATCCACTGTATTAGGGGTCAGAATTGAATATGTGGGGCTGATGGCATGACTCAAGCCTCAACTTTCCTAGAATGTGAGGAAAAGTAAAAGGCAGCTTAGTCACACGTTGCCCTGGACTCTACAGGATGCAGAGAGATGAAGCAAGGGCTAGTTGAATTGTATCACTTTTTGTAATTCATTTCTTCCAGACGAGTCAGCAAGAAATTGAAAAGCTGAAGATACAGTATCGTAATCAAGTGAAGGAAGTGCTGCAGGCTAAACGCAAATACCAGGAGTCCAGTAAAGGTGGGAACTAAAACCTGAATGTAAGGTTACCCAGTAGAGGGTTGTAGTCCCTGGTAGCTTGTTTTGTTGGGGGGGGGGGGGTTGTTTGTTTTTATTTTCCCGGTGGAGAAATCATAAGGGGGAAATGCTTTTGCCAAATCTCCAGATTAAACACAGCATAGAATCAAGTAGTAGTGACATCATCACTTCCATAACAGAGTGTTCCTTCTTTTCCAGGCCCTGAATTTTGCTCTTTTGAAGTTAGTGCTTTATTTTCTAGCTACACAAACAAATGAACAGTGTGTCATAAGGGGATCCAGTCATCTGTTTTTGCAGTATTTATTCAGATGTGTGGCTGCTGCTTTCTTCAAACACACATCGGGGCTCCAAGAACACTTTTTCCTCTGCAACACAAATGGATACTCTTTCCCTAATTTCTGTCTCGTTAATTAGCAGGGGAAGAAAATATTCTTGGTTGAGAAGTCCTTCTTCTTCCTGTATGGGAAGTTACTGTTGGGACTGACAGGAAATGTTCTTTGTTGAGAAGTCCTCTTGTCATGAAATGCCTAGCTACCCGCCTGGGGTTACCCTGTGGCCACTTAGAGGGTCTATCCCCAGCACAGCTCAGGTCCACCTGCACCTGCCACTCGTGCTCTACACTAGCACCCTCCTCCTACCGACTGGGTCACAACCGCCCCTGGGTGAGTCTCCCGCTCTCAAACCATCCACAGTGATTTCTAGGTTACTGGGACCACACTCCCAGTGGTCCCACAGTTCCCAGAAAGCACTCACAGACCCAACACACAAACCACCGGGATTCTTTATCACTTCAGACACCAGAGTCAACAAACTAAACAGGTTTATTGTCACACTGGAACAATGAACAAAAAAATGTTCAATCACCAAACAATAACAGGTAACTGAAATATGGATCAATTATAACACTAACTAAACATCTATATACTGTCTAAACAGTACCTGGGAAGGTCATGACATATAATTCACCGAGCCTCAGCAAAAAGATCTGTCTCTCTTTTCTTCCGGGCTAAGACTGAATCAACAGTCAGCTTCTGCTGGGTAATTTCAAACTCCAGGCCAATCAGAGCCCGGAACAGTCAAGTTCCAAATAACAACTGGTTACATCACTACAGGCACTTCCTATTATCTGTGTGCCAACTAAAAGAAAGAGAAGTCAGTGCTCTGTAACAGCTCTGAGCATAAGCATTCACCATCTGCTGGCCAAACAGGAGAAATACACTTCAGACATATTTAAGACAGGAAAATATGCAATACATTTTACAGGCTTAAAACACACTGTTTCTTCACATCCTTCTCCTTCCTGTACAGGAGATTATTGCCTGGTCTGATAGGAAACTAACCATTTTGTGTCACAGAGATGTAAATACACCCTGTGGGAATCTATTATTACAGTGCATTGGTAGCTATGTTTCAGCATTGGCCTAAAATCCTAAAAGAGAATTTATTTATTTGGATTTTTCTTTTTTTTTTTTGCTCACATCTTTTCCAGTAGTAGCTCAAGGTGAGTTGCAATTAGGTGCACTGGGTATTTACTTTTGGTTCAAGTAATTTTTGTTGAATAAAAACATACAGGTCAATATTGAGCCATGATGGGTGGCATTTTTTTTAAACAGCCGCTGCAGCTATTAAAAAAATCTGGATATTCAGCACTGGATCTTCAGTGCCAGTATCCAGAGAGTGGCTGGCGTTGAATATCAGGGTAAGGTGATCGCCATGCTGTCCAGGTAGTGGTAACATTCAGTCTACTATTCGGATAGCTAACGGATAAAGTTTGGATGTGTGCTGTCCTAACTTTATTTGGATAGTTATCTGATTAGGGGACTGAATAGACGGCCCATGGACCATCCTGGCACTGACCAGGCAGTGCTGAAGAGTCTGTAAGGATATTAGCACAACATTCATGTAAAGGGCAAGTCTATAACCTAGGAACATGTCACAGATGTACATGAACTGTGTATGTGCAGGGAGTGCCAGCGTTGGCAGCTGGAGTGGAGGTCGCTGATTTCTTCACTGGTAAGGCAGCACTGGGGACAGTTCCAGGCAGTGGATCTCGGACATCCCCACCAGCAAACATTAAATTAGTAATGTGGTGGGTAGAGTAGAAATATATTGCCCCCCCCCCCCCCCGCAGTCCACCCCTGGGCACCCCCAAAAATTGAATCTTGGCTACATCCCTGATGTGTGCACATACCTGCATAAATGCTATCAGGACACCCTAAGCGCTATTCTGCAAATACCTGCTTAACTTATATAGCATATATTTGCAAGGGGGCTGACACAGGGGCGGAGCATGAGTGGGACAGAAGCAGGGCTCACATGTAATTTTCAGAGTTATGTAAGTTATGCGCATTCCTGCTGCATTTAAGTACCTGCATTTACTCCAGGTCTATGGCTGGTGTAACTGATACTGGGTTACACTAGTATTCTGTAATGGAACTTAGGTGCCTAAATTTCATTCTAGAATAGGTTTCTATCATGCAGCCTTGGGGCATCCATAGTTCCACTGAATATTTATTTATTTATTTATTTGTTGCATTTGTATCCCACATTTTCCCACCTATTTGCAGGCTCAATGTGGCTTACAATGTTCCGTCATGGCAATCGCCATTCCAGAGTAAAAGATACAATTGGTATTTATTTTATTTATTTATTGTGAACATTTATATCCACAATATTCAAAAAAAATTCTACAATCATGAACCGCGAGAGTGCCAGGGTGAACATTTATATCCCACATAATCCCACCATGGCAGGTTCTATGTGGCTTACAATGTTTAGGAAAAGTACAATATAATAATTATGGTGCAAACAGAGTAGAGAGAAGAGGAGGGGAAGAGAGGGGGTCAACAGGGGAGAGGAATGAGGGAATGCAGAAGTTCAGGCAGGAGCGGAGTAAGATCGATCACACAGTCTTTAGAGATTTCTTGAACAGACTGATCGGCTGTCTCTTTTAACGTTGATGGTAGAGCGTTCCAGAAACGGGGGCATGTGAAGCTGAACGAGGAGGCAAAGAGCAGCTTATATCTTAAGTTCCTGCAGTTAGGAAAGTGGACATTGAGATAGGTGCGGGACGACTTCTCGGAATTCCTGGGCGGGAGGTCAGTTAGACTAACCATATAGGCTGGAGCGTCCCCATAGACAATCTGGTGAGCGAGAGCACAGACTTTGAATTCAATACGCTCTATTACATAAAGAACATGGATGACATAATAGAATTAAGCAATCAGGTATAGAGAGATCACATTCGGAATATCAGGTAAGCGGTGATGCGTTACAGTTCCTATGAATATCCCAGTTAGAGGCATGTATCTGGTTAGCAGATCCTGCAGTATTGTACAATAATATATTGTTATACAGTTCCAGAACAATACAAGTCCAGAGCCGAAGCATTTTATAACTCATCAAATACGTTCACAGAGAATGAAGTGCAAACTTTTATAATATGCAATTTGGCCACCTCAGATTTCCTCACAATTTTATCTTCTTGTTACATGCAAAAGAACAAGTTTTGTCCTTTCAACTTGCTCATCAAAATTATACTTTTCTTCGGCATGTCCTTAACAGTTTAGTGTACCTAGAGATGATATATTTATAGGGGACCAGGAAGGAGGGTTCTCATTTTCTGCAAACCAAACTGAAGCACATAATGAAACAGAGGGAAGTTGGTACGTTTTAAGTTCTGTCTCAACAGTTCTCCTTTTTTTACAGATAAGGATCGTGAAAAAGCAAAAGAGAAGTACGTGAGGTCTACGTGGAAGCTGCATGCTTTACACAACCAGTACGTGCTGGCAGTCAAGGCAGCTGAAATCCACCATGTTCATCATTACCAGCAGAGCCTGCCCTCTTTACATGGATCTGTGCAAAATCTGAATGAGGAGATGGTTCTAATCCTGTAAGAAAGCGAATTGTCAAAAGTGCAAAAACCACACAAAAAGTCTAACTGTTGCACTGGCGCCTTCGCCTTTAGTAAACATGACTTAAATCTGCGTGAGGACCTCCGGCAACTTATGAGCCAGCATTCAAATTGGCATTTGTATGTTGCTAGGGCAGAACGAGGGTGTTTTGCCCAGTATGGATAGTCGTGACAATCCGTTGCTGTCCAAACCAAAACCATATACCTATACATATATTCAGAGCTGCCACCTCTCCATGTAGTGGTGTGAGATATGCTGTAGCTGGCCTAAACTAAGTGAATACGGGCAGTGGTGGTGATACATTACATGTACACAGAGTAGTTTAAATGCAGGCTTTGTCACAGCACTGCTCAATTAGACACCTTTATTTTTCGGATCTGTTGATAATGTGAGTCACTGAGAGTGTTTCAGGTCTTCCTGTTCTCAGGCTGACCCGGAGCTTGAGATGCATGTAGAAGCAGTGTTCACACATCCCTAAAGGGGAGGGGGGAGGAAGTCCCAGTTATTGCTTAGTGCTGACACCTAATGGCCACGTTTTAGGTCTCATGATTATAGGGTTCTGGAGGAAGGGGGGAGAATTACTGCATGGCCCTGTGCTGAGGTACTTGCATCAGTGACTGGGCTAAAGTAAGTTGGGAGTGGATATAAAGTGAGGGAAAATCCCAAGGTGGTTACAAAAAATAGGCTCATGGTGCCAGATCCCAGCCCCAGTTCTGACTGAGGAGGAAGCTATCACGTCACAGGCTTGCAAGCTCATTTTCAGAGGGAAACTCGTTTTTGGGGGGGGGGGGGGAGGAGGGGGGAGTTTTCCATTGGGAAATCCAACTGGCGAGGTCCGCAGGACCAAAAGGACCTATAGACTTTGTATCTGCTTTCTGTGTGGGTCAGATGCACATGAAAATGTACTTTCAGTCCCCTGACCCTTCCTCTGCCCGTGGATGGGCCCCTTTTCCCTGTGGTTTGTTTCACAGCCCAAGTTCCTTTAGCCACTATAAGGGGTCCCTTTTACTAAAGCTTGTTGTGCATTAAATGCTGAGCATCCTATTTATACCTGTGGGCCACATGACACTCAGCACATGTTAATGTCCGTTAGCACATGCTAAGCTTTAATAAAAGGGTCCCCAGGGGAGGGCAATTTTCTAAAATCCGCTTTATGCAGGTAACTATGTGTTTACCCACGTAAAACGCTTTTCAAATTGCATTCGTACGAAACTGCAGTAAGCACTAACACGTGCTTACCGCAGCATAGAGTGGCATACACATATTCACCCGATGGAAAAACCAAGGAGTTACGTACCTACTACCAATACTTACCGAAGATGGGAGATTACAGCCACAAATGCAACTACAAGGAATGAAACTTGTCGGACCCAAGGATCAGTTCCATTATTGGCAAATAAAGCATTATGTGAGCAGCCTGCCTTGGGAGGCACTCGCAGAGGACATTCAGGAAGAACTACCAACAGCTTTATCTTTGAACGCACAACAAAAAGTACCATTACTGTATCACCACAGACGTATAAAAGACACCAAATTAGAATTGGACTATGCGAAATATGCTAGAGACTGGAGCAAGGATTTAGCAACGTACATACCCCCGAGTACTTTTAAGGAATATGTAGTGTCGCTGAGACAGGTAAATAACTGGGCTGCACATTGGGAGACCCAGTATCGGTTCGCTGTGAGGTTGTATGTTCCACCCCGGAGGGCATTCCATATGGGTCTGTCTCCCGATGGGGCCTGCCCTAAATGTGGAGGGGATGGAGCAAACCTAGGACACATGTTCTGGAGATGCCCAAAAGTTGTACATTTCTGGACTAGCCTAATTGGGCAAGTAGAAAGAATGTGGAAGGCAAGATGGATATACTCACCTTTGCTTTTATTTGGCAGACCGGAACTCAGCAAACCAAGACCCAAAGGCTATACGGCTTTTGTGAAAAGAGCCATCATGCTGGCGAAGAAAACAATTCTAATAGACTGGCTGGAGACACGAGGACCATCGCTTCAAACATGGAGAATACAGATGATATCTCTATTGAGAATGGAGAGACTAATCTGCAAAGAAAAACCTAGCAAAGAGCTCGATCTATATATAGCGAGATGGAGCCCATTTCTAGATACTTTGCCTTCTAGAACAAGAAGCCACTTATTGAATGTATAATTTTGTGCTTTGTTGATAGTTGTTATGAAAGTTAACCGTTAGAACGGGGTGGGGGGGGGGGAGGTAGAAGGGCTAGAGGGACGGGAAGAAAGGGAAGGGAGGGGGTAGAGTAGGAAGGATAGGGTAGGGAAGTTCATAATGATGGAAGCTGTTACATTATAAAGATTGTATTGTTTACTACCATCAATAAAAATGATTTAAATATAGAGTGGCATACAGCTGGGAGCACTGAGGCATCCCGTGGCGCTACCCATGGCGCAGAGGGTGTGTCTGGGGCAAAGAGTGCCATGTTCTGCACTAATCGGTTAACACTGCTATATTGCCACATGCTAACCGATTAGCGCTTGCTTAGTGCGTGAGCCCTTACCGCCTACGTAATGGGTGGTGGTAAGGGCTCACGCACTAATCTGTTTTAATAGCCACATGCTAATAGCAAAATTAGCGCATGGCTATTAATACCAACAATAGGAATGTCAGCCATTTTACCCCAGCGGTAAAAATGGCCTTAGCTTGTGGAATGATCCAAGTAAAGACGCGTTAAGACCACTTTTTTACCAGTTTGGTAAAAGGGCCCTTATATTTATTACCCCTCCTTTTCATATTCTTTCAGTGATGCATTTACTCTACCGGCTTTCTGTCTGCAGGAAAGACATCTTGCTGGAATATTTTGAAAAAACCAGTTTGGTGGAAGAAGAAATCCAGTCAGTGCACCAGGAAATCGCCCAGGCCATAAGCATCATTAACCACACCACAGAATATGAGAGCTTCATCCAGAACAACAGGTAACAGTGCTGACCTTTAACCCCAGCTTGCATTAATATCAGTCATTTTAAAGACATATTCCACCCTTTCAGTTAACAAAATAGTATAGAGTGGATCACAATAAAAATTAAAATTTACAAGCATTTAGTTAAAACAATAGAAAAAATTAAAATAATGGAATTACATATGCAATAAAACTTTCCACTGTCCTCTGTAAATTGTATTGTAAAGACACTGAGGTATTATAGAGTCTGCCATTTTGAAACAAACTACGGTGTGGTGACCAGATTAAGAAGGTGGGGGGGGGGGGGGTCCTTTTCCTCTTTATCCTTTCTTTTTCATTGTTGTTGGGTTGGGACTCGGGGAGGGAGGGAGGGTAAAGATTATAAAATATTAATAGAATTAGAGGTGAGAATTTGCTCCTCACTGCTTTACACTTAAGGTCAGTGGCGTACCAAGGGGGGGCGGTGGGGGCGGTCCGCCCCGGGTGCACGCCGCTGGGAGGGTGCCACGCGCCTGTCGGCTCTTCGTTTTCATGCTCCCTTTGCCCCGGAACAGGTTACTTCCTGTTCCGGGGCAGAGGGAGCATGAAAACGAAGAGCCGGCAGGCGCGCGGCACCCCCCCCCCCCAGCGGCGTGCACCGGGGGGGGGCGCGCTGTTCCTGGGGGGCGCTGCACCCGGGGGGCGGGGCGAATCGGCGATCCGCCCCGGGTGTCAGCCCCCCTAGGAACGCCACTGCTTAAGGTACATGTGTAGCTGTTTCTATTTAGGTTCTTGTTGTATGTTTGGCGTTAAATTTGTGACTATGTAAATAAAGACCTCTAAAAATTAATTAATTTAAAACAAAACAATCTTCCTGCCAACAGTAAACAAAAATCTCATCCTCAGACTACACCAACCCCTCGGTTTATTTATTTATTACATTTGTACCCCGCGCTTTCCCACACAAAGCAGGTTCAATGCGGCTTACATAGAGGCTCATTTTCAAAGCACTTAGCCTCCCAAAGTTCCATAGAAACCTATGGAACTTAGCCTCCCAAACTGCTTTGAAAATATGCCTCACTGTAACTAGAAATACAGAGTCTTAAAGGAGAAATATTACAAGCTGAATAAACATAATGATAGTGAAGTTTTAGAATAAGTGAATTGGATATGGGAAGGTAAACAAGATAGGATAGGATAACTGTAGGTTCTGAAAAGCCAAGTCTTGAGGAACTGTCAGAATACAAGATAGTCCTGGTGAAGCAGAAGACCTGAGATAAAATCCTATTGATTGATTGATTGGGATTTATTAACCACCTTTATGAAGATTCACCCAAGGCAGTGTACAGCAGGTACAGTTTAACATAAAACTTACAATTTTGTTAACAGCATAACAATAGTAAAATGACCAAGAATAAACATAAATACAATAAATGAGGTCAACTTGAAAACAATAAATTGAAACCTAATAATAGAATTACCATGAAACAGTATCAGAAATACACTCATTTTACAGCACTGGAATTCAAATACTCAGAGATATAAAACAATGTTAGCATAATACTAATCATACACTTAATAAGCATGCGTTAGAACATTCAACCAACAGAGAAATGATGTTAATGGTTTTCTACAATACGGCTTACCATATAACTGAGGGACCAAGTGCAGATATATGATGGCAACAAGATGTGTGGTACAGAGTCAGTTGGGTTGATTAGATGGTTATTAGATATTTATTGACTTTAAGCACATTACTTTCTCTCCCACTGTGTCACGGACCCATTTGAACTGTAAACTCTTTTGGGAAGGGACTGACTGTACCTGTATTTAATTTGCTGTAAAGTATAAGAGCCAAATTTTCAAAATGATTTGGGGGGGGGGGGGGTGTTAAACCCAATGGAAATGACTCCTCCCTGCACACAGTCAAGGAAATTGCTCAATATTGGGGATTCTCAAACACCCACAGAGCTGGCTCTAGGCTTTAGAGTGTTCTCTAAATGCTGAAATGGGGGCAGTGTTCACACTGTCTGTATTGGATCAAAGATCACAAGTACATTTCACCTGTGAACTTTGAACTGATTCTCAAAGCAGGAGGGCCTGTGAAATTTCACTTTCATACTTGTCGTGTGTACAAGCTACATGCCGTACTTGCACCTGCATTTTTGTGCAGGTAGAATTTTGCTTAAAGAGAATTCGGGAAAATCTGAAAATGTCATTTACATGTAACTTTTCCTTCCCAGTCTAAACTCGCCCCAGGAATGCCCGCTCTTAGTGCAGTCAAGAGATAAGGACAGTATACAGACAGCCAATCAGTGTGCGTAAGAGCGTCATTTTAGAAAGAGCTGCAAATCAGAATTGACTTGTCCATGTCTGCTAGTATTTTCAAACAGGATCTGCCAACATAGAATTGGCTCTAAAATATATGGTGAAGTAGATATTTATTCGCTAATTTAGTGCAGCAGGAGCATCCGTTATAGGAGCATAAATGTCTAAAATATCAACAGGTCAAAATAGGCACATAAAAATGTATGTGCTGGCATATAAAACTTTATGTGCCGGAATATAAACTTGTATGTTAGCCACTTAGAAACGTTCATAAGCACATAAGCACCACCATACTGGGAAAAGACCAAGGGTCCATCAAGACCAGCATCCTGTCTCTGACAGTGGCCAATCCAGGCTTCAAAAACCTGGCAACCCCCCCCCCCCCCCCCCCCCCCCCAAAAAAAAAATAATTTTTTTCCCTTTTTTATTGTTTATAATGTTCAATGGACTTTTCCTTCAGGAATCTGTCCAAACCCCCCTTAAACTCCGTAAGGCCAGCTGCTGTCACTACATTCTCCAGCAACAAGTTCCAGAGTCCAACTACACGCTGAGTAAAGAAAATCTTTCTCCTATTTGTTTTAAATCTACCATATTCTAGCTTCATCTTGTGTCCCCTGGTTCTATTATTGTTTGAAAGTGTAAACAAACGCTTCACATCTGTCCGCTCTACTCCGCTCATTATCTTGTAGACTTCTATCATATCACCCCTCAGCTGCCTTTTCTCCGTTTATTTTTTCCAAGGCTGTCATAGAGCCTTGCCAGTTTAGCTTTCAGGGGGACATGAACCACAGAGGATTAAGGGGGACCTCCCCTAACTCCTCCAGGGGAGCGCGGCATTCTGAAACCTAGATGTACTGAGTAGCAGGTGTAAATCTCAACATTGGTCTCTTTGGATACAGATGTACATCCTCCTTCTGAAATGGGGAGTATATGTTTATTTTTTGGCCCAGCCCAGAACACACCCCCTTCTCAGATGCACATGTTTCAGTTTTAGATGTGTATATCCTGGCTTTGTAAAATCAGTATTTAGAGGTTTAGGGGTGAATTCTGTAAAAACAATTACTTAGGCGCAGTTTATAGAATAGCACTTAAGCGAAAATGTGGTGCAAATGCCCCCGCCTAAATTTACACGTGGAACCCCCTTATTCTATAATTGTGTGCGTAACTCGAATCCACACCCACACTCAGCCCTGAAACCTTCATGACCCTCCCATTTCCGCGTCCCCTTTTCTGGGAGCGTGTAAAATTTTGGCATGGATCACACTCTTAAATTTACGCGAGTACATGTGAATTGATTTCAGTTAGTGCCAATAATTGTTAAAAAGTCAATTATTGACACTAAATGGCTTTTTTTTTTCAATTAAATTGCGCACGCAATTTTTGATGACTTTTATAGAATTAGGGGGTTAATGCAATATAAACATCTAAAACCTAAATAGCGCTTCCCAAGATAAGCACCGAAACATTTTTCTCTCACATAAATCCCTTTGAAAATTGACCTGAAGAGAATTAGCTAACCACTAGCTAGGCTACTCCTCCTGAAAGAGTCAGATTTAACATATTAATTCTCAAAAATACTGTCCCATATATTCAGCTGAATTACACCAGCTTTAGATCAACTCTTTCAAAAGAATTGTTTGAAACTCCACTTCTATACAATTTCTGGATCTACAAACTTAAAACGTGACAAAAGGAAAAATGTCTAGCGACTTAACTTTCAAAAGGCGGAGTGCTGTTCAACTGTAATTAAGTTACACAATACCATCAGTTACATGCCCCTGCTACATTTACACAACCACAGTTTTATTTGTTTATTTATTTCATTTATAGCCCACATTATCCCAATAGATCAGATTCAGTGTGGTTAACAACTTATTGTGGAGGAGTGGCCTAGCGGTTAGGGTGGTGGACTTTGGTCCTGGGGAACTCACAGAAGCAGAAGCCTGCGCGGCCACATTGGTGATCTGCAAGGGCCGACTTCTACATGGAATGTTGCTAGTGGAATAGCAACATTCCATGTAGAATCTCAAATAGTAGCAACAGTGGAGGAGTGGCCTAGTGGTTAGGGTGGTGGACTTTGCTCCTGGGGAACTGAGTTTGATTCCCACTTCAGGCACAGGCAGTTCCTTGTGACTCTGGGCAAGTCACTTAACCCTCCATTGCCCTATGTAAGCCGCATTGAGCCTGCCATGAGTGGGAGAGTGCGGGGTACAAAAGCAACAAAAATAAAATAGATACTATTGGAGATTCTACATGGAATGTTGCTACTATTGGAGATTCTACATGAAATGTTGCTAGTGGAATAGCAACATTCCATGTAGAATCTCAAATAGTAGCAACAGTGGAGCAGTGGCCTAGTGGTTAGGGTGGTGGACTTTGGTCCTGAGGAACTGACTTCAATTCCCACTTCAGGCACAGGCAGCTCCTTGTGACTCTGGGCAAGTCACTTAACCCTCCATTGCCCCAGGTACAAATAAGTACCTGTATACAATATGTAAGCTACATTGAGCCTGCCATGAGTGGGAAAGCGCGGGGTACAAATGTAACATAAATAAAATAAAATTGTGATTAACAGTACAAAAAGTGATGCTGGATAGTGTACATTAAGTAGTAACAAAGTAAATGAGGATTGAGTATTACAATATGTGATAGAAAATGAATGCTAGATGCAAAAAGGTAACAATTTACAGTCATCCATGTATAATAGCAATTAGAGTGAAACTGAGAAACTGAATAATTGTACAGTTAGGGGGTTGAATTGATTGTGATCATCCGTGAGAAATTGCTTAAACAGAGATGCTTTAAGGTATTTCTGGAATATCAAATAATTAGGTTCCCATCTGATGAATTTCGGGAGGGAATTCCACCATTTGGTAAAGAGGAAAGAAAATTGTGGCACGTAGATTGACTTGTAGATCACATTTTTGCAACTGGGATAGTGGAGGGTTAGATAATCTCTTTATAGTGGGAAGAGTGTTGCGAAGGGGGAGATCAATTAAAGGTTGCATATAATCAGGGGTTAAGTCATATAGAGTTTTGAAAACAAATGTACATACTTTGAATGTTATTCTGGGTTTGATTGAGAGCCAGTGTAACTTTATAAGCAAAGGGGCTTGCACTTTTGAATCTCGTATCCTAGTAGACTAATCTGGCTGCTGTTTTGAGCTGTCTGCATTTTTTTCAAAGAAGATTCCTTACAGCCAGTATAAATGGCATCACAATAACCAAAGTGTGATAATATTAATGCTTGTACTAAGGTTCTAAACATATCATTAGGGAAGAGATGCCTAATTTTTTTTAGTTTTCACATTGCTTTAAAGGTTTTTCTGATGACTGCTTGGACTTGGATGTTGAATAATATCTAGAAACTAGTAAAACATGCCCGTTTCTTGCGGCAATGAAACGGGCGCTAGCACGGTTTCCTTCCGGACCTCCCCCCCCCCCCACTCACCCCGTCGGCGTTCGTCCGCCATTGTTGCGGACCTCGGCACGCCACCTTCAATCTGCTGACATTGCTCCGCCCTCGACGTCATCCTTAAAATCGAGCGTGGTACCGGAAGATTGGAGGGTGGCCAATGTAACGCCCATTTTTAAAAAAGGCTCCAGGGGAGATCCGGGAAATATAGACCGGTGAGTCTGACGTCGGTGACTGGGAAAATGGTAGAGGCTATTATTAAAAACAAAATTACAGAGCACATCCGAGGACATGGATTACTGAGACCAAGTCAGCATGGCTTTGTGTGGGGAAATCTTGCCTGACCAATTTACTTCAATTCTTTGAAGGAGTGAACAAACATGTGGACAAAGGGGAGTCGGTTGATATTGTGTATCTGGATTTTCAAAAGGCGTTTGACAAGGTACCTCATGAAAGGCTACAGAGGAAATTGGAGGGTCATGGGATAGGAGGAAATGTCCTATTGTGGATTAAAAACTGGTTGAAGGATAGGAAACAGAGAGTGGGGTTAAATGGGCAGTATTCACAATGGAGAAGGGTAGTTAGTGGGGTTCCTCAGGGGTCCGTGCTAGGACCGCTGCTTTTTAATATATTTATAAATGATTTAGAGATGGGAGTAACTAGCGAGGTAATTAAATTTGCTGATGACACAAAGTTATTCAAAGTCGTTAAATCACGACAGGATTGTGAAAAATTACAAGAGGACCTTACGAGACTGGGAGACTGGGCGGCTAAATGGCAGATGATGTTTAATGTGAGCAAGTGCAAGGTGATGCATGTGGGAAAAAAGAACCCGAATTATAGCTACGTCAGGCAAGGTTCCACGTTAGGAGTTATGGACCAAGAAAGGGATCTGGGTGTCGTCGTCGATAATACACTGAAACCTTCTGCTCACTGTGCTGCTGTGGCTAGGAAAGCGAATAGAATGTTGGGTATTATTAGGAAAGGTATGGAAAACAAGTGTGAGGATGTTATAATGCCGTTATATCGCTCCATGGTGCGACCGCACCTTAAGTATTGTGTTCAATTCTGGTTGCCGCATCTCAAGAAAGATATAGTAGAATTGGAAAAGTTGCAGCGAAGGGCGACTAAAATGATAGCGGGGATGGGACGACTTCCCTATGAAGAAAGACTAAGGAGGCTAGGGCTATACAGCTTGGAGAAGAGACGGCTGAGGGGAGACATGATAGAGGTATATAAAATAATGAGTGGAGTGGAACAGGTGGATGTGAAGCGTCTGTTCACGCTTTCCAAAAATACTAGGACTAGGGGGCATGCGATGAAACTACAGTGTAGTAAATTTAAAACAAATCGGAGAAAAGTTTTCTTCACCCAACGTGTAATTAAACTCTGGAATTCGTTGCCGGAGAAAGTGGTGAAGGCGGTTAGCTTAGCAGAGTTTAAAAAGGGGTTGGACGGTTTCCTAAAGGACAAGTCCATAAACCGCTACTAAACGGACTTGGAAAAATCCAAAATTCCAGGAATAACATGTATAGAATGTTTGTACGTTTGGGAAGCTTGCCAGGTGCCCTTGGCCTAGATTGGCCGCTGTCGTGGACAGGATGCTGGGCTCGATGGACCCTTGGTCTTTTCCCAGAATGGCATTACTTATGTACTTATGTACTTATGACGCGAGGGCGGAGCCCCAACACAGTGTTTTCGGTGGCTTCACCACCACGAAGGCTTCGAACCGGAAGGAAGTGCCCAGAGGACCTGACAGTGACGTCAGTGTCCTCAGAACGTTGAGGGTGAGTTTTATTATATAGGATCAGTTATACCAAGTATCTTTAGTTGGGGCTCCAATGGATAAGTTACATTATCAACTGTGAAGTTTTAACAATTTAAGCCAGTTCTATATATGGTATGGTGTACAGCGCTGCGTATGCCTTGTAGCGCTATATAAATGATAAGTAGTAGTAGTAGTGTGATTGTGGATGTGTACAAATAATTGTGCTGATGCTGGGTTATGATAGTATAATATAATGGACCAGAATACTGGCATATATACTGCCCAGATGGCATTATAGAGCAGTGACGTAGCCACGGGTGGGCAAGGGCCTATCCCGTTTCAGTTCAGGTATTCAGGTACTCCCAGCAGCAGCAGCACACATGATCAGTGGATCTGGTGGGGATCCGGAAGCCCCATCAATTGAGGAATCTTCTCTGAGTCCCCCCCCCCCCCCCCGAACTGTTTCAAACCTTGAACAGTTGTTGGCATACTTCCAACGCCAACAGCCCCTCACACATGCTTAGTTCGTGTTTGAAACGTGGGGCAGTCGGTGGAGAACGTCCAGCTGCTGACACTGACGGCCCCTGCGCATGCTCCCCACGAAGAGCTGTTGGGGTCGGTGGCAGGTCGTGCACCTCTGACTGCCCTGGGTTTGAAAGAGTTTGGGGGCTCCAGAAAGGACTCTTCAGCTGGCAGGGCTTTGGGATCCTCAACGCCAAGGTTTTTTTTAAGGCCTTTTGCATAATGTTGCATCACAGCAAGGCATTGGTACAATATCTGCATAAGCTTTCACATGAAGAGCGCTTGACGCAAAGTTTTCAACTGCAAAGCATACTTTTGCGCAATGACTTTACAAAATTGCACTTTGCACTAAATATAGCATAAGACACCTATATTTTGGTGGTTTTGACTATTTCTAGGTGTTTTGTGCTATTTTTCCCATGAGATGCAAGTCACTTCACACTTTACTACGTAGCCTCGTGGTAGAAGCTGGTACATGTGGCAGGCAAGTGGGGAACTGGCTGGAAGGGAGATGAGGTGGCTAGGTGGGTAAGTAGGGTGAACTGGCTAGAATGAAGCTGATGCAAACTGATGGGGTAAGGAGCTATCTGGAAGGGAGCTGATATGGGCCCCAAGACAAGAACGCCAAAGTACACATTAGCGCAGAGAGCCACAACCCCTTGAGTCAGTCCTGATCAAGCGATTCATCAAGAGGGCAGGGGTAGGATGTCTTGTCGGTCGGTCAGTCGGTCCACCTTAAAGGCAAAGATGTTAACTTCATTTACGACAGACCAGTCAGAGCTGGTAATTTTAAACGTGACAGACTTTTTCTTTGTTTGATTTATATACCCCTCATCACATCCCACAGGAAATGACTCTGCTCATTGAATGGTTTATTAACATTACCACATGATTTATCCTCACTGGTAATAATGGGTGACTTTAATGTACATTATGATGACTTAACTGATTTAGGAATTATTGATCACATGACAAATCCCTCCTCTCAGTACCCTTCTCCACCATTGCCAACTCCAGGCTCCGCTCATTTTCCCTTGCCTCACCCTATGCCTGGAACAGTCTTCCTGAATCCCTACGCCAAGCCCCCTCCCTACCCATCTTCAAATCCTTGCTTAAAGCTCACCTCTTCAATGCTGCATTCGGAACCTAACCTTTCGAACATATAGGTTGCCCCAATCTGTCTGACCTATCTGATTTAACTGTACATTTGTCTTTTTAGATTGTAAGCTCTTCGAGCAGGGACTGTCCTTCCATGTTAAATTGTACAGCGCTGCGTAACCCTAGTAGCGCTTTAGAAAGGTTAAGTAGTAGTAGTAGTAGTTTAACAATATGGTGCTAGCTTTATGCTTTAACCAAATTATAGTCACCTACTCCTATATTATTGATGATTTTTTTTTTCCGGAAAGAACCAGGAATACTCATTATACACATATAACCAATTATATGATACCATGGTCCGACCTCTATTGGATTCAGTACATTATACATTTTTATAGTGAGAGCACAACTGAAAAGTCATTAAACTATTGACATCATTCAGCATTTGAATTAAATGACTTTCACATTAAATGGCCATATCGTGAGTCAGCTCCTCTTGATGCTATTGATTTCCTGTTGAATATCTGGGAGAAAGAAGTGACTAAATTTAGCAAAACAGAGGTTACAATCAGAAACAATAAAATCACATCTTGTGCCTTGTGGTATAGAAAAGATCTTAGGTTAATGAAATGCCAACTACTCAGCTTGAAAGAAAATCATGTAAAGACAGAGCATCTGATAAAAAGGAGGCGTTTATAGGAGTATTGTCTAATTATAAATCTGCTTCCCTGAATGCAAAGTGGGAGTGGAGGAGTGGCCTAGTGGTTGGGGTGGTGGACTTTGGTCCTGGGGAACTGAGGAACTGAGTTCAATTCCCACTTCAGGCACAGGCAGCAACTTGTGACTCTGGGCAAGTCACTTAACCCTCCATTGCCCCATGTAAGCCGCATTGAGCCTGCCATGGAGATTCTACATGGAATGTTGCTACTATTAGCGATTCTACATGGAATGTTGCTATTCCACTAGCAACATTCCATGTAGAAGGCTGCACAGGCTTCTGTTTCTGTGAGTCTGACGTCCTGCACGTACGTGCAGGACGTCAGACTCACAGAAGCAGAAGCCTGCGCGGCCACATTGGTGATCTGCAAGGGCCGACTTCTACATGGAATGTTGCTAGTGGAGGAGTAGCCTAGTGGTTAGGGTGGTGGACTTTGGTCCTGGGGAACTGAGGAACTGAGTTCGATTCCCACTTCAGGCACAGGCAGCTCCTTGTGACTCTGGGTAAGTCACTTAACCCTCCATTGCCCCATGTAAGCCGCATTGAGCCTGCCATGAGTGGGAAAGCGTGGGGTACAAATGTAACAAAAATAAAATAGATACTATTGGAGATTCTACATGGAATGTTGCTATTCCACTAGCAACATTCCATGTAGAAGGCTGCGCAGGCTTCTGTTTCTGTGAGTCTGACGTCCTGCACGTACGTGCAGGACGTCAGACTCACAGAAGCAGAAGCCTGCGCGGCCACATTGGTGATCTTCAAGGGCCGACTTCTACATGGAACGTTGCTAGTGGAGGTGTAGCCTAGTGGTTAGGGTGGTGGACTTTGGTCCTGAGGAACTGAGTTCGATTCCCACTTCAGGCACAGGCAGCTCCTTGTGACTCTGGGCAAGTCACTTAACCCTCCATTGCCCCATGTAAGCCGCATTGAGCCTGCCATGAGTGGGAAAGCGCGGGGTACAAATAATAAAAAAAAATATGCTGCTGATAAGATGCAGAAGGGCACATCTCAACCTGTGTATGTGAACTATGTACTGCCAGAAAATAAAGGGACCATCAAAATCTCCCCTGCAGGTGAATTTGCAAAACTTTTTAAGGCAAAAGTTGCTGAAATAGCATTACATCCTATACGTGGGACTCAAGAGTTTGACTTAGAGAATGAGTTCTAATGAGCCTTGGCTAACATTATGTCCTACAAAGACTGCAGATATTATTATTGCCGTTCAAAAGTTATGAGGTTATCCGTGACAACTTTTTTTTTTTTTAATTTATAGAAGTCTTTATTGAGCATTGCAAAATCAATACAACATCTACTCAGATTGGTGCAATAAAGTTATCTACATATCCACACAATCATTCAGTGAGTAGTTGACAAAAGAAACATCAGTTAACTAACAATGCTAAAACAGAGGCATATACTACTTCGAATTTTTGAATATTTTTTTACAGAAAATCTCCCTACCCCTTGTCCTCCTCCCCCCCCTTTCTTGCACTCATGTACACACCAGTTAACCAGAACACTGTTGTAGAAAGGGTTCCCAAACCCTTTCCCATGCGGGCAATGTTTTCCTTCTTACTGCAGTTAATCTCTCCATTTCACATATGTATCTCACCTTGGTGATCCAAGTCACCATTGAGGGAACCTTAGGTGACTTCCAGTTCTGTGCTAAATTTATGCAAGCTGCATGCAGGGATCCTCTCACCAAGAGCCACTGGTCAGACGTGATGCCCACTGGCCGCTGCCCAAGTAAGAAAACTACCGGATGCCACTGTACAGATTTGCCAACCCAGACCTGAAGACGCGCTTGCACCCCCTTCCAATAGGCCTGAGCTTTAGGGCAGGACCACTAAATATGACCCATGGTCCCCATTCCACCACAATTCCGCCAACAGTCTTTGGGCACATGGGCGAACATGTGATGCAGTCTGACCGGAGTCAGATACCATCTGTAAAATACCTTAATAGCATTTTCCTGCATTGTCACAGCTAAAGATGATTTCAAGATCTGTTTTTCCAACGCCCGCCACCCTGCATCTGATAAAGAAAACTGTAATTCCTGTTCCCACCTCTTCCTATGGAGTACATATTGTTTAATATTTATCACCTGGTATGCGTATAAACGAGATATCATTCCCCGCGATATGTTCAAGTCTACACAGAGCTCTTCCATTGGGTGGATGTCACGCTTCATACACCCTATATAGCCTTGTCCTAGCAAGAAATGTTGCAACTGTATATAGGCATAACGGTCACCCGGCCGTAGCCCAAAATCTTCCACCAACTTTTCAAAGGGTACCAGATTTCCTCCCACATGCAGCTGTCCCAACAGGTCCACCCCAAATATCCGTGACAACTTTTAACATTAATTAGAGAGTCTTTTGCTGAATTTCGGATGACATTAGTTCACTCTTTTTTGAAAGATGGGACAATGTCACTAGGCTGAAACAAGCCTCCGTATGTCCTGTGATTAAGAAATCATCCAGCGCAATTTCAGATTGCAATATTTAGTCATCCAGTTTCTAATCTGCCATTTTTTAACAAGTTGATTGAGAAAGTGGTTTGTAGAATCTAATAATTTGGTTAGATGAGTGCCAGCGTGGTTTTCATAGTCGAGAGTCCAAAAACCTCTCAGTATGGCTGTGTTCAGGCTGGCCCAAGAGTATCTAGTGAACATAAGAGTAGCCGTACTGGGTCAGACCAATGGTCCATCTAACTCAGCATCCCATTTCCAAACAACGGCCAAGCCAGGTCACAAGTACCTGGCAGAAACCCAATTATTAGCAACATTCCATGCTACCAATCCCGGGGCAAGCAGCTGCCTCCCCATGTCTGTCTCAGTAGCAAACTATGGATTTTCCTCCAGGAACTTGTCCAAACCCTTTTTTAAACCCAGATACGCTAGTCAAACCTTAGGCTGTGTGCACCTCTGCAACAGCACCTCCAGTATACATTACCCCTCCATCTCGCCCAAGTGCAGCATCCGTTCTACTGATTCTTCTCTTTATACATCCTTCTCCCCTTCCCCAGCATCCGCCTACTTACTTTCTTCTCAAATATCCATGTACCCTGCCTTTCCTCCACTTTAAACTCAGCATCCATCCCTCTGTCCCTCCATCTTCACCTGCCTTCATATGCCCTTTCCCCACAGAATCTGTTCTTCTCTTCCTTTGAGTCCCCCATCAGCAGCCTCCTTCCATCCCCAGCTGCTTCATCAACCCCAGCCCTTTTCTGTTACATCCTTGTCAGCCCCTCTCTCCTGTCCCCAGGCCCTGCATTAGACCCTTTCTTCCACTCCCATCTCTTAGCATTTCCCATCCCCAGCCCCTATGTTAGCTCCCAGCCCTAGCATTACCCCCCTCCCGCCCCCCGGCATCAGCCACCTTCTGCCACACCATAATCTGCCAGTTTGAGACCCTTTCTGCCACCCCTAGCCTACTCCCTTTTCCCAGCCCCAGCTTTAGACTCTCTTCTCCCACTGTATTTATTATTTATTTTATTGCATTTGTATCCCACATTTTCCCACCTATTTGCGGGCTCAGTGTGGCTTACAATACATTGTATTGATGGTAGTACAATTTGTTACAACTCAGTTATGGATTACATTGTGACAGTTATGTGAAGACAGAGTCAAGTATCGTTAGGGAATAGGACAAAGGAAGAGAACAATGGAACAGTGGAAAGAGACAACGGGAAACTGATAGGGTAATAGAACAATAGCAAGAGAACATTCGGTATAACATTTTCTGTGAGTAACGGTATAAATGTGATAAAATTATGGGGGATAAGAATTCAGAAGAGAATGTATTGGTGTATATCTGAATAGTGAGTGTGGACTTCATGTGTTTTGATCCTTACAGTAAATTTTATCAAAGAGATAAGTCTTCAATAGTTTGCGGAAGTTGGTTAGTTCGTGGATCGTTTTCAAGTTGCGTAGTAATGTATTCCAGAATTGTGTGCTTATGTAAGAAAAGGTTGATGCGTGCAGCGCCTTGTATTTTAAGCCTTTGTACCGTCTGCCAGTCAGCTTCCTTGCCTCTCTCCCTCTCCTTCTAGTCCAATATTTCCCTATTCCCTTCTCTCCCATGTTCAGCATCTCCCCTTCTTTGTCAAGCCACATCCCAAAAATGGCCTGGCGTCTTTCCTTTCCTACCCCTCCCCACATGGTCCAGCATATCACCCTCTCACTCCTCCCAGCCTATCCAGCAGCTTCTCTCTTGTGCCCTGCGAAGTGGAAGAGTAGCCTATTGGTTAGTTCAACAGCCTCGGAACCTAGGGAACTGGGTTCAATTCCCACTGCAGATCTTTGTGAATCTGGACAATTCACTTAACCCTCTATCACCCCAGGTACAAAATTAGTACCTGCATTTAATATGTAAACCGCTTTGATTGTAACTACAGAAAGGCAATATATTAAATCCCATCCACCCCACCCCCTGCTCTCCCCATCACTGCATTCCACTCCGCAAACGTTTGTGGTTCCTGTCACGGCTCCGGTTGCAACGTGACAATATCAGCAATAATGAGAAACCTAACACCCTCATAGGCTTGGGCTCAGGCCTCCAAAAGTCTCTGGCAAATCCTGCCGCAGTGGCAACAAGAAATGTATGGGGGGGGGGGGGCAGGACTTGGCAACCTTATAGAACTTTGAGCCGAAAATTTCACAGGGTGTTAACATTCTCATTACTGCTGACACTGTCACATCCCAAACAGGGAGCTGCAACAGGAACCACAACAGTTTGAAGGGCGCAAGAGGGGGAGCTGCTGGATGGCTAGGGGGAGAGAAAAGAGAAAGGGTTATGCAGAACCACATGAGGGTTAGGAGGGGGGAGGCGGGAGGCAATTTATTCTGATGAATTTGTGTCCTGCAGCATTTGGAAAGGGAATCTCCCCCCCCCCCCCCCCCACCCCCCAGACTCTCCAAACAACATCTGTGGTGTGCCACCCCTAAAATTGTGCCACTCTAGGTGGCTGCCTAGGCTGCTTTCGACATGGTTCACCCAGACATCTTGTTGAAAAGATTGCCTAATTTTGGAAGTGATGAAGACATAAATTGTTTTTTTTCCTATTTATTAGGTAGACAGTAGCAGGTTAGAAATGGGAATAATGCCTCAGAATAATTTCCTGTGGACTGCAGAATCCTGTAGGGGTCAGCACTTTCTGTATCAGGTTTCAATCTGTGTGATTCTGTTGTTCACTTTGTTGTGAAAGATACGTGTGTTGACTACACATTGCTGTTTGCTCCATTTTCTATAAAGATGGACATTCATATCTCAAAATTTGGTTGCCAATTTTCATAGAATCTTCTTAGCTTGATGTACCAGGAGTGGCCTAGCTGTCAATTTCAGAAAAACTGAGTCTGGTGATTTCAAGAGATCAGTCGTTTTGTTCCACTTAAGATGATGAAATTATTGATCACTTGATACCAATTCATGAGGAAACAAAACTATTAAGAATAGCAATAGATTAGAAGTTACCTTTAAACCGCAAGTTGCTAAGGTAATTCACAGTACTTTTTTAAAAGTTACAATTGGTATGAAAATCATATTTCTTTTTAGAGCCTCATGATTTCCAAACTGTTGTTCAATTCTTAGGTTTATCGTCCTTGGTTTTTTTGTAATGTGATTTATACTGGCCTCCCTGACACAGTTATTAAACCATTACAGTTAATTCAAAATGCTGCAGTTCATGTTATTACTGGACTTAAAAAGCAGATCATATATCCCCTGTTTTGGTTGGGCTCCACTGGTTACCCATTAAGTTTTGTGTTCAGTTTAAGATTTTATAAGTTGCATTTAAACTTTTATATTCCCTTTTCAAGATGGGTTTAGAATATTCTATTCAAGTTTATGAGCTCTTGGCAAGCTTTGTGCTCCAGCTAAAACAATTTCTTGTGTATTCTTTGACTAGAAGATGCTGAAAAACAGAGCAGGCATGCACTGTGTTTTCTATTACATGTGGAACTCGCTGCCAGAACAGTTGTATCAAGAGAAAGCGCACTACTTTATGAAAAGCATCGAAAACTCACCAGTCAATTTTCAGCTGGCAACGGTGAGCATTTTTAAAAAATGCTTACTGGTGCCGGCTAAATTAGACCCAGATATTCAATGCAGGGTCCAAGCCAAGGAGTTTTGATAACAGGAGACGGCATGATGTCACAAGGCTGAAGCAGGTATCCACACACTCCACCCATGGAGGTTTTAGTTCTCCCCAATGCAGCTGCTGCCATTTTGGTAAACCCCAAAACAATGAAATTGATAGGGTGACAAGCTCCGCCTACTGGCTTCAGCCACATAAAGGGCCAGATAGGCTCATGCCATCTCCTGTTATCAAACCTCCTTGGTCCAGGCACTAACATTGAATAGCTGCATCGGTGTCAATACCCAGAAGTTATGCAGATATGGCCAGTATTCAGTCATGTACCTGCATAGCTAAACTGGGCAAAATTTGATTTACTATTAAAGCAGTCCTATTTGCCCAGCTATGGGGGCATCAGCACTGAATATTACCAGTGCCCGCATAAGTTCCAAGAGCACCCCAACTCTACCCCCAGACCACCCTAACACTAGCTGGATATTGCCCTGTCAGTCAGAGTTGATATTCAGCAGTACTGCTTAGTTAAGTGGTGCTGAACACCCCCTGACAGCTCAATCAGCACATTTTAACCCGGTAGAAAACCCTTTTGAATATCAGGGCCTCAATTTTTTCAGGTAGTTTTCCTATAACAAAATGGCTCCATACTGGGACAGACTAAAGTACATAAGTACATAAGTATTGCCATACTGGGAAAGACCAAAGGTCCATCGAGCCCAGCATCCTGTTTCCAACAGTGGCCAATCCAGGTCACAAATACCCAACAAGATCCCAAAAATGTACAAAACATTTTATACTGCTTATCCCAGAAATAGTGGAATTTCCCCAAGTCCATTTAATAAAAGTATATGGACTTTTCCATTAGGAAGCCGTCCAAACCTTTTTTTAAACTCCGCTAAGCTAACCGCCTTTACCACATTCTCTGGCAACGAATTCCAGAGTTTAATTACACGTTGAGTGAAGAAACATTTTCTCCGATTCGTTTTAAATTTACTACATTGTAGCTTCATCGCATGCCCCCTAGTCCTAGTATTTTTGGAAAGCGTGAACAGACGCTTCACATCTACCCGTTCAGCTCCACTCATTATTTTATAGACCTCTATCATATCTCCCCTCAGCTGCCTTTTCTCCAAGCTGAAGAGCCCTAGCCACTTTAGCCTTTCCTCATAGGGAAGTCGTCCCATCCCCTTTATCATTTTCGTCGTCCTTCTCTGCACCTTTTCTAATTCCACTATATCTTCTTTGAGATGCGGCGACCAGAATTGAACACAATATTCAAGGTGCGGTCGCACCATGGAGCGATACAAAGGCATTATAACATCCTCATTTTTGTTTTCCATTCCTTTCCTAATAATACCTAACATTCTATTTGCTTTCTTAGCCGCAGCAGCACACTGAGCAGAAGGTGTCAACGTATCATCAACGACGACACCTAGATCCCTTTCTTGGTTGGTGACTCCTAACGTGGAACCTTGCATGGCGTAGCTATAATTCGGGTTTCTCTTTCCCACATGCATCACCTTGCACTTGCTCACATTAAACATCATCAGCCATTTAGACACCCAGTCTCCCAGTCTCGTAATTTTTCACAATCCTCCCACGATTTAACGACTTTGAATAACTTTGTGTCATCAGCAAATTTAATTACCTCACTATTTACTCCCATCTCTAGGTCATTTATAAATATGTTAAAAAGCAGCGGTCCCAGCACAGACCCCTGGGGAACCCCACTAACTACCCTTCTCCATTGAGAACACTGACCATGTAACCCTACTCTCTGTTTTCTTTTAACCAGTTTTTAATCCACAATAGAACACTACCTCCTATCCCATGACTCTCCAATTTCCTCTGGACTCTTTCATGAGGTACTTTGTCAAATGCCTTCTGAAAATCCAGATGCACAATGTCAACCGGCTCCCCTTTATCCACATGTTTGTTCACCCCTTCAAAGAAATGTAGTAGATTGGTGAGGCAAGATTTCCCTTCACTAATCCATGTTGACTTTGTCTCATTAATCCATGCTTTTGAATATGCTCTATAATTTTGTTCTTAATAATAGTCTGTACCATTTTGCCCGGCACCGACGTCAGACTCACCGGTCTATAATTTCCCGGATCTCCTCTGGAACCTTTTTTAAAAACTGATGTTACATTGGCCACCCTCCAATCTTCCAGTACCACGCTCGATTTTAAGGATAAATTACATATTTCTAACAATAGCTCCGCAAGCTCATTTTTTAGTTCTGTCAGTACTCTGGGATGAATGCCATCCGGTCCAGGAGATTTGCTACTCTTCAGTTTGGAGAACTGCCCCATTACATCCTCCAGGTTTACAGAGAATTCATTAAGTTTCTCCGACTCGTCAGCTTCGAATACCATTTCCGGCACCGTTATCCCACCCAAATCTTCCTCGGTGAAGACCAAAGCAAAGGTCCATCAAGCCCGGGATCCTGTTTCTAACAGGTCACAAGTACCTGGCAAAATCCCAAAAATTTAAACCGATTTTATGCTGCTTATCCTAGAAATAAACAGTGGATTTTCCCAAGTCCATCTTAATAATGGCTTGTGAGCTTTTCTTTCAGGAAATTATCCAAAACCTTTTAAAAACCCTTCTAAGCTAACTGCTTTTACCACATTCTCTGACAATAAATTCCAGAGTTTAATTACAATGAGTGAATAAATATTTTCTCTGGTTTGTTTTAAATTTACTATTGCATGCCCCCTAGTCCTAGTATTTTTGGAAACAGTAAACAAGCGATTGAAATCTACCTGTTCCACTCCACTCAGTATTTTATAGACCTCTATCAAAGCTCCCCTCAGCCGTCTCTTCTCCAAGCTGAAGAGCCCTAGCCACTTTTACATTTCCTCATAGGGAAGTCGTCCTATCCCCTTTATCTTTCGTCGCCTTTCTTTGTACCTTTTCTAATTGTACTATATCTTTTTTGAGATGCAGTGACCAGAATTGCACACAGTATTAGAGGTGCATGGAGCAATACAAAGGCATTTGTAACATTCTCATATTTATTTTCTATTCCTTTCGTAATAATTCCTACCATTCTATTTGCTTTCTTAGTCGCTGCCGCCGCTCCACACTGAGCAGAGGATTTCAATGTATCATCAATGATGACACCTAGATCCTTATCCTGGGTGATGACTCCAAATGTGGAAAAACTTGCATCACGTAGTTATAGTTTTTGGGTACCAAAGACATAGGAAAATGTGGGAGAGAGGTTCTGGGAGCCAAATTTAGTCTGTTAGGTAGAAAACTCAAATCCTGAACCTCTAGGATAGCATTTTCTGAAGTGCTACCCATTCCATGCTCTTTATAGTGGAGTCTGGGGTTGTATGTTGTTGTTGTTGTTACATTTGTACCCCGCGCTTTCCCACTCATGGCAGGCTCAATGCGGCTTACATGGGACAATGAAGGGTTAAGTGACTTTGCCCAGGGTCACAAGGAGCTGCCTGTGCCTGAAGTGGGAATCAAACTCAGTTCCTCAGTTCCTCTGGACCAAAGTCCACCACCCTAACCACTAGGCCACTCCTCCACTGTTGCTACTATTTGAGATTTTACATGGAATGTTGCTATTCCACTAGCAACATTCCATGTAGAAGTCGGCCCTTGCAGATCACCAATGTGGCCGCGCAGGCTTCTGCTTCTGTGAGTCTGACGTCAGACTCACAGAAACAGAAGCCTGCGCAGCCTTCTACATGGAATGTTGCTAGTGGAATAGCAACATTCCATGTAGAATCTCCAATAGTAGCAACATTCCATGTAGAATCTCCAATAGTATCTATTTTATTTTTGTTACATTTGTACCCTGCGCTTTCCCACTCATGGCAGGCTCAATGCGGCTTACATGGGACAATGAAGGGTTAAGTGACTTTGCCCAGGGTCACAAGGAGCTGCCTGTGCCTCAAGTGGGAATTGAACTCAGTTCCTCAGTTCCCCAGGACCAAAGCCCACCACCCTAACCACTAGGCCACTCCTCCACAGGCTGGTCCCCTCAGGCTATAATATGTGGTAATTATTTTTCTGGGTTTTCTGCTTACCATAAGAAATATACCAATAGGGTTTTCTGCCTCCTTACACCCTCCCCAAGATACAGTGGACCAGCCCACCCCCAGGATATGGGGTGACAGAAAAGACAGAGGATAGGTTTTTTCCAAAATAGACAGTCTTTATTCCTTACCAATTTATATAACGAATAGCAATTTGTTATGAGAGGCAGAGATCATATCTCACCCTCTGACTAAATATAATACAACTGCCACTTATATACTCTTTTGTACAATGCATTAGTCATCAATTCCCTCCCAAAAATCATGCAGTTTGCAATTTCAGCTAATTTCTGTGTTACATCAGCTAATTTCTGGCGTACTTTATTGTTTACATAAAATAGAAAACGCTATCTGAATGTTATGGAATACAGAACACAATATCTAAATGTTTATGGAACACAGCATCTTATGACAAGTCCAAGGTTTCCTTTACAGGAGATTATAGTCGCCACTTTGCTACAGGAATCTTTCCAAAACCCAGGTCTTTTATCATTATTTTTGTCTAGTAACCTCAACACATTCTTCGCTTTCAAACTGTGTACATTCTCAAGTGTCCTTGTGGTGTAGAGTCAGTGGCACCAACTCTGTCAGGGAGGGGAGGATCAGCATGACCTCGAATTCACAGCTCTCAGCAGAAAGTACAGAAAGATGAAGTTTGAGCTTTTAGCTATGTAGGTCACGGGTCATAACTGGCCTGTCAGTAGTCAGAAAAGTGCAAATCAATTCATTTGTCAAATGCCTTTTGAAAGTCCAGAAACAGAGTGTCAACCAGCTCATCTTTGTCCATGGGCCTGATATTCAGTCCGCTTGAGTTAGCCCAGCTAACAGATATTCAGTGCCAGGCCATATCTGGTGACCAGCGTTGAATATCTGATTTATTTTTGGCTGGTTCAAACTTAACCGGCCAAGCCGATATTCAGCACTGGCCAGTTTATTTATTTATTGCATTTGTATCCCACATTTTCCCACCTATTTGCTGTCTCAATGTGGCTTACATAGTACCGTAACGGCGTTCGCCAATTCCGGTATAAACAGTTACACAGTGATGTGGTAGAATAAGGTTCATGTGGAACAAACATATTAAGGAATCGTATAGGGGAAGAGTTTCGTTATGTCCATTACGTGCTTTGGTTTCATAGTGTTGCAGGGTTCAGGTATTTAAGTAGGGTCGGTAGGGTATGCCTTTTTGAACAGGTAAGTTTTTAGTGATTTCCGGACATTTAGGTGGTTATACGTTGTTTTCACGGCTTTAGGTAATGCGTTCCATACTTGTGTACTTATGTAGGAAAAGCTGGATGCATAAGTTGATTTGTATTTGAGGCCTTTGCAGCTTGGGTAGTGGAGGTTTAAATATGTTCGTGTTGATCCGGTTGTATTTCTGATTGGTAGGTCGATGAGGTGTGTCATGTATTCCGGGGCCTCGCCGTAGATAATTTTATGAACCAGGGCGCAGATTTTGAAAGCTACACGTTCTTTGATTGGGAGCCAGTGCAATTTTTCTCAGAGGGGTTTGGCGTTTTCGAATTGCATTTTTCCGAATAAGTCTGGCTGCCATGTTTTGAGCGGTTTGAAGTTTCTTTATGAGTTGTTCCAGAATGTTTCCCTCGGGAAGAATGGTTTCACACGTTTGAGTTTCCACATTGAGTGGAAAATTTTCTTAGTTGTGGATTTCACGTGGCTCTCTAGTGTAAGGTTGTGGTCGATTGTAACGCCGAGGAGTTTCAGACTGTCTGAGATGGGGAGGGTGTAATCTGGTGTATGTATATTTAAGGGGTTGTTCGTGTTGTATTGGGATGAGAGGATGAGACAGTGTGTTTTTTCTGTGTTAAGTTTTAGTAGAAATGCATTTGCCCATGAGTTTATAATGTTCAGGCCGAGCTTGATTTTGTTGGTGATTTCTGTCAGATTGTGTTTGTAGGGAATGTATATTGTGACATCATCCGCATAGTTGAAAGGGTTAAGACCTTGGTCGGATAGGGACTTGGCTAGTGGGTTCATCGTTAGGTTGAAGAGGATCAGTGATAGTGGTGATCCTTGAGGTACTCCGCAGTCTGCTTTCCACGGTGATGATATGTTTGAATTTGATTTCACTTAATATGTTCTAGTGGTTAGGAAACCCTTGATCCAACTAAGTATGTTTCCTCCGATCTCGAAGTAGTCTAGGAGTCTTAGTAGTATATTATGGTTTACCATGTCGAATGCGAGGAGAAATATGCTTTTACCTGTTGCTATTTCTTGCTTGAATTTGGCTAAGAGAGTAATTAGTACTGTTTCAGTGCTGTGGAGGGGGCGAAATCCTGATTGTGATTCATGTAATATTGAGAATTTGTTTATATAATCAGTAAGTTGCTTGGTTACCATGCATTCCATCAGTTTGATTACCAGTGGGATAGATGCTACTGGACGGTAGTTGGTGATTTCGTTTGTATTTTTCTTGGTGTCTTTTGGTATTGGGGTGAGTAAGGTGTGGAGGAGTGGCCTAGTGGTTAGGGTGGTGGACTTTGGTCCTGGGGAACTGAGGAACTGAGTTCGATTCCCACTTCAGGCACAGGCAGCTCCTTGTGACTCTGGGCAAGTCACTTAACCCCCCATTGCTCCATGTAAGCCGCATTGAGCCTGCCATGAGTGGGAAAGCGTGGGGTACAAATGTAACAAAAAAAAAAAAAAGATGTTGCCATTTTCCTTAGGGAAGAGACCTTGTTGAAGCATGTAGTTTAGGTTAAGTTTGAACCAGCCAAACATAGGCCTGCTATTCATGTGGCCCGATACGGCCGCCAAACTTAGCCAGCAATGCGCATGATATAACTGACTTTCAACCACGAATTTTATGGACAGCAGGTGCTGATCCTGGCCGGTTAAATGCTTTTGCATATCGGGGGGGGGGGGGGGGGGGGGAGGGAGAGATTATGTTTATTCACCTCTTAGTATTTGATGTCTGTTAGTATGCTGTTTATACTATATATTATCCATGTATGTTGTAGTCTATCTAGATTAATCTGGATAGGCAAGTTAGAAATGTTATGAAATTATATAAATGAAATGAAGAATAGAAAGACTCTTAGCTACAGAAAATGTTTGAAAGCTGTTATTTCTGCCAGAGGATGTTACAAAATACTGACTGAAAGAGTGTCCATACTTTTGCACCTTTCATAACCACCATTTTCTTATTTTCAAGCTGTAAAATCTACAAAGAAATGCTAATTCACATTAAATTATTCAAAAAATATCAGAGTCAATATTCAAAGTGACTTAAGATCGCCTGTGTGGGGCTATCTGTTACGTTCCTCATCTGGTTCCAGGCCTGCACGGCCGATTCGCCGGTGAGGCGCGGTCCGGCAGAGATAGCCGGCTATTTTGAATGTGGTTTCTCCAGGATGGTCTGTTTCTGTTTCCTATTTCTGGCAGCCGTTATCTTGGTTGGATCAAGGACAGCAGCCATCTTGGCTAACTCAGGAGGGGGCAGCCATCTTGTATACGAGAACAGGAAGGAAGCCCATATTTGGGTGTTGTGCTACTCTGCTGATGGGGGCAGCCATCTTGGAGCAGCTGCACATGCTTGAGCCTAATTCCTTCCCTACTTAAGGCACTGCCTCCAGCCCTTCATTGCTTCGGCTTCTGCTGCATAGAGGTCGTGGTCCACATCCGTGTTCCTTGTCGGTTCCTGGTTCCAGTATTTTCGGTGTTCCAGACCTTGCCTTGTTTCCTGACCACGCGTTGCGTTGCTGCCTGCCTCTGACCCTGGACTGTGTTTTGACTATTCTCAGCTCTACTGTTTTCCTGGCTCTTGGACTGTGTCTGTTGGCTACCTGTCTGGTCGGTGGTCCTGCAACGCCACCGGTTCCGGAAGTCCTGTCGGCCGCTTGAACCCAGGGGCTCAACTCCTGGGGAATAGTGGCTAAGTGCAGGTGAAGCTAGGGGTTGTCTGGCTGCCTGACCGAGTGTGGTGCATTCCATCTTCGCTGTGCTCAGTCGGGGCACAAGGGCTCACATCCCCAGTCATAACACTATCTGCTGTTATTTAGTAGCACTTAACTGGTTAGTGCCGCTGAATATCAATACTGACCACTGAACTGAAAACCGACTATTTTGTGGGTGGTCCAGGGGCGGAATTGGCACTTAGGCAGTTAACTGCCAATATTCAGCACTTAACTTTCTAAGGGACCCTTTTACGAAGCGTCAGTAAGCCCAACGCAGGCTTACCGCATGTGAACCCGGAACTACCGCCGGCCTAACACGGCTGCCGGCAGTAATTCCAGCTCGAGCGTGCACCATTTCCGGCACAAATTTTTTAAAAACCCTGGAAATTAGTAGTGTGGTGCTAACCCAGCAGTAATCGGGCTTCGCCACGCCCTGCCAGGTTACCACCAGAGCCCTTACCGTCAACCTCAATGGGTGGCGGTAAGTGCTCCCTGCCACATGACCATGCGGTAAGAGTAATCTTACCACATGGCCATTTTTTGGGAGGACTTTTTACCTGCTGCGGTGAAAAGGGCCCTGGCATGCGGGAAAAATGGCCCCACCAATACCGCAGGGCCCTTTTTCCCGCAGCTTAGTAAAAGGACCCTTAAGTTAAGCAGCCAAATCGGACCACATAAAAGTCAGCCCTATCGTTATACAGTGTAACTTAGGTGGTTAAGTGCTGAATATTGCATAAGAAATCACTGGCCACATAAACCCAGATATTCAATGCCGGTGCCTGGGCATGGCCTGGAATTGAATATTTGGGAATAATGCCAGCAGCGTGTAATAAAACACTCACCGTCATCAGCTGAATATCTATCCTGTCATGTTTAACTTTGTATCACGTAGAAGTTGTGTTAGCTTCTGTTCATGTAGGGATTCATTGAAATATATAGTGTGACCAAGGGTCCCTAAAATTTTGAATACAGCTGTATGAATTTTTTTTTAAATTACACTGAATCAGTGTCTAGTAATACTTCATGGGATGCGTCTTTCATAGGTCCGTCGTGAAAATTCCATCTGTTGTAACTTTTGACACCTCCTTGCTGGAAGAAACCGAAAACCTGGAAGCTGAGGAGCTGCAGCTGAATGACCTGACCATAGAGAGTGTACAGCACACGTATGTGAGGGGGTGTTACACTAGTGTGTGTCCTGAAGGGGGTCTGCGCACCAGGAAAGGAATGCTTTTCTCATTCTGCTGCTCTTGAGTGGGAGAGGCTTTCTTTTCACATCTCAAATGTTCCTCCTCCTTGGCTGTTGCACTGGCTTTCTTGCTAACCCGTGTCTGAGTAGATGATGCTACTGTCTATGTTCCTGTTATACCTGGATCCTTCAGCTTGTGCCCTTGGTCTCCTGCTCACAGCTGTAGCTTGTACTCAGGTGATGTTTAACTCATTGCATAGTGCTGCACTCTGTATTCCTGTTACACCCAGATCCTGCAGCTTGTGCCCTTGGTCTCTTGCTCTTTGGTTCTCTTTTACCCATTGCATAGTGCTACACTCTGAGGGGCATAATCGAACGCGAACGCCTATCTCCATGGGCGTCTATGTCCGAAAATGGGTACGTGAAGAGGCGGGACAGACCGTATTTTCGAAAAAAATGGACGTTTTTGAGCTGGGCGTTTTTAGTTTCCATTATCGCTAAAAAACAAACAAACGCCCAGCTCAAAAACGTCCTAATCTGAGCCATTTGGTCGTGGGAGGTGCCACGATTCGTAGTACACTCGCCCCCCTGACATGCCAGGACACCAACTGGGCACCCTAGAGGTCAGTTCGGTGGACTTCAGACAACGCTCCCACATGCATAGCTCCCTTACCCCCGGGTGCTGAGCACCCAACCCCCCTCCCCCAAAATCCACTACCCACAAATGTACAACACTACCATAGCTCTTAGGGGTGAAGGGGGCACCTACATGTGGGTACAGTGGGTTATGGAGACCTCCCATTTACCAGCACAAGTGTTACAGGTAGGGGAGGATTGGCCTGGGTCCACCTGGCTGAAGTGCACTGCGTTACCCACTAAAAGTGCTCCAGGGACCTGGATACACGCAGGCCTCTAGGACTTGTTGCTGCTATATAACATTGGCACACCAGTTGACACCTGAAGACTAATCTCTCCGAAAACGTCCTTTATTGGAATAAGCACGCTTACTCACAGTTAACTGCAGATCAGAGGTTGTGCCCCACTGGCAAAGAGTCTCCCTGGTACTGAGATTAGCAGTAGGCCCAAGCTGGCAGAATGGTGTACAATGCCCTCTTTCAGCCACATTCAAGGTAAGAACTAAGTTCTGTAACGTGGCTAACACGTTGGCCACTACCTCATGGACTACCGGAAACAAAACAGGGCACACTGACCCAGTAAGCAGGGGGAAAAGCACCATGGGAGTAGAGCCTACCAACATCGTGAGCATTTGCCACAAGCTAGTGGAATCATGGAGCCCAATACCCTACACCCACCACAATGCATTGCTGATGTGACTCTGCAGTGTGCATAACAGAAAAGTTGTCACACTCACCTGAGAGCCACATCAGAACCAGGGAAAGGCTGTCACAGGATAGAACACATTCTGCTGTCATAGAGTTGGGTACGGCATTTGAGGCTGGCATAGAGGCTGGAAAAAAAGTTATTAAAGTGTGGTTTTTTGGTAGGAGGGGGTTAGTGACCACTGGGGGAGTCCGGGGAGGTCACCCCGATTCCCTCCGGTGGTCATCTGGGCAGTTGGGGCACTTTTTTGGGACTTGTTCGTGAAAAAAAAAGGTCCAAAAAAGTGACCCAAAATTGCGGTAAAAACGCCTTTTTTTTCGATTATCAGCTAAAGACGCCCATCTCTCCTCGGCCGATAACCACGCCCCAGTTCCGCCTTCACCACGCCTCCGACACGCCCCCATCAACTTTACCCGTTTCTGCGACGGATTGCAGTTGGAAACGCCCAAAATTGGCTTTCAATTATACCAATTTGGGCGCCCAGGGGAGAAAGACGCCCATCTCCCGATTTGGGTTGCAATATAGGCGTTTTTCTCTTTCGATTATAAGCAGGTCTGTGTTCCCGTTAATCTCATCAAGGAACAGTGCAGGGGTTTTCAAACCCTAGGTGAGCATTCAGCCTTGCACCCCCCCCCCCCCCCTTGATTAACTTTCACACCGACATTACCCACCCCAGAATGATCCTGTAATAATAATGCAGTGCGGCGAGCACCAATTCTATATCAGCATCCGGGCACCTCAATTCCGATATAAACTACTATTGTGGGTAGAGCATGGGCAGTTACTCGCATGTGCTTAACTTACATATCACCAGAATTTATGTGCACAGCTTAAACCAGCTCTATGGAGCCTAACTTACAGGTGCATATTTTCATGGTTGCACTAGTTTTGTGTAAAGGGAGGTAGGTACCTACTTTCCTTTATAGAATAGGCTCCTACCAGGTACCCTCTGGACACCTATTATAAATGCCTAGTTTGTAGCCCATAAGAACATAAGAATGGCCATACTTGGTCAGACCAATGGTCCATCTAGCCTAGTATCCTGCTAACAGTGTCCAATCCAGGCCACAAGTACCTGGCAGAAACCCAATTAGTAGCAATATTCCATGCTACCAATTCTGGGGCAAGCAGTGGCTTCCCCCATGTCCATCTCAATAAGAGACCATGGACTTTTCCTCCAGGAACTTATCCAAACCTTTTTTTTAAACCCAGATACACTGACCGCTGTTACCACATTCTCCGGCAGCGAGTTCCAGAGGTTAATTGTTCTTTGTGTGAAAAAATATTTCCTCCTATTTGTTTTAAAGTATTTCCATGTAGTTTCATCAAGTATCCCCTGGTCTTTTACTTTTTGAAAGAGTGAAAAATTGATTCACTTCTACCCGTTCTACTCCACTGGGGATTTTATAGACCCCAGTCATTTCCCCCCTCAGCGGTCTCTTTTCCAGGCTGAAGAGCCTTAACCTCTTTAGCCTTTCCTCATAAAGGAGGAGTTCCATCCTTGGTTGCTCTTTTTTTTAACCTTTTCTAATTCTGTTATATCTTTTTTTGAGATATGGCAACCAGAATTGAGCACCATACTCAAGGTGAAGTTGCACCATGGAGCGATACAGAGGCATTATAATATTCTTGATCTTATTTTGCGGTTATTATCCGGTTGCCGCTTTCAGGAACCTCAACCCTTCTTTACAGCCAGTGATCACACTCCTCACTTAGGATTCCCCTTTTCTCCTCCTGGTCTCTTGGCAGGGGACCATCAGACAACCAAAGATGACCTCATGGGCATAATTCCGACCTTTATCCCCTTTGCAACTCCTCCCCCCCATGTCATTCTCTACAAGGGCAACTCTTTTCCCCTGCATTCTATTTCAAAACCATTCCCCATGGGCTGGGCCTCCTCCCACCCAGCGACATCCTACTACTCCGGCCCTCTAGCAGGGACCTCCCTCCCTCCAGGGCTCTGGAAAAATCTATCACTCTAATAATACCCATCCCATAGGGTATTACACATGTAAGTGTAAGTCCCACCTAGACTCCGCCTACATATGTGCTCATCTGTCAAATATGTACTATGTAAGATGTCACATAATTATAGAAGAGCTCCAGGGCCACTGACAGACTGAACCGGGACAGGGCCGCTACCCCTCCACGATCGTTGCTGCTGCCACGGCCGCCACAGTTGCAAATACCTTGGCTGGCAGGGCCTGGCAGGGATCCCGAGGCCCTGCCAGAAGAGGTCTTCCTCCAGCGCTGCTCTTCACTCTGCCACATTGCCTGCCCCTGCGGCTGCTTTTTCTCTCACGTCGCGCATGCTCGGCTTCAAAACCAAGCATGCGTGGCCTGAGGCGTAAAGCAGCCGCTTGGCAGGCAATGCGGCAGAGTGAAGAGCAGTGCTGGTGGAAGACCTGCTGAGGGGGACCCCCACTAGCCAAACCAGAGGCCCTGGCCCGAAGTCTTGCAGTGTCTGCTCATCAGTTTCCTCCCCAACCTCCAAGTGGGGTCCGGCGCCAGAGTTTTCTCTCTCCTGCTCCTGTCGGGACGCAATCACCTGGGTCCCGTCAGGTGAGAGAAAGAGAGAGACCCTGGTGCCAGGTCCCCCTTGGAGGCCCAGGGAATTTTGCCCCCCTTCCCCGGTGTCCCCGAAGAGCGCTTAGGCAGAAGTTTGGCATTTGCATGTGTATGCGCCATTCTAATCATTTCCATGCATAATTAGCAAGTAAATATTAGCACCCACTTTATTGAATTACCCCCGTGGAGCGCAATTTACAATATGTGGGTAATTGTCTACTCTCCCTGAGGTAAAAGCACATGATAGTGGTTCTTTGAGTTTGTTTGGCTGTCAGAACGTATCCTTTTCTTTTGATTGCAGCTGTTCTCTGCTGCCCTGGGTGCTGGCCTGTTCTGCCTAGTTGTTAAGCCGGTCCGGCCTTCATCTCTGCTTTGGCTTGTATGTACCCTGTTTCCCCGAAAGTAAGACATCCCCCGAAAATAAGACCTAGTAGAGGTTTTCCTGAATTGCTAGATATAAGGCCTCCCCCGAAAGTAAGACCTAGCAAATTTTTGTTTGAAAGCAGGGCCGCCGAGAGCCGGACAAGGCCGCCCCCGGGCGGCCCCCCCACCCGAGGTCGCCGGCCCCCTTCCACCCGCCCTCCGTCGCTCCCGGAACTAACCTTAAATGCCTCCTTTCACCTTTGCAGCAAGCAGCAGCAGGGCAGACCTCTTCTTCCTTCCGTGCCCCGCCCTCGCGGACGTTACGTCAGGCGACGCCGGGACATGGAAGGAAGGAGTGGCCTGCCCTGCTGCTGCTTGCTGCAAAGGTGAAAGGAGACGTTTAAGGTTCCGGGAGCGATGGAGGGCGGGCGGGCCAACCCCGATGTTTCCCCGAAAAATAAGACAGCCCCTGAAAATAAGACCTAGTGTATTTTGGGGGGCAAAAATTAATATAAGACAGTGTCTTATTTTCGGGGAAACACGGTATGTTAACATTTATTTATGGTTTATTTAATTCCAATTATACGTCACCTATACCCAATGTCCAGAGTAGCTCACAGTAAATATATTGGTTCTCACATGGTGATGGCAGAGCACGATCACTGTGGATTGATTTCTTTTCTGTGGGCACTGACTACATTAAAGTACATGATATCTGTTTGGGTTTTACAGAAAGACCTCAGTTGAAGAGGAACTGGCTTTAGTCTCAGAGGCTGTTTCCAGCAAACAGGAGACAATCAGTCAGCTTCAAACAGAAATCCTGAATGAGGAGCGCATGTCAGACCTGAAACAGCGGTTGGTATCTTGGAATGATTAGGTGGGAGATGAGATTTGCCAGTTACAAAGAGAATGAGGATAGATTTTTAGGATGGTCTAATGGCTCTATTGCCCAGAAAGGCAAAGGATTTTTTCTGGTTCTGTCTTCTGTTCCCCCTGTTGGTTAGGAATGTGGTGGAGTCGAAGTTCAATAGGAGGGAGAAGGGACCCATAGAGGGACATAATCGAACGTCGCCGGCGATCTATTTTGGCGGCAGCGCAACAGCTGGCCGGAACCGTATTATCGAAAAAGATGGTCGGCTATCTTTTTTTTTTTCAATAATACGGTTTAGTTCGGCCAAATGCTAGAGTTCGCCAGGTTTCAGATCGCCGGTTTTGTTATTCAGCGATAATGGAAAAAATGCCAGCCATCTCAAACCCGGCGAAATCCAAGGCATTTGGTCATGGGAGGAGCCAGCATTTGTAGTGCACTGGTCCCCCTGACATGCCAGGACACCAACGGGGCACCCTAGGAGGCACTTCTAAAAAATTTTTTTTAATACAAAAAAAGCTCCCAGGTGCATAGCTCCCTTACCTTGGGTGCTGAGCTCCTCAAATCCCCCCCAAACCCACTCCCCACAACTCTACACCATTACCATAGCCCTTATGGGTGAAGGGGGGCACCTACATGTGGGTAGAGTGGGTTTTGGGGGGGTTTGGAGGGCTTAACATTTACCACCACAAGTGTAAGAGGTAGGGGGGGGGATGGACCTGGGTCTGCCTGCCTGAAGTGCACTGCACCCATTAAAAACTGCTCCAGGGACTTGCATACTGCTGTCAGGGAGCTGGGTGTGACATTTGAAGCTGGTATACAGGCTGGTAAAAAAGGTTTTTATTTTTATTTTTTTATTGTGGGAGAGGGGGTTGGTGACCACTGGGGGACTACGAGGAGGTCATCCCTCCGGTGGTCATCTGGTGAGTTGGGGCACCTTTTTGAGGCTTGGTCGTGAAAATAAAAGGACCAAGTAAACCCAGCGAAATACTGCTTAACGCCGCTTTGTTTTTTCCATTATCTGCGAAAGCCGGCCATCTGGTAGCCACGCCCACGCCCGCCCATGTCCTGCATTCGCTATGCCACCGACACGCCCCCTTGAACTTTCGCCGGTGCAGCGACTGTGTCAAAAAAGCCGCTTTCGATTATACCAATTTCGCCGCTTTTGAGAGATCGCCGGCCATCTCCCGATTTATGTCGGAAGATTGCCGGCGATCACTTTTGAAAATAAGCCTGATAGTCATCCCGGAAGTGTGACACCTAGCAACTGGATATAGGCCCCATGATTCCAGGGAACCAGGAGGAGTTCTGGTGCATCACTTCTGGCCCAGGAATCACTGCGGTGACCAGATTAAGCATGTTAAGTGGGGAATGAGGAAAGAAATATAAATATGGGGAAATCCCTGAGTAGTTATAAATGAAGGCTTAGGATGCCAGATCCTAGCCTTGCTTCCAATTGACCTGAGAGCCCAAAGATCAAAACCGCCAAGTCAAAAGAACTGGGTTTTTGTCTAGTGTATGTTGGTTTGCTTCATCATAGCCGTGTGCTTTTCATTGCAGGGTGCACCTGTTGAGTAAGCGTCATGCCCTATTTGAGGCACTTCAGCAATTTCAGATCTCCCTTTGTGCCCAGACCAAGCTCCAGATCCAGAAGGACATGCTACAGAGAAAGATGGACAAAGTTGGATCTGAAGATCCTCCTCCTGCCCTTCAGCTGCAGGAGGACCAGCAGTCCATTTCTTCACTAGTGAGTTTCTTCAGCCTTATCGGTAATTTGCAACCATAGGCAGCCTTGGAGGCTCATTGAGGACCAGAGTTGATGGAAACGGTCAAAGCTGGTCCTCCAAGACTGCAGAATGTCTGTCTGTCTTTTCCAGCTCACTCACAATGAATATGCATTTGAATGCAGTAAGGGCTTAGTTCTCTGGTATGCGTACAAAGCTTGTTCATGGTCAACAAATGCTATTATTGCAATTTGATCTGTCCACCACATTTGATTTGATTGATGATGACCTTTTACTTTACCTGTTGAATTCAATCTGGGAGAGTGCTCTCATGGTTCAGAGGTTTTCTTTCTGACAGATCTTACTCAGTTAAAGGGACAAAGATAATTAAAAAAAAATGGAAAATAAGATGTGGTTGTAGCATATACTAAATAGCTTTGGCCATTCCTAGTACAGAGTGTGATGTGTTGAACCATCAGTAAGATTTCTCAGTAGTAACATATTCAAAGAGAAGTTTGCTTATGCTCCACCTGCTCCTTCGGGTTAAGGTAATGTGTCTTGAGTCTTTATTCATCGCTAGTTGGAGGTTGTACTTCCTTTACTCCCCCCCCCCCCCCCCCCCTTTTCCAGCTCAGGCATCCCATTGGCAATCCTGGACTGCAGTACACTTTGCAGCTCAGTACAGGAAGATGATGGGACGTGATGATGATATGAGCACTCCCGAAGCAAAAATAATAATGTTCTTCCTGGTTAACACCCTGCCAGCTGTACCCCCTTCCCTCCCCCAGGGTCATTGGACCCTGGATAAACTTGGAAGATTAAATACCCCTAAAATAATTCTCAAGCTCAAGAGAAGAAGCCACTTGTAAGAATCAAGCCATATCTTCAGCATGCCACAAGGCCATTGACCTGACTCATGTGTACACTTGGTAGACATGTACACATTGGTGCACACACCTATAAATATATAGAGAGACAAAGCATACCATGTATGCATGCATTTTATAAAATGCACATGATGTATGCACGTACACATGAAACGCACTTCCAAATTTGTATCAAATCCCACTCTTAGTTTTGACAGGGTGTCCCTACAGCCCACTGATACCATCAAGGTCCTAGGTGTGCTGCTGGATTCTGCCCTCTCCTTCAGAGACCATATCTCATCCAGTGGCATACCAAGGGGGGGGGGCGGTGGGGGCAGTCCGCCCCGGGTGCACGCCGCTGGGGGGGGGGTGCCGCGCGCCTGTCGGCTCTTCGTTTTCATGCTCCCTTTGCCCCGGAACAGGTTACTTCCTGTTCCGGGGCAGAGGGAGCATGAAAACAAAGAGCCGGCAGGCGCGCGGCACCCCCCCCCCCCCAGCGGCGTGCACCCTGGGGGGTTCTTTCACCGGGGGGGGGGGGGGCATCGCGCTTTTCTAGGGGGGCGGGGCGCATCGGTGATCCACCCCGGGTGTCAGCTCCCCTAGGAACGCCACTGATCTCATCTGTTGTTAAAGCCTGTTTTTTTTTTTTTTCAGCAACACCAGGTACGTTTATTTCAGCATTTACTTGATGAAAAAAAAAGCATTGCGCGTTGTGATTCATGCTTTAGTTATTCAGTGCATAGACTATTGCAATGTTCTGCTCCGCGGCATCTGTCAGAAAGAGATCAAGCGACTGCAATGATACAAAACGGTGCAGTGAAATTACTTTTCTGTGCTGTGAAATATGACCATGTGACCCCACTGTTAAAAGTCGAACACTGGCTGCCTGTAGAACATACAAAGTATTACTTTTGGTATTTATGAGTGGAGGAGTAGCCTACTGGTTAGTTCAGCGGACTTTGATCCTGGGGAACTGGGTTTGATTCCCACTGCAGCTCCTTGTGACTGTGGGCAAGTCACTTAACCGTCCATTGCCCCAGGTACAAAATAAGTACCTGAATATATGTAAACCACTTTGGATGTAGTTGCAAAAACCTCAGAAAGGCAGTATAACAAGTCCCATTTCCCTTTCCCTATTTGAGATTCTACATGGAACGTTGCTACTATTGAGATTTTGTTGCTACTATTTGACATTCTACATGGAATGTTGCTACTATTGGAGATTCTACATGGAATGTTGCTATTCCACTAGCAACATTCCATGTAGAAGCCTGCCCTTGCAGATCAGCAACGCGGCTGCGCAGGCTTCTGTTTCTGTGAGTCTGACGTCCTGCAGGACGTCAGACTCACAGAAACAGAAGCCTGTGCGGCAAGGGCAGGCTTCTAGATGGAATGTTGCTAGTGGAGGAGTAGCCTAGTGGTTAGTGCAGTGGACTTTGATCCTGGGGAACTGAGTTTGATTCCCACTGCAGCTCCTTGTGACTCTGGGCAAATTACTTAACCCTCCATTGCCCCAGGTACAAATAAGTACCTTGTATATATGTAAACCGCTTTGAATGTAGTTGCAAAATACCACAGAAAGGTAGTAAATCAAGACCCATTTCCCTTTCATACAGAACTACAGTGTTTTTTATCACCCTATTTGCATCCCTATGCTCCCTGGCGGGCTTTGCGTTCCAGTCACCTTATTCCGAGTAGTACCATCCCAGACATTTTGGAAAATGATGTATAATATGGTGGAACCTACTTTCCGGAATGCCTTGCCCATACTTCTATGCACAGAGACTTCTCTTTCTTTCTCCAAGACGTTGTTAAAAACACATTTGTTTCAGTCAGCTTTTGGCAGCTGAGTTACTTCCTTGTCTATCTGCTCGGATGCTTTAACCCTACAACCCTACGAGATGCAGCAGGGCTATCTCTGTGCACTCCTATTTATATTGTATTGCTTTTCATATCTGTGATTTTATCGTGTGTAAATCGCTTTGATGGCATTGCTCTAGGCAATTAATCAAATAAAAGCAACCTTGAACCGTCACATTTCTTTTGGAGAAGGTTTAAATTTGTATGAGGGCATTGGTGTGCTATGGGCTGTCATTGCAGGATCCTATTTTACAGTGGCACATAAAGGTCTGTTGCTTTTATGCAATAAGCTTAGTTAGGTGCCCTGTTGTGAATTACTCCCATAAAGTGTTCATACTCACAGAATAAAAGCAACTCCCTCACAAGCCTCTAGGTGTACTTGAGGAAGTACCTAGGATAGCGAGGCTCAGACTTTGTCAGCTCATTGGTTTTGATTCAGATGGAAGCCCAAAGGAGAAAACTGCTAGGTGACAATCAAAAGCAATGATCCGACAAGGTCTGAGCCGGGGACCTTCCAGTGACATTGCACAGCACTGCTACCAAGCCACCCAGCTGTCATATCTATTTTTGGCAACACATAAAGATAATGCACCTATGTTTTTGCTTAGCAAGACTGTATGTATTGGGGATTAATCACTCCCAGATGTCCCTGATAGTGTGAACACTTTGATACTGAAGAGCATGTGATACTATGTTTTTGTCATTTTCTATTCCACCAATATTCAGCCAACGGCCAGCGTTTTTTTAAACGCTGATCGTCGCTGGCTAAATTAGACCCCAGTATTCAGTGCCAGGCCATGTCCGGGCACCGGCACTGAATATCGGGGCATAATTTTGGGTGGGCAGGCTGCTGGAGCTTATATGGGCCCAGCCGATATTCAGCCAACGACTGAATATCGAGCCAGGACCCACATTTAAAAAAGTGTATTTTTTCTCTCCCGTGGCGGCACAGCCCCCCGACAACATGCCCCCCCCCCCCCCCCACACACACACTGCTGCTGAGGGAGAAAATACACTTTTTTTTATGCGGGTCCCGGCCCGATATTCAGTCTTTATACAGGACTCAGGTGAATATTGCTAGTGCCCGCAAATGTTCTGACTCCTCCCCAGCTCCGCCCCTTGACCCGCCCCTGACCAGCCCTCTTTTTGGGGGGCCAGTCAAAGGTGATATTTAGCAGCATTCCCCGCTTTAGTGCCGCTGAATATCTGCGGTTGGTTGGCAACAAGTGATTTAAGCGGGCAGGAGAGGCTCCTGCCCGCTTAAATCACTTTGAATATTGGCCCCTATGTTTCTATTGGTTTCCCTGGAAGACAACCAACATTAATGCTATAAGCAGCTCATCATATGAATGCTGACTGCACTAGCTCATCATGTCATGAAAACCCTGGAAATTGGCAACAGTGGGTATTAATCCTGAACAGATATAGCTGCAGCTCCTCTGCTCCAGTGTCTCTCAACCCAGTCCTTGGGATACACCCAGCCAGTCTGGATTTCAGGATACCCACAATGAATATGCATGAGAGAGATTTGCATGCACTGCCTCCTTGGTATGCAAATCTATCTCCTGTGTAGTCATTGTGGATATCCTGAAAACTGAGGACTGGGTTGAGAGCCATTCATTAAAATATGCAATTCTGAAATACTCTTTTCTTTCTTTTTTTTCTTTTTTTCTTTTTTTTTTGCTCTAGGAGCGGGAAGCAGGAAAACTCCAAACTTTGGAAGCAATAAAGAACCACATCTCAGGACTCTTCCGACCCAGAATCTCAGTGTGTAAAACTTGTTTTCATTTTCTTCTCTCTCTCTCTCTCTCTCATTTCTTCCTCCTCGCTTTTACACCTCCTCCCCAAAGGTAGAAATATTTACAGTACATCGAACTACAGTGTCTCAGCGAGAAGTGAAAATAATCAGTAACCGTGTACGTGCAAGAGTTTTTGGGTCCAGGTCGGGGATATGACTGTCACCAGAGCTTTAAACTGTCCCCAATGCTGACCAGCACATCCTTTGTGGTTTATGGTTTATTTAAACTTTCTATACTGCCCAAACGATCTAATAGAACTGAGCGATGTACATTCAAAAATTCAAAAGATAGAAAAAGAACTACAATATGCGATAGTACAGAAAACATGCTCACAAAGAAATAGAAAATGTTCAATCAATATTTATAGAAAAAGAAAAAGAGCGAAAAATTATGACAGTAAATAAATGCTGGCTGTATAACAGGAAGTGGATTGGGCAGTGCAGCCTTTTCAGGGTTTCATTTTCTTTTTTTTTTCCTTTTTATTATTATTATTATTACATTTGTATCCCACATTATCCCACCTGTTTGCAGGCTCAATGTGGCTTACAATTCATCGTGGATACTGGAAATAGAAAAGAATGTACATTTGGTTTAACAGCGAGTTTTGAGTACATGATGGTGAAATACATAATATTAGAAGTAGAAAAGAGTATACATTTGTTTTAGCAGAAGTTTTGGTTACATGATGGTAAAATACATGATAGTGTTAAAGCCATAGATATTAGGTGCATGATAGTGTGAAAGCAAAAGACATTAAAGAACATTCCTGGGTAACTTAAAGAAAGTAAGTTAAGCGTGTTGTTCTTTATGATATATTTTGTCGAAGAGATAAGTTTTCAGGAGTTTGCGGAAATTGGTCATTTCGTAGACCAATTTCAGGTTACGTGGCAGTGAGTTCCATTTCAGTACCTAATAATAATAACATTTCTTTTCGTTTTATACTTCACATTACATGGCCTTTGGAGCATGTTACAACCTGTTGGTCAAGGGCTGGAAAGAAACATTCTTTCAAAGCTAAACCATTCAGTGCCACTCGATGCTAGCAAGAGGGTCACCCTGCGGTGGCGTTAGTTTTCCGCTTCCTACATCATTCCAGATCCAAAAGTTATCACACAATGTGCCCAAACCCCTGTGACCCTGAGGTTTCACAGAGGTTAGTTACTGCACGTGCTGCCTTGAGATTTTGGCTTGGTCAAGCATGAGATGCGCTGGCATGATACAGGGTCAGCCCCTTCTCATTTATCCAATGATCACTTACACTAGGAAGCCCGATGCACCTTTTTTCTACAGGAATTCATGAAGAGGAAATGATTTTGTTAGCAGGGTGGAGGCTGGCTCTCCAGCGTGGGTGTTAGAGAAGATGTGTGGTCTACTGATGTGATGTAAGCCAGCAGAGCTCTCGGACTCTCAAGTTCTTATGTCCTGCTCATCCTCTAAACAAAGAAATAACCCTCTATGGAGAATTACAATGCAGCCGAGCTGTGTTTCAGTGAGAATCGCCGCAAATTCGGCTCACGTAGAAATCTGTATACATCATTAGAACTTCTGCCAAAACTCCCCTCCCTTTCCTGCATTTATTTTAATTTATCAAACATGAAAGGTTTTTTCTTTTTATAGTATAAAAATGCTGACAGGTCCACAACGTTCTAATAAGCGTTATGTAAAAGTCCTTAAACTGGAAAAATAACCCAAACAAGTTCACAAAATAATCTGGAATAACCAGCATCAGAAATTCAAAAAGCAGTAGAAAAACTTATCTCAGTTTGCCGATACTTTCATTGTTTCATAAACTGCTCATTGAAACACAGCTCGGCTGTATTGTGCAGCCTATACTGAATTCTTTTTCCCTTCCTGATTCCCTATAGATATTCTCAATATATTATCGTTTAACATCCTATGAAGCGGGTCCTAGTCTTTGTACTAAGCGATATTGAGATTTTTTTTTAAGGGATTGATTCCTTTTTTGTTACTGCTCATCCTCTGACATTGTATGACCTGAGTATATAGATTCATCTCCAGATGCCTCAGTTTACTGACATGTAACATAATATGTTAAATGATGGCAGATCAGCATTAAAAAAAACATTGTCTGTCACATTGGATGTGTCCATGTTGTGAAAACGCACATAGAAATATCCACATGCAAGACAATACCAGTGTTTCTTGTCTCTTAAATCGTAATATCTTCTTAAGGCAGATATGTACTAAAATTATTTATTTATTATATTTGTATCCTGCACTTTCCCACTAAAAGCAGGCTCAATGCGGCTTACATAGTAATAGGTAACACAGAATTTTGTTATGTAAAATGGGAAATTAAGTATAACATAGTAATAGGATGGATGGGTAGGTAGAGATAGGTGATAGAGAGGAAGGTAAGGTGGGAGATAGAGTCTGGGTCAATGTCGTTTTCTCTTCAGTATATGTAAGGTAGATGGGTTCTGAAATGTACTTTTATTGAATAAATATAGCCAATTTACTCACAGTTAGTAGATTCTCAGAAGCTAATGCCCCAGGGCAAGAGACTTCTTAGTTCTAAGAGCTGTAACGGAGGGTGGAGATGGAAATTTGAAGAGAGAGAAGCTTTATGGCAGAGGTAGGAGAGCTGATAAGTGAATGAAGGTGGTTCAGAGATGGGACGGTGATTCGTGCAATGTCTTGTGAGAAAGAATGAACGAGGTAAAAAGACAAGACAAGTCCTCTTCAGGGGAGCAGGAACATGTGCGTCCAAACAAGATGGAGAATGTTTGGCCTCATGGGTCAGTCAGAGAGTTCCAGAACAGCACCCACACGCCCAGGAGAGAGAGAGAAGGACCAATAGAGACAGAATTTGAGACCAGGTAGCAGAGGTGGTCCTAGAGGGCAGTCCTTGATTGGAGAGAGAGGTCACACCCTTATCTGACCGATCAGGACAGATAGTAAGAATAATCAGGAAATGATAGTAGGTAACAAAGGAATCAAGCTCGGCTGAGAAGGGGAGGAGGGCTTTGCAGGAGAATAGACCACTAGTAACAACTTTATACAAACAAGCAGGGGCGGCTGCGATACATGTGAGACTACATTAAACACAATGCGTTTCTCATATATCTTTGCAGTGAGTGACTGTAGCAGTAAAAATCCTTAGAAGAGAGAATAACAGTAAAGGCATTAAACACATTTTAGGACTCCAGTATAAAATTAGTATATGGCTGCCGGAGGCAGAACAACCAGTTACCCCTCCCCCTGTCTTTTACCTGACTTCTCAACTCTTTTCCTACCACTGCCTTCCATATCTGATTCATGCATGCTCAAAATTTGCCAAAAAGACGGCTTTGACCATCTCAACTAATCGACCATTTTAGGTCATGCTGTGCTAAACTTTACTTCTTACAAGAAAATGCAGAGCCTGAAATACACTCCTAGGTTAGGCTTCTAAATTTGTGCTCCAGTTTCTGCTGAAAAATCATCTTAATTTAGGAGCTTAAAAGTTATGCTTATAAATTTAGGGCTGCCATTTTTTTAATTTACCTGGTTTTATGAGCCTCATGCTGAAAATCAGTGCTAAGCTCCTAACTTTTGTGTTCCCCCCTCCCCATGCACCTCTGTTGCCAACCCACTTTTTATACTTCTACATTTAGGAATTTAGTGAAATTTGGAGTAGAAAGTTATGTACTCAGCCTTAGTAACATTTCAATGAGGCCGATTTATGAGCCTGATTCTCACAGTTAGGAGAATAAATCCTTTGATTATCAGGCCCCCATTATTATGCCAACATCCAGACCCTCTCTCAGTCTTAGTACCAAATTTTGTAATAATCCTCACCCCCATAAAGATTATTGAGCCTTTTGTAAAAGAATTGGGCTGCAAATTTGGGTTATATATTATGGACTCTCCAAGATCATCACCCTAGCTGTCCTGGAAACCCAATGCTGTTTTACCATCACTCCTTGGGGACTGTAATCACTGCCTCAAACAGGTTATTCCAATGTTTCATTACCATCCTCTGGCCACAAAGGATCCTCTGAATTTACATAGTAGATGATGGCAGATAAAGACCTGTTCAGTCCATCTATCCAGTCTGCCCAACAAGATGAACTCGTACGTGCTATATATGTATACCTGACCTTGATATGTCCTTGCCATTTTCAGGGCACAGACCGTAGGCTGAATTTAGGCTACACTTTTTGTTTTTTTTTTACTTCTATTACAAATTTTTTCTCTACCACCTCCTGAACCATGAGGTGCTTTTCCAAGGGCTGCGGAGCTGAGATGGTGTCCAACTATCAAAGAAGGGAATCAGTGTTTTCAGCAGCAGACTGGCTAAGAGGGCCTTAAACTAGAATCAGTGGGGCAGGGTGATCAAAGCCTCCAGGTAAGTACAATCCCTCATATAAGTGAAGCATTAAATACCTCTACACAATTGGGAAAAAGAGGCAACGCCTGGAAAGCAGTGTATACTAATGCCCGAAGTACGGGAATTAAGGTTTTAGATCTTGAGGCTGTGATGGAAGAGGCTGATTTAGATTTTTTTTTTAATTCTTTATTTAATCAGTTCAAAAAAGAAACAAATTTTTCAGCATTACCAAGACAGAAAAACAACAAAAAAAATGGAAATATATATATATATATATTTATATTCATTCCAGCCCACATTAATGGCAAATTTAACAATAATAAAATAAGAAATTAAGTACCAATAATATTAGTACCAAATAGTACCAAACAAGAGCTAATTATCTAATTACAACTCCCTACCTACATTGATCCCTGCAGCCGATTCCTTTTTCCATAAGGACATTTTCTAGGTGGCCAGGATAAAAAAAAAAAAAAAAAAACATAATTATGACCTGAAATGTTGCCAAACATTTGCATGGGAATTAAAAAAAATAAATAACCCCCCCCCCCACCCCCAATGCAAGGAGTCGTGGTTTCATGGTAAGAAATTTTTTCCTTCTGACCTGTGTGGCGGCTCTAGCCACATCAAGAAAGATCCATACTTTTTGGCCACATAATAAAGCAACTTTATTCTTAAAATAAACACACAAAATCATAAATTTATCTGCTTCAAACAAAAAAAAGTGGAGGAGTGGCCTAGTGGTTAGGGTGGTGGACTTTGGTCCTGGGGAACTTAGGAACTGAGTTCGATTCCCGGCACAGGCAGCTCCTTGTGACTCTGGGCAAGTCACTTAACCCTCCATTGCCTGCCGCATTGAGCCTGCCATGAGTGGGAAAGCGTGGGGTACAAATGTAACAAAAATAAATAAAAAAAAAGTAACCAAAAGAATTGCTCGATGTGTAAACTCAGCCTGAGAAAACTCTAAGAATTTAGTTAGATTGAATTCAGCTTCAGAGTCTAATATATCCAATGTTTCTCCCTCAGGTTTCTGAATAATCTTTCTTTGAGGTAAATAATACAAATTCTATAGTTGTAAAGAATCTGCTACAGAGAGGGCAGCATCTCCTTTAAGTATTTGCAAAACAATATTTCAGGAGACAATAAATGAGTAACAGGAAAATTAAGAATCCTAAGATTCCTGGCTTTATACATATTTCCCAAGGATTCACATTTATTATGGAGAAGAAGGCTGCCCTTAATACTATGAGAAGACATCGCCTGAAGTGTTTCACCTTAAGCTTCAATAGTCTAGAGGCACTAGGTACAGTCCAAAACTCCAGAATGTAATTGTTGAAGCTTTTATAAGCCCAAAGCTGACTATCAGAGTTCTGTAGCATAGTCTTCACCCTTGTTAGGGACTTCCATATGTCAGCCAAGGTAATATCCACAGGAGCCTGTTCCAACAACCCAGAAACCAAAACTGGACGTGGAACAGGGTCCGAAATAGAAATGGCACCAATTACAAGGGGAGATCCATGGGAGAGCTGGAGATTGGGTCTATATTGTGGTATGGATGGAGAGTGGGGGGACAATGACTGGGATGTCCCTGCCCAAGCTACACTTTGGTAATCATTGATAAGGAGGCCTTAATTGAGCTAGTATCATGGTGAAACTGGTAACTTGGAATGTGGGTGAGATCAGCTCACCGGAAAAGAGATCCAAAATTTTACAGCATTTAAATAGACATAAAATTGATATTGTCCTGCTACAGGAGATGCATCTTAGCAATTTGGAACATGCCAAGCTGAGAACTTGGTGGGTGGGGGAATGTGCGGCAGCCCAGGGCAAAAAAGGGGGAGTAGCCATTTTGTTTAGGAAAGGGGTGACGGAGAGTGTGCAGACTCTGGCGGCAGATCCAGAGGGGAGATATATTCTGGTTAAAGCAACGATTAATCACCGCGTGGTGTTTATCTGAAACTTATACGCCCCAAATCAGTATGATAGGAAATTCTACCAAACGGTTCTCAATAGGCTGGTGTCATTAGACTCCTTTGGTGGTGGGGGGTGACTCAGTATGGGGCCCAGGGGTAGATAAGTCCATGCCGGCACCCTCTGCTTCCTATCACGCTAACAAGGGTTTACTACAGATAGGCCACTTGTTGGACCTTGTTGATATATGGAGAGAGCTGCATCCTTCTGATAGGGATTATACTCACTTGTCGAGGGTGCATGGCACCCAAGTGCATATAGATTATCTGCTGGTATCTCGGAAAGAATTTGGACAGGTGCAGAGAACGGAAATAGGGCCCTATGTTATCTCAGATCACACCTGGGTATGGATGGATTGGATCTGTGGGCCCATAGAAATGAGATGAAAAAGGTGGATGTTTCCCTTAGATCTTTATAAAGATTCTGTTTTCCAGGAGCGGATTGTGGGCTGTTGGAGGAACTATAAGAGAGCTAATGCAGCACATGAGACACACCCCGATATTATATTGGGAAACGGCGAAGGCGGTGCTTCGCAGGGAAATAATAAGCTATTCCCATTGTGTTGAGAGAGCAAGGGATAGGGAAATCTTGAGACTTGGGACCCTTCTTTGCCGGGCCCGGCAGAGGTTTGGCATTTCTTATGCAGGTAGGCATGGGCAACAGATGCTGGATCGTCAAACAGCACTAAACACTCTTCTGCACCAGCAGGCCCTCAAATCACTGACATATTTTAGATATATGTTATACAAATACGGTAATAAGGCGTGTAGACTTCTGGCACGGCTGGTCAGGTCAAAGGGTGGCCAGCACAAAATAATTACAATCAGAGATGAAACAGGTAGTACTGGTCATACAGATGTGGCCATAACTACTACTACTACTAATTAGCATTTCTAAAGCGCTACTAGGGTTACGCAGTGCTGTACAATTTAAACATAGAAGGACAGTCCCTGCTCAAAGAGCTTACAATCTAAAAGACAAGTGAACAATCTAGAGGACGAGTGAACAGATAATCTGATAGGGTGGATAGATTGGAGGACGAGTGAGCAGTTAATCTGATAGGGTGGATAGATTGGGCCATTTCATATTTCTAGAGCGGTTAGGCGCCGAAGGCAGCATTGAAAAGGTGAGTTTTAAGCAGAGATTTGAAGATGGGTAGGGAGGGGGCATGGCATATGTTTGAGGGAAGATTGTTCCAGGCATAGGGTGGATACCTCATTTCGGTACTTGGGGATTTGGCTGTCAATGGAGACTAGGGAACTCTACCGTCTTAATATATCGGCTCTTCTGGAAGCCACGTGGCATCAATTGGGATGCTGGAAAGATCTACCATTGTTGTTAATGGCTAGGGTGAGTCTGATACAGATGATCCACTTTCCGTGTTGGCTTTATGTGCTCCAGACGTTGCCGTTGAGGATCTTGCAGAAGGATTTGAATACTCTATATAGTTTGTTAAGTCATTTTTGTTGGGCGAATAAAAAAAACAAAAATCAAAATAGCCATCATGCTAGGGAATTGGAGATAAGGAGGTATAGGGCTCCCTAATTTTAAAAAATATAATCACAGGTGTCTAATGCGCCATTTGGGCAGGCTCAAATTTATACGCCTGTGGAGATGGAGTGCTCGTTTTATGCTCCTTATAACTTTTACTCCATCAGGATTACCCGAAACTACCAAGTCACTTGAAGGAAAATGTGCTGTTGGGACCTTTATGAGATGCATGGATCAGATTTCCATCAGGGGCAGTAGTGACTTTAGCCCGGGATTTGATAACCCTACATTTAGGCACTGGGAAGAGCAGGGTATAAGTAGGCTAAAACATCTGATAACATCAGAGGGGGAGCTTATCTCCTTTGAGGAGTTGCAACCTCGGATAGTCCTCTTGGGAAAAATCATTTTGCGTAAACACAAATGAAGCACTAACAGGCTCATTTTCGAAAGAGAAGGACGCCCATCTTCCGACACAAATTGAGAGATGGGCGTCCTTCTCTCAAGGTCGCCCAAATTGGCATAATCGAAAGCCGATTTTGGGCGTCCTCAACTGTTTTCCTTCGCGGGAACGACCAAAATTCACGGGGGCGTGTCGGCACCATACCAAAGGCGGGACTGGGGTGTGATTTAGAGATGGGCGTCCTTGGCTGATAATGGAAAAAAGAAGAGCGTCCCTGATGAGCATTTGGCCGACTTGGTCCATTTTTTTTCACGACCAAGCCTCGAAAAGGTGCCAGAACTGACCAGATGACCACCGGAGGGAATCGGGGATGACCTCCATTTACTCCCCCAGTGGTCACCAACCCCCTCCCACCCAAAAAAAATGTAAACACATTTTTTGCCAGCCTCTTTGCCAGCCTCAAATGTCATACCCAGCTCCATCACAGCAGAATGCAGGTCCCTGGAGCAGTTTTTAGTGGGTACTGCAGTGCACTTCAAGCAGGCGGACCCAGACCCATCCCCCCCCCCCTTTACCTCTTACACTTGTGGTGGTAAATGCTGAGTCCTCCAAAACCCACTGTACCCATATGTAGGTGCCCCCCTTCACCCCTTAGGGCTATGATAGTGGTGTACAGTTGTGGGGAGTGCGGGTTGGGGGGCTCAGCACTTAAGGTAAGGGAACTATGCAGCTGGGAACAATTTGTGAAGTCCACTGCAGTGCCCCCTAGGGTGCACGGTTGGTGTCCTGGCATGTGAGGGGGACCAGTGCACTATGAATACTGGCTCCTCCCATGAATAAATAGCTTGGATTTGGTCGTTTTTGAGATGGACGTCCTCGGTTTCCATTATGGAACAGTGGGCTATGATGACCTTCAAACTCCAATTAAATAGAGAAAAAAAAACAAAATTCTTGGCACTATCAAGCTCACACGCAATCACTTCTTATCCCAATTTGATAATTGATCAAACTGTCTATCCAATAGATATAAAATTAAAAGTTGTAGGTGTTAAACAAATTTTTGACCAACACCTTTCCTTCACAAACTAAGCTCATTCAGTAATTGCTAAGATATTCAAGACCATTTGGAGATTAAAAAGAGTTAGAACTTACTTTAACAAGAACTTTCAGATTACTAGTTCAAACACTGACACTTTCACAATTGGACTACTGTAATGCAATATATGTAGGAAGCAAAGAATCTATAATTAAATTGCTTCAGACAGCACAAAACACAGCAGCACGATAAATTTATGGAGCATCAAATTTTAATAAGGCCCCCCCTTTACTTACTACATTACATTGGCTTCCAATCAGAGGTCAAATTATGTTCAAAACATGTACATTAATATTCAAAATTTTGTTTGGTATGGCACCAAACTATGGGCCCTGTTTACTAAGGTTCGTTAGCGTTTTTAATGTGCCCACAATTAGCGCTTGCGCTGTGTAGGTGCCTATAGGGATATTGTAGGCACATACACGGTTAACGCACCTATAATGCGGCTTAGTAAACAGGGCCCGATATGACTAATCTAATTGTCTTGTCAGCTAAAAATGCAAAACCAACATCAAGAGAATATTTGTTGTTTACATCTACCTAATTGTAAAAATGGAACATACAAATCTGTTTATACAGCTTAATTTGGTTATCTAGGATCCAAATGGTAGAATCTCATTCCACAAGAAGTCAGAAGTATAAGCTCCTATCTTCTATTCTGAAAAGCTTTAAAAACTTATCTGTTTAAAAAATATATCTTTCTATGTAATTATTAATATAGAAATCTCATTTCAATATATGTATATATACACACACACACACTCACTCACACACACACACACATACACACTGTTATTCATTGTTTTAATTGTAAATCACATTGAACCAAAATTTGCTTTTTGGATTACGTGGGATATTAGAATAAATAAAATAAACTTTGTTCAGATGGGAGATTACCTCAAGGAATTGCTGTCTGGATGGGAACATCTGGAAAAAGTTGGAAAGCAGTGGGCTAAACTGAAAGGAGTTTTTGTAAGGGGGGAAAAAAAAAGCTTTTTTAAGGAAAGTCAATAAAAGTAAGAGGAAAAGCAGGCTGTTTTGGTTCTCAAAAGTAGTAGCTGAAAAGGTAAGGAAAAAGAGGTTAGCCTCTATAAACTACAAATAAATCACAGAAAGAGGAAGACAGGTGACAATATCTGGAAAACTAAGAGAAGGTGTCTTGTGTGGGAATTCTGTGAGCCCTTGGGTCCTGCTGGAGGCGAAGGTAAGGTGACCGCCTCCAAAGGACAGCCGAACAACCCCTAGACTTCACCCGCGGCGACCGTCGTTCACCGGGAGTTGAGCTCCCAGCTGCAGGCGGCCAACGGGACTTCTGGAACCGCAGGGGTTGGCAGATCTGGCCAGACGAGAGAGGCAGGAGCAAGCGAGGATAGTCAGGAACAAGCAGTGGTCAGGGCTGGCAGCAAGCGAGGATAATCAGGAACAAGCAGTGGTCAGGGCTGGCAGCCAGCGAGGATTATCAGGAACAAGCAGTGGTCAGGGCTGGCAGCAAGCGAGGATAATCAGGAACAAGCAGTGGTCAAAGTCAGGCAAAGGTCCAAAATCAGGAACACGTACAAAAGGTCCAAGTGCACTGCTACTACCCAGGAACGGAATAGAAGCCGAAGGACTGAAGGCAAGGCTTTAAATAGGGAGGCAATCAGAGTCAACCATTCTCAGCTGAATCCAACATGGCTGCCCCCACTGGAGATCTCCAAGGACCAAATATGGGCTTCCTTCCTGTCCTTGTTACTCCAAGATGGCTGGACCCCTTGAGCTAACCAAGGTGGCCGCTGCCATTGATCCAACCCAAATGACGGCTGCCAGAACTAGGAAACTGAAACAGACCTTCCTAAGCCTGATCCTTGTCCCTTTCTGATGGAACTGCGGAATGACCTAGTCGGGAGTAGGGTTACCATATGGCTCCAGAAAAAGGAGGACAGATTGAGCCAGTCTGGGTTTTACTTCCATTGCTTTCAGTGGAAGCAAAACCTGGACTGGATCAATGTGTCCTCCTTTTTCTGGAGCCATATGGTAACCCTAGTCGGGAGGAGCGTCGAACAGGTGAGGGACGTGACAGAAGGCAAGCAAAGATGCAAACGGAAGCAAAAATAGCCAATATGGTAAACTGGTGGGACAAGACATTTTTTAGATATGTTAGTGATAGGAGGTAGAGCAAAAGTGGAACTGTGAGACTCAAAGGATGAAAGGGAGGAATATGTAGAAACTGATAAAGATAAAGCGGAGTTGCGTAACAAATACTTCTGTTCTTTATTCACAGCTGAAGGGCTGGGAGCAGGACTGCAGAAGACAATCACAAAAAGGAATGGGAGGGGTGGTAGTCTCTGAACAAGGACAGTGTTTATGAGAGGCTGGTTAAACTGAAGGTGGACAAAGTGATGGGGCCGGATGGAATTCATCCGAGACTACTGAAGAAAAATAGGGAAGTTCTAGTGACTCCGCTTTCTGACCTTTTCATGGAATCTCTAGAGTTGGGAGTGGTCCTGGAGGATTGGAGAAGATCAGATGTGGTCCCTCTCCACAAAAGTGGAAGTAAGGAAGAGGTTGGGAAATACAGGCCGGTAAGTCTGACTTCATGGTAAGTAAATTAATGGAAACGCTTTTAAAACAGAGAATAGTAAAGTTTTTGGAATCCAATGGATTACAGGGCCCGAGGCAAGACTTGTCGGACAAATTTGATTAATTTCTTTGACTGGGTGACCAGAAAGTTGGATTGAGGGAGAGCTCTGGATGTGGTGTATTTTATTTAGATTTTAGCAAAGTCTTTGACATGGTTCTTCATAGACAACTAATAAATAAACTGAGTGCCCTTGGTATGGGCCCTAAAGTGAGTGACTGGGTTAGGATCTGGTTGAGTGGAAGGTGACAGAGGGTAATGGTAAATGGTACTCATTCTGAGGAAAAGGATGCTACCAGTAGTGTTCCGCAAAGGTTTGGTTCTCGGGCTGGTTCTTTTTAACATTTTTGTAAGCGATATCACTGAAGGGTTGTCTGATAAGGTTTTTCCTCTTTGTGGATGATGTCAAAATCTACAGTAGGGTAGACACCTCTGATGGTGTGGATATAACATGAGAAAGGACTTAGTGAAGCTAGAGGAATGGTCTAGAATTTGACAGCTAAGATTTAATACTAAAAAAATGCAGGGTCATGCATTTGGGCTGCAAGCTCTGAGGGAATGGTACAGTTTAAGGGGTGAAGAACGTTTGTGCACAAAAGAGGAGTAGGAGTGGGTGTGATTGTATGTAATGGTCTTAAGGTGGCCAAACAGGTAGAGAAGGCAACGGTGAAAGATAGAAGGATGTTTAGGTGCATAGGGAGAGGAATGGCCAGTAGGAAAAAGGAGGTGATGATGCCCCTGTATAAGACTGTGGTGAGACCTCATTTAGAATATTGTGTACAATTCTGGAGACCACACCTTCAAAAAGATATAAACAGGATGGAGTCGGTCCAGAGGGCAGCTACTAAAAATGGTCAGTAGTCATAATGCGTATGGGGACAGACTCGAAGATCTCAATATGCATACTTTGGAAGAAAGGCGGGAGAGGGGAGACATGCTGCATGTTGGTAAACTGTCCTGCTTCTGATTAAAAACTAAGTACAGCTTAAATTGCTTTTATTAAAAAAGTATGAAAAAAAGAGGGTGACTATATTGATATTGATTAAAATACTTTTCAGTCTGATGAGGAGTCAGGAGAGCCAAGGGTATTTGGGCTCTTGTGAAACAAGTCGCCACTGAAGTCTTAAAGATAATATACCAAATGGAAAGCTGCTAATTCTATTATTAAGAAGAAGTACTTCAGCCTTGGGTCTTTTGATTGTTTCTGAATTGTGTTACCCCCGCTATTGACTTTGTTGTGGACATATAATAGGATTCATAAATACACAAGAGGCACACCTATTTCAATTGAAAGGAAGCTCTGGAACAAAGGGGCATAGGATGACGGTGAAAGGGGATAGACTCAGAAGTAAACTGAGGAAATACTTCTTCACAGAAAGGTTGGTGAGCTTGTGGAACGGCCTCCTGGTGGAAGTAGTGGAGACGAAAACAGTATGAATTCAACAGAATTTGGGACAAGTACATAGGATTTCTAAGGGAGTGATAGAGAGAGTAGATGGCATGGATGGACAGACTGGATAGACCATGTGGTTAGAGCCGTAGCGAGGGGAGCTGACACCCGGGGCGGGTCGCCGCTGCGCACCCCCCCCCCCGGGTGCAGCACGGTGCACCCTCCTCCCGCTGGAGCGCACCCCCCCCCCCCCGGAGCGCATACCTGCGGCGAGGGACGGGCGGGAGGGCCGATCCGCCCCGACTGCACGTTGCTGGGGTGTGTCGGCTCCGCGCTGGTTCACTGCTCTCTCTGTCCCGGAACAGGAAATAACCTGTTCCGGGGCAGAGAGGGCAGTGTACCAGCGCGGAGCCGACACCCCCCAGCGGTGTGCACCCAGGGTGGACCGCCCCCCCCTTCCTATGCCACTGCATGTGGTCTTTATCTGCCTACATTTTTCTCTGTTTCTAAAAGGGCATTCAAGGCATCCACCACCATTTCTTTCAAAAATGATAGAATAATGTCATTGTTCTGTTGTCTCTTGGGGAACTGTCTTAGAAACAAGACATCAAAATTGGTAGCCCCACTTTCAACTCCACAGGCTGATGGATTCGCTTGCAAAGTTTTTGCAAGCAGAGTTTCATGCAGAACACATGAAAATGCTGAAATATCAAGAGTTTCACACTTTTTCATGCAAAATTCTGCTTATTAAAAAATATTCAAGTTTGCCACTTCCATGTAGAATCCACCGAGCACAAACTTTTACTAAAATTCTGAATTAAGGAGTTGCTGCAGTGCAAGTGAAATCAAGTGAGAACTGACACATGAAAATGTCTTTGCATGCTGTTTTTTTTTGCCAGGCCTGTACCAAAGTTTCTGGTGGAAATTTGCTGTGGAACTCATTTGCTTATGTAACAAACTTTCATGAGAAATGGGCACTGATCCATGGGGAAATGTCATGGTTAGTACATCGGTCCCCTAGAGCTGATTGCATATTTCTTCCTGAAATATTAAATTGCAAAGAACATTGAGAACTATTTAGGGCAAAATGCATTATATAACTTCCCATTATGTTTTGAATATATCAAATAGAGATGAAACCAAGGTGAAATAAATAGAATTCCTCTCACAGTGCGCCTTTCAGGTTCTTGATCCTGATGCATCTTTAAAGCATCAGCAGTTACTCAGTGGTGTAGTCCATGGTTTTGTCCTCTCCCCTCTCCTATTCAACCTGTTCCTGAGTCATAAGTACATAAGTAATGCCATACTGGGAAAAGACCAAGGGTCCATCGAGCCCAGCATCCTGTCCACGACAGCGGCCAATCCAGGCCAAGGGCACCTGGCAAGCTTCCCAAACGTACAAACATTCCATACATGTCATTCCTGGAATTTTGGATTTTTCCAAGTCCGTTTAGTAGCGGTTTATGGACTTGTCCTTTAGGAAACCGTCCAACCCCTTTTTAAACTCTGCCAAGCTAACCGCCCTCACCACTCTCTCCGGCAACAAATTCCAGAGTTTAATTACACGTTGGGTGAAGAAAAATTTTCTCCGATTTGTTTTAAATTTACTACACTGTAGTTTCATCGCATGCCCCCTAGTCCTAGTATTTTTGGAAAGCGTGAACAGATGCTTCACATCCACCTGTTCCACTCCACTCATTATTTTATATACCTCTATCGTGTCTCCCCTCAGCCGTCTCTTCTCCAAGCTGTATAGCCCTAGCCTCCTTAGTCTTTCTTCATAGGGAAGTCGTCCCATCCCCGCTATCATTTTAGTCGCCCTTCGCTGCCTCACTTATTCAATCCAGGATTTCCTCGTATTTTTACTCTGATGATATCCTTCTGGTTTTTCCCACTAATCCTTTCTCTCCTGTCCTAACTCCTCTTCAGGCCTGCTTGGACAGTGTGAACAAGTGGCCTCAAAAGCATGGGCTAGTATTTAATAAGGACAAAACAGTCGCTTGCTGGATCACTGGCACCCAACCACCGCAACCTTCCATTCCAGTAATGCTGTTCGGTTCTTCTATTAGCCCAGTTACTAGCTTTCGCTATCTAGGGTTCATCTGGGACTCATCATTTCTTCTCCAAATTTCTGATCTGTCCAAATCCTGTTTCCGAACATTTTGTCAGCAACAAACAATTCATCACCTCTTTACACATAATAATTTTTTATGCAGTTATACTTTCATTTTCTATGACAAGAATAGACTTCTGCTATATAGCTTGCACAGGACTGCCCGGTTACACTTTAAAAAAAGCTCCAAACTCATAATTTGAGATTTGTTAACTTTCCTAGGTTACAAAATGTTCTTCCACTTGAGATGTTGAAACGTTATTTCCTTGAAACTTTGAATATTTTGGAAAAAGATTTTCCACCTTTTTCACAAGTTTATTATATCCCAGAAAAAAACCCGAATCCAGAATCTGAAAAACCTATTGACGTCTCTCTTTTGCTTGAGACCTCTGATTCGGAATTGGCGACGGCTGCCACCTTGGTGGCAACTGTCGCGTTGATTCCTGACAAGAATTGGATTTTCCGTTTGTTTTTCCGTAATAAGGATAAACCCTTTTTGGGTTTTAAAGTAATGTTATTTCCTGACGTCTCCAAGGAGACGAGACGACGGAGGAAACAATTTTTGCTCCTCAAGCCTGGGGTTCTGCACTTGGGGGGTACTTTTTTTTTAAGATACCCCTGCAAGTGCATAATCAGGCTGGGGGGAAAAAAGTATGTGTTTACTGAACCTGGACATTTGTCTTCGCTAATCATCTCAGCTAAGAAGGAGAAGCACTAAAGATAATGTATAGTTCCTAATAGAGAAGGATTTCCTTTTATTAGTTCCTGAGTTATAATTCTCTCTAAATTTAAATTCATGGATCTCTAATTATGGACTTGAGAGTTTTATGTTGCTGAAAGTGTAAAGATTTATTTGCTCTTTCTTATTTTCTTTTTTTTTTCCTGTTTAAAAATTATTTGTTAATTGACTCTTTCCTAAACAAGATGGTTTCTTGTAAAAATTGTTTAAATGAATAAATAATAAAATAAAATAAAAAAAAAGCTCCAAACACTTCAAAATATAGCTATTAGATTGCTCTGCAAAGCCTGACATACAGATCATGTCACACATTTACTTAAAAGTCACCACTGGTTAAACAGAGGATTATGTTCAAAATTGCAGATCTTACCTTTAAGGTTTTTAGGTCCGGGACCCCAGATTATTTATCTAATCTTACTATACACTACTGTCCTAGCAGAGCCCTTTGTTCCGTTAACAACCATCGCTTAGTTTTACCAAACCCTAAAGCGTCACAGTTCGAATCCACTAGGCGCTTTGCCTTTTATTTTCTCTTAATTTGGAATAACCTTCCTCTTTCACTTCATAGCAGTGTCTTTTAAGAGCTTCAAGTCAGACCTTAAGTCTTGGTTGTTGAACGAAGCCTATAACACCCCTTGCTGAACTCTTGGATCATCTAGCAGTACATAAGTATTGCCATACTGGGACAGACCGAAGGTCCATCAATCCCAGCATCCTGTTTCCAACAATGGCCAATCCAGGTCACAAGTACCAGGCAAGATCTAAAAAAAAGTACAATACATTTTATGCTGCTTGTCCTAGAAATAAGCAGTGGATTCCCCCCTCCCCCCCCCCCCCCCCCCCCCCCCCGAGTCCATTTTAATAATGGTCTATGGACTTTTCCTTTAGAAAGCCATACAAACCTTTTTTAAACCCCGCTAAGCTAACTGCTTTTACTACATTCTCTGGCAATGAATTCCAGAGTTCAACTATACGTTGAGTGAAGAAAAATTTTCTCCTATTTGTTTTAAGCTTTGTAGCTTCATTGCATGCTCCCTTGTCCTAGTATTTTTGGAAAGAGTAAACTAGAACCTCCCCTTACCCCTCCCTTCCTACCTCCTACATACCTTTTCTGCACTCTATGTGAGTGAACTTGCTATCCTGTCCTTAACTGGCGTTCTTTACCTACTCCTTATTATTTATCCTTTACACTGCTCTGTTCTGCCTGCCAGTTGCGCAGTATAGCAAATTTTAATAAACTATAAACTATAGCTATAATGTAAATGGAATTCCCGGGACCATATTTGTCCCCTTCATCCAAATTTAATTTTAAATTTCCAAAATTCAGATGTGCAATGCCACAATAGACCTTATATTCCAACCTTTATTTTTGATTTATTTATTTATTTTTGTCCATAAATTGATACTGTGCAGAATGAAATGCCTGTTAGAAATGAACCTTCGCTGGCTACCCCAGCATTCAGTGGCCTTCTTCAGATCAGATATGTGCTAACTTGAGGAACTGGCAGTTTGGTTCTGTGTACTTTCTTTCACTACCCTTTTCCTTGCTGTGATGTGAGCAGTGTGAGGCCTGTTTCTCTAACCTATTTTTTTTTTCACTCTTTGTACTCTCCAGCTGCCTCCACCTGTGCCTTTGATCCCAGATGTTCAGAAACCTCTGTGCCAGCAGGACTGGTACCATGGCGCCATCCCCCGCACAGAAGCTCTAGAGCTGCTGCTGAACAATGGGGAATTCCTTGTTCGAGAGAGCCAAGGCAAGAAGGAGCTTGTGCTCTCTGTCCTGTGGGAAGGTCAGCCGAGGCATTTTATCATCCAGTGCCAGGATGTGAGTATCAGTACAGGATCAGCAGATCAAAATGTATTGTACCTGGTCACAATAGATATCACCTGGGCAGTAATGACAAAATAGTTGGGGGGGGGGGGGGGGGGAAACCTTCTAATACAAGGGATTTGGGGCAACTTTATTACACATTCCTGTAGGAGTATGAATGTTATTCCAAAAGCAGGTCTGTTAAGCCCACAGAAGGTTATTTCCTGGTCGTACTTTACAAACCAGTCAGCAAGAATTACTGGATCCATTGTATTCAGTGTAAAAAAGACTTGGCAACATTCACTCATATTTTTTTCAGTAGCTGGAAACGAAGATCTGGAACTTTGCACTGCTGGAGATCAGATTGTTAGGGACTGTTTTTAGTATTTTGTAAAAAGCTAAAAACAGTTTTGTTTCAAAATGCTTTTAATGTATGTTGATAATGTTCTCTTTGTCTTAATTGTAGTTTGTGGATGTTTATTTGTAAATCCACTCAGGTTTTTGTAAGATCAGCAGAATATAAGTCTAATATAGTACATGAAATTAAATAGCACTGCACAGATCTGTTTAGACCACATCACAGTGTTCTGTGCCTGTGGTGAAGCCTGGTTGTTTCTGTGGGTGTAATGCAGTGGCGTTCCTAGGGGGGCTGGCACCCGGGGCGGATCGACGATGCGCCCCGCCCCCCGGGTGCAGTGCCCCCCCCCCCCGATGCAGCGCGGAACCCCCCCCCCAGCGAAAGGGCACCCCCGCGAAGGAACCCCCCCGCCGGGTGCACGCCGCCGAGGGGGGGGTGCCGCGCGTGCCTGTCCTCCGTTATTCGATGCTTCTTCTCTGCCCTGGAACAGGAAGTAACCTGTTCCGGGGCAGAGAAGAAGCATGGAACAACGGAGGACAGGTGCGCGCGGCACCTCCCCCCCCCCGGCGGCGTGCACCCGGGGCAGACCGCACCCGCCGTCCCCCCCCTAGAAGCGCCACTGGTGTATTGTTTACTGGGTCCATAGTAATGCATTACAATGCCTTTGAGGCCTACCGTAAATCAGTTTTAACCTCTATGGGTCAGAGTCACAGTAATATTGTAACCAACCCTGGGTTTTGTTGCAAGGATGGAATAAAAATCTAAGGGCCTTGTTTACTATGGGTGTCTCTAGCCTTAGCAAATACTAGGACTAGGGGGCATTCGATGAAACTACAGTGTAGTAAATTTGAAACAAATCGGAGAAAAGTTTTCTTCACCCAACGCGTAATTAAACTCTGGAATTCGTTGCCGGAGAACATGGTGAAGGCGGTTAGTTTGTCAGAGTTTAAAAAGGGGTTAGACGGTTTCCTAAAGGACAAGTCCATAAACCGCTACTAAATGGACTTGGGAAAAATCCACAATTCCAGGAATAACATGTATAGAATGTTTGTACGTTTGGGAAGCTTGGATTGGCCGTTGTCGTGGACAGGATGCTGGGCTCGATGGACCCTTGGTTTTTTCCCCAGTGTAGCATTACTTATGTACTTATGTACTTAAAAACGCTAGCACGGCTTAGTAAACAGGGCCCTAAGTAAATGAATAAATAATTCAGAACACTCTCTGTGGGGCTGAAAGTAATGCATGGTAGTGTCCTGAGCCTACGGTATTCATAGTCCTCCTGGCTACTGGTAATCTGTGGCACTATCTCTAGGCTTGTGCTAATGTATTGCAGCATCTACATTCACATTACCTCATGACAGAAACTGCAGGCCTTATTCGAGGTAAAGCACAGCAGTGTCTGTAGAGTCCATGGAAATCCATGACTGCATCTAGAGCACCCTGGGCTCATACACAACAGGTTCTTTGGGACCTAGAGCAGGGGTCACCTAATCCACTCATTGAGGGTCAGCCTAGTGATTAGAGCACCCGGCTTGACATCCAGGGGCGCCTGGTTCAAATTCCATTGTTGCTCCTTGTAATCTTGGGCAAGTCACTTAACCCTCCACTGCCTTAGGTGCAAAATTAGATTGTGAGCCCTCCAGGGACAGGGAAATACCTAATGTAACTTAACTTGAGCTACTACTGAAAAAAAGTGTGAGCAAAATCCAAATGAATAAATAAGTCCAGTTGCATTTTCAGGATTTCCACAATAAATATGCGTGAAAAAGACCTACATAGAATGGAAGCATCTTGTGCACGTTCATTGTGGAAATCCGGAAAACCAGAGTGGTTTGTGGCTCTTGAGGATTAAGTTTGGGGACCCTTGGCCTAGATTAATACCAGTGGTTTCTGTGAGGTTCAGAGTTATACATGAGAGCAACTTCAGAACACTATCCATAGGGTCCACAGCAACATATGGCCGTATCCAGGCCTATAATATGTGGGCTGTACAACAGTGCATTTAAGAGTGTCCTGGACTCATGAAGACACATGATAGCGTCCATAGAGTCCAGCAGAATATGTGTGTATTTGTGGTACTGGGGGAGCACTAAACAAAACATCATGGCTCCACTTCTCACCCCTCTCCAAGAACAGGAGGTCAACTCCCTAAAATGATGGTGACTGGAGCCACGCCCTGCTGCCGTGCCCTAGATCTGGCCCTGCTGCAGTGCCTAACAGAGGTCCCGATGCTCAAAAGTAAACGCGGATGCTAGAGTCCATTAGCGCTGTACTAGCACCCACATTTACCTGCGCAGAATGTTCAGAGGCCCGGGGCATGGGAACAAATGAGCGCGACAAACAGTGCAAGTAGCATGCTAATGTAGTCAAGCTCATGATGAGGTCATTTTGTATTCCTCCCCAGGGCTCAGAAAAGAGCAGCTGAAACAAAATTGCCTTACTGCTGCAAAAAATAAAGCCAGGTCAGAGCAGGCATTTGGGTGTTGGAAGAGAGGATTTCCCATGATTCTCATGCCTCTCTCATGATTCGTTCTGCAAAATCTTCTTCTCATTTCCTTCCTTCCATTCATCCATCTCCTTTCTATCTGAGTACATCTCACCTTCGTCGCTGTCATCATACATCTCCTACTTTTCTCCGTACTCTCTTGCTCCTTCTCCTGCTCTCCGCTGGGGACATTAATCCCAATCCTGGTCCTCCACATCAGCTCTCATCCTATTTGTGCAGGTCACACCGTGATGTCTCCAATCTAATTTCTGTTCCTTTCCTCTCCCCTTCTTGCCTGCCTTTCTCATGTGCTCTGTGGAATGCCCACTCTGTCTGTAACAAACTTTCCTACGTCCATGACCTCTTTATCTCTCGTACTCTCCATCTGCTTACCCTACCTGAAACTTGGCTTTACCCTGAAGACTCTGCTTCTGTCGTGACCCTATGCCATGGAGGTTATCTTTTCTCCCATACTCCTCGCCCGGTTGGCCGCGGAGGTGGTATCGAGCTACTACTTTCACCCTCTTGTAGATTTCAACCTCTTCTTCCACCTCAGTCTCACTGCTTTTCTTCCTTCGAAGTCCACTCCTCAGTACCTCTCCACTTTCATCTCTCCCTACACGCCTCCCCGGGAACTCCGTTCACTGGGTAAATCTCTCTTATCTGCACCCTTCTCCTCCACCGCTATCTCCAGACTCCGTTCCTTTTATCTTGCTGCACCATATGCCTGGAATAGACTTCCTGAGCCAGTACATCAAGCTCCATCTCTGGCCGTCTTCAAATCTAAGCTAAAAGCCCACCTTTTGATGCTGCTTTTAACTCCTAACCCTTATTCACTTGTTCAGAACCCTTATTTTATCATCCTCACTTTTAATATTCCCTTATCTCTTATTTGTCCTGTTTGTCTGTCCTAATTATGTAAGCTCTGTCGAGCAGGGACTGTCTTTTCATGTTCAAGTGTACAGCGCTGTGTACGTCTAGTAGTGCTATAGAAATGATAAGTAGTAGTAGTAGTAAAATCTGCCGGTTTTGATTGCTTTTGGAAACAGAAGGAAATCCGTGCAAGCCGTTAAGTGCTGGTCGTGAGAAACATCAGAACCAAGCAAAAGCACAAGTTGGCGTCTGTTTCCTGCATCTAAATATAAACGTCCAAGCTAAAAAAAAAATAAATAAATTAAAAACACTTATACTTGGGCTGCAGAGAACAGACGAAAATGTGTGCTTCACGTTCGGGTTTTACCAGGCTCATGTGCACCGGAGCCGAGCTTACCATGAAACTCTTCTGCCTGTGCACAATCCTCCCACCAAACTCCCTAATTCTTAACGCTATGAGCATGCCTATATTTGCATCTCATTAGCATCGCGCATTAAGGCATTGTTCTGTGCTGTTCCAACGGTATTTTTATGGCACTACTTGGAACAGCGCCAGAGTTTTGAGCATCAGGGCCAGAATGTATGTGCTCCATAATAGTGTGCGGCAGTATCTGTGAAGTCAGGTCTTGTTGTGCAAAAGCATCTGCTAAACCATAAATGCACAGCAAGTCTTTTTTTTCTGGCATGTTGAAGAATGATGCCGAAGGACAATTTGTGACGTAACCTCTGTGTCTTCCCTGCAGAACATGTACCGCTTAGAGGGAGAATCATTTCCAACAGTACCTTTGCTTGTTGATCATTTCCTGAAGTCTAAGCAGGTTGTCACAAAAAAGAGTGGAATCATCCTAATGAAACCCATCCCCAAGGTAACTAACTGGGAGCCACCTTGGTCCTGCTTGTTGTGCTCTGATAAGTGCCACTTTCTCCAGTGCTGTTAATCTGAACTTGTCTTAGGGAGAAGCAGTGGCGTACCAAGGGGGGGGGGGGGCGGTCCGCCCCGGGTGCACGCCGCTAGGGGGGTGGCGCGCGCTTGTCTGCTCCGCTCGTTCCGTGCTCCCTCTGCCCCGGAACAGGTTACTTCCTGTTCTTGGGCAGAGGGAGCATGGAATGAGCGAAGCCGACAGGCGCGCGGCACCCACCCCCCCCCCCCCCCCAGCAGGTAAAAATGCACCCAGGGGGGAGGTATGGTCTTTTGCCGGGGGTGGGGGGTTGCGCTACACCCGGGGGGGGGGGGGGAGCGCATCAGCCACCCTAGGAACGCCACTGGGGAGAAGATACATTCAGCTTGATAGTCGAAAGAATCTGTGTGGCTAACATCGGAGTTCACTTCATAAATCTTTCCTTTTTTTTTTAAATTTGGGATCAGCGAAGGATAACTTTTGGCAGGATATATTGATGACCACCCAAAAGCTATCCGCATGAAAAGAGGCAGCAAGAGAGGTGTGCAGAGGGGCAGAGCTTAAATTTAATGGGAGAGCAACTGTATTCATAAATGGCTCTCCTAATTTGTGAATAACTTATCGGTTACTCATATTCCGCACTCCTACCTACACAGATAAAGCAACTGAAAATCCATATAAAGAGAAGGAGACCTATCTTTATGCAAAGACGGCCACACTGAATATTAATTTCAAAGTGTATAAAGATGAAAAGAAATGTAATGCTAACCCATGAAGTGGCCCCGTCCTCAGTTATCCAGCTGTCCTCAGTGTCAAGTCGATAGTCCAGTTCTGCTATTGAGACAGACATGGGGGAAGCCCTGGGATTAGCAGCATGGAATCTTGCCACGATTTGGGTTTCTGCCAGGTACTTGTGACCTGGCTTGACAATGTTGGAAACAGGATACTGGGCTAGATGGACCACTGGTCTGACCCAGTGTGGCTACTCTTATGTTCTTATGTTATGGAGAAGGAACTGTCTCTTTTGTGTGGCTATGCAACCCTGCCTACATCTTGTAGCACTGTAGAACAGGAGCGCTTAACCTTTTTTTTGTTCCCATGCCCCTTTAACTGATCAATTAAACACTCGCACTTCCTTCCTAAACCACATGTCCACTAGTGACTATTGATAGCTACCTATGCTGCTGTTAGCCTCCAACAGTGCTAACTGCTAACATGTCACTATAATTACAGTACATAAGCACTGCCACACTGGGAAAAGACCAAAGGTCCATCAAGCCCAGCACTCTGTCTCCGACAGCGGCCAATCCAGGCCCCAAGAACCTGGCAAAAACCCAAAATTTAATAACGATCAATGGATTGTCCTAATACTGTCCTAATAACTTCACTCTGAAGGTTTCAGTGAATTGCCTCAGATTTCAAGACCCTTCTCCGCAATCCGTTTGACCTTATCCTGCAACCCTTGAGAGCGGGGACACCACTGGTTAAGAACCTCTGCTCTACAATTATTTAGGTTCTTGTAACATATGTAGTCCACATTTTGAACCTGATGATTTTGTATTGTATTGCATCACTTTTATTCCGCCTTTAAAAGGATGCAAGGCGGATTACATAGTAACATAGTAGATGACGGCAGAAAAAGACCTGCACGGTCCATCCAGTCTGCCCAACAAGACAAACTCGTATGTGTATACCTTACCTTGATTTGTACTTGCCTTATTCAGGGCACAGACCGTACAAGTCTACCCTGCAGTATTTCCCGCCTCCCAACCACCAGTCCCGCCTCCCATCACCGGCTCTGGCACAGACCGTATAAGTCTGCCCTCCACTATCCTTGCCTCCAAACCACCAACCCCTCTTCCCCCCACCTGCTCCGCCACCCAATTTCGGCTAAGCTTCTGAGGATCCTTTCCTTCTGCACAGGATTCCTTTATGCATATAAAATAACCACTTCACATTAGAAGGAATTTACAATGATATTACCGTATCTAATGTAAAGCTGTGTGGCAATGCCAACACAACCCATTCAAAGTGAATGGGCTGTGTTGGCATTGGCACACAACAGCTGCTAGAGCGGCTTAATAAACAGGGATGACAGTATCTCGACACAAAATTTTGAGTTAACGATATCCTGATTTGATATATATGTACATCCACCGGCCAGAGCTAAATGTGTAGACTCAGGACTAAGGTCTACCATGAGTGGGAAAGCGCGGGGTACAAATGTAACAAAAAAAAAAAAGGTCTAGTAAATGTGAAGAGGTAGATATTGAAAGGGGTTTAAATGGATAGCAGAGACTCTGGCCTGCTTAAACTCTGCCCAGTGGGCAGTCCTGGATATTCAGTGGCCGTTAACTGCACAGTGCCACTGAATATGCTGTCTGACCTCTGCAACGCTGTACGATTAATGCCAGGATGGTCTGTGGGCAGAGTCAAGGAAGAGCTGGCATTTGCGCAGTCACTGGTGGTATTCAGTCCAGTGCTCGCACAACTAACGGGGCAGACGGGACCACACAAAAGGCACGCAGAGCCGGTCGCACAGGGCCTCGCGCTTCCAGGGACCCCACGGCGCTCCCTCCCGCTCCCTGCTATTGCCGTCTCCTTTATGCACGGGCTGCGATATGATTGCTTTGCCTCTCCTCACCTGAGCCGCAGAGTGTCCTCCCGGCACATACCTGAAGCCACCCTGGTGGTCTAGTGGATTCATCTGGGCAGGAAAGATCCCCAGTCTTTCCTGCCCTCTTCTGGCACTGACCCTCTTGCTGCCGCATCGCTTTTTAAAAATAGCTGCTGAGACTTCCATTTTTTTAATTTTTCTCAGGTGCTAACTGAATTGAAATTTCCCATGTCCAAAGAAATCAGTACATCAGAGATGATACATTAATTTATGATATAGGTGTTTAGTTTAATTAAATACATCTAATGTTTCTGTGTCATATTAAACCCCATTTGTCTAGCTGTACATTGATCTTAAATAATGAGTTTCAGAGCTTGATTAAAACCACTTTGGAAGCTGAAGCAAACTTTCAACCAATTTTTTTTTTAACAAATGATTGATCTCTAGAAGCAAACTGGTTACCACAACTAAACATATTACGGCTTTAGTATACAGCACCTATAACTGCCAGTTAAATCAATTGCCAGGTCACCTTATGTACGTACTTCCATCCTCTTGGTACATAATTTATTTCTGTCTCAAATTACATTTTCAAATTATTCATTTACATACTCAAATCAATTCTGAAGTTCCCTTAGAAGTCCCAAATTATGATTAGATACCCTATTCACATAAGGGGCAGTTTATATAAGGCACTAAAGGTTTGATGCCAAGATGCAGCGCACTAAGGGACCCTTTTACTAAGCAGCGGTAAAAAAAGTGGCCTGTGGTGATTTGGACGCAAGAAATTGGCGTGCTGGGCTATTTTTTTTACCGTTGCTGGGAAAAAGGGCTTTTTAATGGGGCAGTAAATGGTCGTGCGCTAAAATTTAAAGTAGTGCATGGCTATTTACTGCCTGAGCACTTACTGCCACCCTAGCGGTAAGGGCCCACGCGCTCCTAGTGTGGTAATAAGGCAGCACGCGTCAATGTGGCCGCACTGCCGATTACTGCCTGGAATGCCCCCCGCCCCGTGGTAGAAAATAGAATAATATTTTCTACTGGCGGGAAACTACACACGCCAACCTCGAAATTACCGCCGGGTACCCACGCTACCCTGGCGGTAGTGTCAAAATTTTTTTTTAATTGAAATTTTGACATTATCCATAACCATACACTTCCATAACTCTTGATACAGCTTTCGAATACAACAGCTTAACGTTAATGTGGAAACATATTCCTTTCACCCCCCTTCCCCTCCCCCCCTCGCCTCCCACCCCCTTAGCACTATGGTGATGGCATTAACACATCCCTTACATGTTCATATGGTTGCCATATTTTCTGAAACAGCTTGACATGTCCTTTTCTCATGGCCGTTAGTTTTGACATCTGATAAATAAAGTCCACTTTACGAGCTACTATCTGTCTTGCTGAAGTTTCTACCTGCTTCCAGGCCCTTGCTAGTGAAACTTTAGCTGCCATAAACATTGCACAGCCAGTTTATGTCCGTGAGCCTGAATTTTCGGGGGCCGGAGATGTAGTAGACTATACTCTGCCCGACAAGGATACTCCACCTTTACTACTGTATGGACCAACGATAGCACCTGAGCCCAATACAGCTGTACCTTTGGACATTCCCACCAGATGTGCATAAATGGCCCTCTTGCCCCACACTCTCGCCAACACTCTGCTGGTAGTTGCGGATAAATCTTTTCATCAGGTGTGTAATACCACCAGTATGGTATTTTATACCCATTTTCAATTAATGGCTGTGTAATTGATGGTTTCAACAGGTATCTATAGACATTCATCCAACAATCTGCTGAGTAATTTTTTTTGAAGCACGGTAGTGTCAATTTGACGCTCACTACCCGCACATTAGTCCTACCGCAGCTTAGTAAAAGGGCCCCTAAGTACTAATTCTAGAGTGGCATCTGGGAACCCAGATTCTATTTTAGAACTAGTAAAAAAGGCCCGTTTCTGACACAAATGAAACGGGCGCTAGCAAGGTTTTCCTCGGAGTGTGTATGTTTGAGAGAGTGTATGTGAGAGTGACTGTGTGTGAGAGAGAGAGTGAATGTGCGAGTGTGTGTGTGAGAGAGAGAGAGAGAGTGAGTCTGTGTGCGAGTGTGTCTGTGTGAGAATGAGAGTGTGTGCAAGAATGAGAGTGTGTGCAAGTGTGTATGTGAGACACAGTGTGAGAGAGAGAGTGTGTTTCACGCAGACACAGTGTGTGCGAGAGAGAGAGTGTGTGTGAGACACAGACTCTCCGTGAGACTGAGTGTATGAGACCAAGAGAATGTGTGAGTGACTGTGTGACACATAGTGAATGTGATACAGTGTGAGACCTAGAGTGTGTGTGAGACAGTGTGTGAGAGTGAGAGAGAGAAAGACATTGACTGTGAGAGAGTGTGTGTGTGACAGATACCTCCCCCCCCCCCTTCTCTGGTGTCAGCCCCCCCCCCCTCTGGTGTCAGAGCGTTACTGTGCAGGACGCTGAGCTCTGGCTGTGCTTCAAGGAACTGACCAATCCTATTTAATAGAATGCACCTCCAACATTCTGAAGCCGAGAAACCTCATGTGGTTGGTCACTTCTGATTGTGACGAACCCGGAAGTACGTGATGTCAATTCAGGAGATGGATACAGAGAGCAGGAATGCCTCAGCCATGCAGTCTGCTTCAGAATGTTGGAGGTGTGTTTTATTATATAGGATACTATCGTAAGTCAGCCTGTACATGCCTATGTTTGTCGTGCCTACTTATGCCATGTCAGCAGCAGGTGTAAATGAGGCATCTTACTGCTGTAAGGGACCCTTTTTACTAAACGGCGGTAAGCCCACCACAGGCTTACTGTGTGCCGATCTGGAGCTACCACCGGACCAACGTGGGCGCCGGCAGTAGTTCTACCCCCCAGCGTGCGACATTTCCAGCGCTAGCGGAAATATTCAAAAAAATATTTCCGCAGAGAGTTACCTGGCAGTAATCACGCAGCGCCGTGCGCTACCCGCTTACCAGCGGGTTAGCACAGGGGTCCTTACTCCCTCCCCCCCTCCCCGCATGATCACGCAGTAAGAGCAATCTTACCGTATAGCCATGTCTTTTTACGGCCTTCTGCACACAGTAAAAAAACAGCCCCTGCTGCTAGTGCAGGACCCTTCTTACCGCAGCTTAGTAAAAGGACCCCTAAATTACTTATGTAAATGTGAGACCCGCCCATATGCTTTATATGCTAAGCAAATGCATGCCTATGTTACATACTACTACTGAGTGTGCAGCTCACACTTTTATGCACGTAACTATAAAAGTCACATGTGCAAGTGCGAGTATTGGTTCCTAACTTTAGGTGACCCTGTTAGAAAATGAGCAGGAGAGTGACCAACACAGCCATAAGCCTGTTTCTCCAATAATAAGGTTATTTTTATTTTATTTTATTTGTTGCATTTGTATCCCACATTTTCCCACCCATTTGCAGGCTCAGTGTGCCTTTCAATATTCCATCATGGCAATCACAATACAAGAGTAAAACAGTTGGTATTACATAAAGAACAAGTATAATATAATAGATATAAGCAAATCGGTATATAAGATAACAGTCATAGTATCAGGAAGTAGTGATGTGCTAAAATTCCTATTATAGATCATTATGGTATGCCTTGTTGAAAAGAAAAGTCTTTGGTGATTTTCGAAAGTTGAGTAGGTCGTGAATAGATTTCAGGTCAAGAGGCAATGCACTCCACAGCTGCGTACTCACGTAGGAAAAGCTGGACGCATGTGTTAGTTTGTATTTTAGACCTTTACAGCTTGGGAAGTGAAGATTTAGGAATGTGTTGAACTATTAGCATTCCTAGGTGGAAAGTCAATAGTCAAGTTATCAGTTCACAGACAAACTATCAACATGGATAAACCCATTGTCTTGGGCAAACCTTACATTGTATTTCATAGTACTGACAAAGCTGTACTTCAGGGAAATGTTTCTCTGACTAATTGATGCAGAGTTTGACTGGAGTTTCTCAGCTTATGACACAATGCAGTGAATCACTAAGAGACAAGGTATGATGGACCAGCCTACAAGCTGAAGATTTTATTGATGAAGGCTGGTGGCCCATGCTTGCTGGTGGTGTTCTGAGAAAACACAGTCCGATATGCATTCAACCAACTACTGACAGCTCAGATTTCCTACCTTGGTCTAAACCGCTAAAATAGCTGGGACGCCTACCTACAGCACAAATTAATTTTGCATTGGCTAAGACAGGGGTTTTCAACCCAGTCCTTGGGGCAAACCCAGCCAGTCAGCTTTTCAGGATATCCACAATGACTATGCATGAAACAGATTTGCATACCAAGAAGGGCACTGTGTGCATATCTGTCTCATGCATAGTCATTGTGAACATCCTGAAACCCTGGCTGGCTGGGTGTGCCCTGAGGACTGGGTTCAGATGAACTGGGTTAAAAGGCTGAGGCAGAATGGGAACAGAAGCCATTCCGGACTCATCTTCGGAAAAACACGTTTTGAAAGCGCAACACCCCTTCGCGGAAAACTATGTTGGCTCCCAATTAAAGAACGCATCGCCTTCAAAATCTGCACTATGGTTCACAAGATCATCCATGGTGAAGCACTGGGGATATATGACGAACCTAATCGACCTACCAACCAAAAACACATCCGCATCAGCACGACAGTACCTAAACCTTAACTACCCAAGCTGCAAAAGACTAAAGTACAAATCAACCTACGCATCCAGTTTTTCCTACATCAGTACACAGCTATGGAACGCACTACCAAAAACCGTGAAAACCACCTATGACCACCTCCAATTCAGAAAAAAATCTAAAAACCCACCTGTTCCAAAAGGCTTACCCCCCCCCCCCCCCCCGACCCAACTTAAATGCCTGAAATCAGCGATACTACACCACCACAGTGATCACCAAACAATCTCATCTGTTCTTGCTATCCTCTATACGGCCCCACCACATGTTCCTTCATGTGGTCCCTACCCTTCCTACCCCAACTTAACCATTATCTGTATTTGCTTTACTCCGGAGTCTATTAACACCTCTCCGGTATCATGTAAGCCACATTGAGCCTGCAAATAGGTGGGAAAATGTGGGGTACAAATGTAACAAATAAATAAAATAAATAAATTTATGATTCCCTTATATTTAAAAAAAAACTCCCATGGACCTGTAAAACTAAAATTGGAGCATCAGCTATAGAGTCAACTAGACCCCAAGCAAACCAATATTTTTATTTTTTGTTACATTTATACCCCGCACTTTCCCACTCATGGCAGGCTCAATGCAGCGGGCAATGGAGGGTTAAGTGACTTGCCCAGAGTCACAAGGAGCTGCCTGTGCCTGAAGTGGGAATTGAACTCAGTTCCTCAGGACCAAAGTCCACCACCCTAACCACTAGGCCACTCCTCCACTGTTGCTACTATTTGAGATTCTACATGGAATGTTGCTATTCCACTAGCAACATTCCATGTACAAGTCGGCCCTTGCAGACATGCAGGACATCAGACTCACAGAAACAGAAGCCTGCGCAGCCTTCTACATGGAATGTTGCTATTGGAATAGCAACATTCCATGTAGAGTCTCCAATAGTAGCAACATTCCATGTAGAATCTCCAATAGTATCTATTTTATTTTTGTTACATTTGTACCCTGCGCTTTCCCACTCATGGCAGGCTCAATGCGGCTTACATGGGGCAATGGAGGGTTAAGTGACTTGCCCAAAGTCACAAGGAGCTGCCTGTGCCTGAAGTGGGAATCGAACTCAGTTCCCCAGGACCAAAGTCCACCACCCTAACCACTAGGCCACTCCTCCTCTAGATAGAACATTCCACTCCCTTTCATACAGCCCCCAACTACCAATTGGTTGATTCTTCAAAAAGGCATTATGAATTAGAACAGGGCTTAATTTCTGGAGGGAACAGCTTGGAATGCAGTTCCACTATTTTTCAGACTCTAGATCAGCAGGGGTGTTCGGCTCCAGCCTTTCCCTTCCACACAGCCTTCAGAGGAGGGGCAGGTGGGAGCCCGGAGCACAGGAGAGAACAGTCACTGATCCCTAATCTGGTCCCCTGCTTCTCCTGTTGATCTTGCCCCCTGGTCCTACAGTTCCACTTCCTTTTTGTATAGAAATTAAGCCCTGCAATAGAATAATTCTAACGAATAACATTTACCTTTCCTTCACAGGACAAATGGGTCCTGGAGCATGAAGATGTGATACTGGGAGAACGGATTGGAAGAGTAAGTTGTCACCATGTTGAATGCGGATGAAATAAATTAATTCTCTGTTTACGGGGAAACAAATCTTAGTGAATCAGGCTCTATAAGGAAAGGAAGAAACTCCACATTACAGAGGAACTAAGGAGCCCTTTTACAAAGGTGCGGCAAGCCCACCGTGGGCTTGCCGTGCGCCAATTCAGCACTACTGTCAGGCTACTGCAGGAGCCCAGCGGTAGTGCCTGCCCCCATTGCACACCATTTCCTGTGCTCAAAAAATATTCTTTTTTTTTGCGCCGGGGGCTTACCCAGCGGTAATAGTTACCACCAGGTTAACGCGGGAGCCCTTACTGCTTCCTAAATAGGTGGCGGTAAGGGCTGCCCCGGGAAATGGCCAGGCGGCAAGTGGTTAACTTATCACATGGCTATTTCCTTTAAAACGAAAAAAAAAAAAAGAAAGCCTTTTTTTCCAGCTGTGGTGAAAAGGGGCCTCGGCACACAGCAAAACCGTGCACTGCAAGGTCCTTTTACCGCAGCTTGGTAAAAAGACCCCTACATTTGCAATAAAAAGGTATTACAACTAAGAAGGGAGAAAAAAATACATTTTTATTGCAAGTTCAGTTCCTCTGTCATGCAGAGGCGTAGCTAGGTTTTAAGGTCAGGGGGCGCAGACTTTTGTAGTGGACTAGTGGAAGTCAAGTTGGAAACCACAGGAAATGGTATGAGCATGTGTATACTCCCTGGTAGTGGAGAAAGGCATTACACTTTAGAACAATTTGTTATTTTTTTTTTTAATAATTAGCTAATAATCACACTGGCAGCTTCCATCTAAGTATATAGGCTCAGTAACACAATGTCATGAATTGCCATAACATTTTTCACTGAACTTTTCCTGAACTATGAAGCAAATCATTTGCAGTCAGTTACCATCCACACTCTAACTTAAAGCCTCCTCACCCCACGTTGGCTCTTTAGCGTATAGCTGCAATTCATACTCTGTCAAGTCATACTATGCTTCTGCTGTTAGTGTTGTCAGGATCGTGACTGAAGACTGCAGCACTGATACCACTGGAGTTTGCCTTTCTGCTGTGCTTCAGCAGCTCCAGCACGCCACTCTTCAGCCACGATTCTGGCGACACCAGCAACAGGACATAAGAATAGTCATACTGGGTCAGACCAATGGTCCATGTAGCCCAGTATCCTTCTTCCAACAGTGGCCAATCCAGGTCACAAGTACCTGGCAGAAATCCAATTAGTAGCAACTTTCCAGGAACACTCCTGTACTCCGCCAAGGCACAGAGAACAAGGTATGTTGTTCCAAGCATATTGTGAAGTACAGTAGAGTCTCAATTATCCAATGTAAACAGATCGACCCATAAGTGAAAAGTCGGATTATACGGAATACATTGAAAATGCATAGGAAATGTGCATTTCAAATGCTGCAGTGAAAGCAGGGTCTCAGTAGCAAAGCCAAACAGAAGTAGGTGCTGCCCTTCCAGTGAAAGAGACAACCGGGAAAGTGTGGAAAAAAGCTACAATGACATCATTGGGGGTTCTACTGGCTAAGCCAGATGGTCAGATTATCAATACTCCACTGTACTTGTAATACAAAGCCTACAAAAGTCACTAAGAACCTATATAGTCAACTTTACCATAGCTACATTCATTTACAGAAGTAACACAACGAAGACCTTATCTAGACAATGCAACACAGGAAATACTGCAGTGTCAACTAGAACATCAGTAAGCCTGTTGGGAAGCTGAATTATTACACATGCTCAAATTGAAACTTCATGCAGTATCTGGCCTCGGTCACAAACACTGAACACAAATAGACCCTTGTCAAGTACAGAATAAGTGACCACATCCTTAAAATATGAATGCATAGACAAAAATTAAACATAAACCCCAAGAAGCCACACTCTGTATGCAGAGCAACACTAGAGAAAAACAGCACCCTCCACTCTGCAAAAGAAAGCGGTGTAAACTTGTCCCAGTTTTCAGTTTCTGCTTTCCTCTAGCTTTTCTTAACTTTCATTACAAGATTTCCAGTCCATCTGCCGCTTCTTTCCCTTCCTGTCTTCTTCACTTCCTCTCCTATATCCATCTCTGATTTTGATCTTTTCCTTTCAGCTTTCCTTCTTCTGTCTCTCTATCTACTCAGACTTCATTCCTTCTTACTATTTAGTCTTCAGTCTTCCTTTTTGTTTTTTAACCACATCTAACTACAGCTTTTCATCTCCCACACCCAACCTCCCATTCTTCATCCTATTGTTCCCCAGTTTTCTTCCAGCACCTTCTCTTTCTCTTTTCTCCCTTCTATACAGCACCCTCTCTCTCCATCCAGCACCTGTTCCTTCTCTCTGCCCTTCTATCAGGGGCGTAGCCACGGGTGGGCCTGGATGGACCCAGGCCCAGCCAGTTTCCCTCCAGGCCCGCCCAGCCCCGGGTGTCAGCAGGTGGGGAGGGGGGTGCTCTGCTGGCGCTGCAGTCCCCACCTGCCTACCAGCTCCACGATCGACGACCCTCGTCTTCCATCCGGCATCGAGTCTTAAAAGAAAAAAAAAAAAAGCCCGGAGAAACGCCTCGCGTCTGCTGTGCACTGCTGTAAAGCAAGCAGCAAATCGTCTCGTCGGTCCTTCCTTCACTGTGCCCGCCCTTGCGGAAATAGGAAGTTACATCAGAGGGCGGGACACAGTGAAGGAAGGACCGACGAGACGATTTGCTGCTTGCTTTACAGCAGTGCACAGCAGACACGAGGCGTTTCTCCGGGCTTTTTTTTTTTTAAGACTCGATGCCGGATGGAAGACGAGGGTCGTCTGCTCGTCGATCGTGGAGCTGGTAGGTAGGTGGGGACTGGGTCGTGCAGGGGGGCTCAGATGGGATGTCGGGGTGGGGTGGGGAGGGGTTCAAATTTATAGTATTTAACTTTTAAAGTTCATGGGGGAGGGGGGTAGAGAAGGGAAGAAGAAATGCATGCCCACCCAACCTACCCACTGGCCCACCCAAAAATTACATTCTGGCTACGCCACTGCCTTCTATCCAGTGTCTGTCCCTTCTCTCTGACCCTTCCAGCATCTCTTTCCTTGCTCTCTCCTTCCGTCCAGTGGCTGTCCCTTCTCTCTGACCCACCCTTCCAGTGTCTGCCCCCTATCTAGCACCTGTCCCTTCTCTCTGACCCTTCCTTCCAGAATCTGTCCTTTCTTTCGCTCCCTCCTTCCATTCAGTGCTTGTCCCTCTGTGACCCTTCTTCCAGCATCTGTCCCCTCGCTTCCTCCTTCTATCCAGCACCTGTCCCTTCCTTCCAGGTCTGTCCTCTTGCTCCCTCTTTCCATCCAGCACACACACAGCTCTTTTTTTTTTTTTTTTAATAATTTGAAAAGGTTGTAGCTCAGCCTCTCACTTCCTTTCCCTTTCTTCCCACCCCAGTCCAGCTTCTTCCCTCAGCCCCCTCCCACCCACCCGCGTGTACAGCACTTCTCCATCATCCTCGCCCCAGTCCGACAAACCTCATTTTGCCAGCAACAGCACCCAGCATATGCTGCCCGAGCCATCCCGGAGCTTTTCCTCTGCTTCACTCTGCGCCTCTGATGCAACATCCTGTTTATGTGCGGGTGGGGCGCAGCAGAGGAAAAGCTCCGGGTCAGCTTAGGCAGCGTGTGTTGGTTGGCAACGATTAAATAAGGTTTGTCGGACCAGGGGAGGATGAGGGAGAAGCGCTGCACACGCAGGTAGGGTCTAGCAGCTGCGAGTCTATACAGTGCAGCTTTGCGATAGAAGCTGTCATTTGTTTGCTGCTGTTGACGCTGGGCTGGAGCAGCAGAGTGGTGGAATGGAAGTGAGGCAGGTTCATGGCCATACATGCAGCTTAGAGGGAACAGGACTGCTCAAGTGGCTAGGGCTCTTCAGCTTGGAGAAGAGACAGCTGAGGGAAGATTTGATAGAGGTATATAAAATACTGAGTGGAGTGAAACAGGTAGATGTGACTCTTTCCAAAAATACTGGGATTAGGTGGCATGCAAAGAAGCTACAAAGTAATAAATTTAAAACGAATCGGAGAAAATATTTCTTCACTCAATGAGTAAACAAACTCTGGAATTTGTTGCCAGAGAATGTTGTAAAAGCGGGTAGCTTAGCAGGGTTTAAAAAAGATTTGGATAATTTCCTAAAGAAAAAAGTCCATAAGCCATTATTAAGATGGACTTGGGAACATCCACTGCATATTCTAGAAGCATAAAATCTGTTTTACTGTTCTGGGATCTTACTGGGTACTTGTGACCTGGATTGGCCACTGCTGGAAATAGGATATTGGACTTGACGAACCTTCGGTCTGTCCTAGTAGAGCAATGCTTATGTTCTTACATAAAGAAAAAGATCTTGCTCATGATCTTTCCCTCCTAAAGATCTGACACGAAAGGATTGCAAAGACAAGCCCATAAAAGTTAAGCAGATGTAAATAGAGAAAACCTCAAAGAAACTGAAGATGCTGCCAAACAGTGAACATACTGAAAAAGTATTATAAAAGTCTTAAAATGAATAAGATAAGCAACAGGTAACCAATGCAGAGCCATTAAAGCAGAAGTAATATGTTCAAAACGTGAGAAACCCCATGGGCAGGGTGGGAGCGCTAGAGAGTATGCCACTTAGGGTGAAGGGAGGGCTAGAGAGTGTGTCACATAGGGTGGAGGGAGCGCTAGAAAGTTTGTCACATACGGCGGGGTGGGAGCGCTAGAGAGTGTCACATAGGGCGGGAGAAGCGCTAGAGAGTTCGTCACAGGGCGGGGAAGCGTTAGTTCGTCACAGGACGGGGAGCGCTAGAGAGTGCGTCACACAGGGCGGGGTGGGAGTGAGAGAGTGTGTCACACAGGGTGGGGTGGGAATGCTAGAGAGTGTAACACAGGGCAGGGGAAGCGCTAGAGTGCTTCACACAGGGCGGGGGAGCACTAGAGAGTGCTTCACACGGTGGGGGGAGCGCTAGAGAGTGCGTCACACAGGGCAGAGAGGGAGCGCTAGAGAGTGTGCTACATAGGACGGGATCTGAATGCTAGAGAGTTTGTCACTTAGGGAGGGGTGGGAGCGCTAGAGAGTGTGTCACATGGAGCGGGGGAAGTGCTAGAGAATGCGTCGCACAGGACAGGGTGGGCACGCTAGAGAGTGCACCACATAGGGCAGGGGAAACGCTAGAGAGTGCATCACACAGGGCGAGATGGGAGCGATAGAGAGTTTGTCACATAGGGCGGGGTGGGAGCGCTGGGGAGTGCGTCACATAGGGCGGGGTGGGAGCACTAGAGAGTGTGTTACATAGGATGGGATGGGAACGCTAGAGAGTTTGTCACATAGGGCGGGGTGGGAGCGCTAGGGAGTGCGTCACATAGGACGGGATGGGAACGCTAGATAGTTTGTCACATAGGGCGGGGTGGGAGCGCTAGGGAGTGCGTCACATAGGACGGGATGGTAACGCTAGAGAGTTTGTCACATAGGGCGGGATGGGAGCGCTAGAGAGTGTGTTACATTAGGCATGTTTCCAGCTCAGGACACTCCTACTGGCTTCTTCATTTTACTGTAACAGATTTGGGGGTAAATTCAAGAAAGGTTGGTTAAAGTTAAGTGCCAAACATTTGGGTGCTAAGTGGCAGTTCTGTAACAGTAGTTCTGGGTGGAGCTGCCTTTATAGAAACCACATTTTTGTGCCTAACTTTAGCCGTTACATAACAGCTTGCCCAATTGCTTGGTACGCCCCTGACCCACTCGTCCCCTTCTCAGGTTCACACCCCCTTTGAAATTAGGCGCTCAGTTTATAGAATCAGTTATGCACATAACTATAAATGAGTGCTCATTAGTGTTTTGTTATCGCCAATTTAGTGCTATTTAGCAAATTAAGTTATGCTTCTAACTGACCCTATTCTGTAACTGTGTGTCCAATTGCACCTAACCTTCAGTGCCATTTATAGAATTTGGGGGTTGATGACATTCTGGCCTGTAGCAGACTGCTCTTGCCTTCAAACTTCCTGGCTCACAGCAATGTGCATTTAAATTATTAGACCTCCTGGCTTGAAGCTGTGCTCTAATCGACAGACCTATTTGTGGCCGAGTGCTCTTACCATTACGCCAAACCTAGTAGTATTAGCAATTTGTCTATTGCAATTAAGTAGAGGAGTATGGTAGCCGTGTTAGTCCACTCTTAAGGTTATCAATAGAAATCAAACAAAATAAAACATGGAAAAGAAAATAAGATGATACCTTTTTTATTGGACATAACTTAATACATTTCTTGATTAGCTTTCGAAGGTTGCCCTTCTTCCTCAGATCGGAAATAAGCAAATGTGCTAGCTGACAGTGTTTATAAGTGAAAACATTCAAGCATTACTATGACAGTAAAATCGATACCATTGGAGATTCTACATGGAATGTTGCTACTATTGGAGATTCTACATGGAATGTTGCTATTCCACTAGCAACATTCCATGTAGAAGGCTGCGCAGGCTTCTGTTTCTGTGAGTCTGACGTCCTGCAGACTCACAGAAGCAGAAGCCTGCGCGGCCACATTGGTGATCCGCAAGGGCCGACTTCTACATGGAATGTTGCTAGTGGAATAGCAACATTCCATGTAGAATCTATAGAAATCAAACAAAATAAAACATGGAAAAGAAAATAAGATGATACCTTTTTTATTGGACATAACTTAATACATTTCTTGATTAGCTTTCGAAGGTTGCCCTTCTTCATCAGATCGGAAATAAGCAAATGTGCTAGCTGACAGTGTATATAAGTGAAAACATTCAAGCATTACTATGACAGTCTGACAGGGTGGGAGGATGGGGGTGGGTCGGAGGTATGCATGGGGACATCAAAGCATATCATTGATATTCTAACAGGATGGGTGTGGATAGGTGAGGGGTGGGGGTGATCAACAGAGACTATTGCAATTAAATCAACAAATAAAATGAGTTGTATCCATTTCTTCAGGGGAATTTTGGAGAGGTATTTAGTGGACGTCTACGCTCTGATAACATGCCGGTGGCAGTGAAGACATGCCGGGACACCCTCCCCTCAGACCTGAAGGACAGATTTCTAATGGAAGCCAGGTGCAATTATTTGAGAGCTGTGCTATTGTTTCCATGTTTTTTAAACTCTTAGCAAAAGGTTATGATCTCAAGTTGTGTGATGTAGCAGCCTAAAGAGAAATCTCCTTGCACAATCAATATTTGTACTTTTTGTATTTTGCAATGGTAAAAATAGGTCTACTAGTTCTACATATTTTAACAACCAGGGCTTCTGATTGTAGAGTTTGAAAAACTCTGATAAAACACCCCCAATTCAGAAACACTAAAATATGTGTCTATTGGATAAATACCATAAAAACACCCCTAGCACTCCTTACCCCTCCCCTGGCTTGCCTTGAATCATTCAGACAGTTTTTCATCTTGTCTGTGCTGAGTACCCCTACGTGGCACAAACATGCAGATTTGTACATTTGTTCAATGTTGATTTTATTAGATAATCTTTTTTTTTTTCAGTTTTATTTATCACTTTGTTTTTGTGTATGTAATAATTTTTAGAGTGTTTTTGTACTGTGTGATTATATGTATATTACTTTTTGTTGTGCGTATGTAATAATTTTTAGTGTTTTTTGTACTATGTGATTATATGTAATCACTTTGTGTTTATGTAATAATTTTTAGAGTGTTTTTGTACTGTGTGATTATATGTATATTACTTTTTGTTGTGCGTATGTAATAATTTGTAGTGTTTTTTGTACTATGTGATTATATGTAATCACTTTGTGTTTATGTAATAATTTTTAGTGTTTTTGTACTGTGATTATATGTATATTTATCACTTTTTGTTATGTGTATGTAATAATTTTTAGAGTGTTTTTGTACCATGTGATTATATGTATATTTGTGCACCGCTCAGAAGTATAATGATGAGCAGAATATAAGAGAAGTAAATGAAATAAAATGGAATACTCAATTCCACTGGAAAAAGTTCACAGCAATTGTACCTGTGGTACAAAGACACCAATTAACATTGAGGGGTCAGTATTGAAAAGCACTTCTGCAGGTAACAGCATCTGCTGTCCACACAAGGGCTGCTGACCGGGATATTCAGAGGCCCCTCCAAATTTCATTACAGACCGCCTCTGCGCTAATCAGAGAACGTCGACCTGGAGCGTGCGTGAATTTTTCCAGATTGTGGCAATATTCAGCCTGCTGTCTGGATAACTTTGGGCAGATAAAAGGCTATTCTAAATTATCCCAACAGCACATTAAATATTGCACTGTAAGTTATAGCCCTGAGCGCCTTATGGGGGTAAACAGTGCTGGCCACTATCCGGACAGTGGTACTGAATAGTTTTTGACCTCTGCAGCTGGCATTTAAAATGAACACTGGCCTCAGCGGCTGAATAATTTAACTGGAAAATAAACATCTATATTGATAAACACCTAAGATCAGGGGCAGCCCAAGGCAATCTGCCACCTGAGGCAGGGATGAGATGCTGCCTCCGCCCCCACCCCCGCCCATTCTGGCATCTCCCCTCTTCCCCGCATTTACCTTTATTTTTTCTTTTCCAAAAGGCGGCAGCAATTCCCATAGGCTGCCCTGCCGCAGTGCTGCCAGCACCGGTCTCTTTGCTCTACTGCGTCCCACTTCTGAGGAAACACGAAGTTATGTCAAGAAGAGGCTGATGCTGGCGGCAAGGCAGCTTATGGTAATTGCTTCCGCCTTTTGGAAAAGAAAAAAAATTAGGTAAACATGGGGAAGAGGGTTGAGGAGGGAAGGGGAGAGTGCCGCTCCGTGAAGAATGCTGCTTGAGGCCCCCTCCTCAGTTGGCCTGATGGTAGGGCTGCCACTGCCTGAGATTAGGAGCCGTATTATTACAAGGAGGGTGCATTGAAACTGGCAGAGTCAGTAGTTTGTCTATGGCATGGGCCCAACTCTTATATCTATTAATAGAAAATAAACCGAGAGTTCCATGAAACAGTGTAGAGCAAGGATTGATGAACCCTGATAGCTGCCGTACAGGAAAAAGTTTAGGCATGCATCCTGTCTGCACCAGAAGCAGAAAGGGCTGGATTCTATAAATGGCACTCAAAAATGAGCACTGGAAAAGATCGGCGCTAAGCACGATTCTATAAAGGATGTGCACCTTTTACAGAATTGCGCTTAGTGTCAATTCCTGCACCCTAACTTTAGGTGCTAGTCTTACACCTGCTGTAAATGTTGGTGCCCAAGTTGGGCGTGATGACCCATTATTTTGTAACAACGTGTGCAACTTTTCAGACATACCCATGCCCCTCCTGTGGCCGCACCCTCTTTTGAGTTGCACGCTATGGGGTTTGGACGCCAAGTGTTGTAGAATATCGTGCAACCAGATGCGCATGCAAATCCTACTTGGTGCCAATTAACATCAGTAATTGGTTGTTAACGGCCAATTATTGCTCATTAACAGCTCAGCCAATTAATTTCCACACACATCTCAGGATCGCGCCCAAATTTAGGTGCCCAAATCTGGACGTCATATATAGAATCGGGGGGAAAGAATATAACAAAACATCTCTTGGCAAGTGCCATCTTTAACAAGTCCTTGGTCCAAACCTACAGTGTTCTGAGATTTGGAGGGATTTGTTCTTCCTGTAACTGCAGAAATGTTTATAGACGTTGCATGCTGCCCCCCAAATCTATTCATTGCTACTGTGCACTCAGTCACAGTCTCTGTGTCTTCATCCTAGTCTAAGGACACCTCCCTTCCTCGTGGAGACCCCCAGAGTTCCATCTTTCACCTCTACTCTTCAATATTTTCTTGAGCCCTTTAGTCACCCTGAGCCAGGACTTCATTATCATGTTTTTCATCAATGCAGATGACATACTCCTAATTTTTCCCCCTTCCAGCCTAATATATGCCACCTTCAGACCTGTCTTGCTGCAGTGTCTGACTTTCTACTGGCAAACTCATCCTAAACACCTCTGAGACAATTACCTGTTGGATTACAGATCCTTACAATAGCCTTCACTGGTCCCTTTTCTCTTTAACTCTCTCATTTCCCTGCGGACTCATTCTGCTATCTTGGTATTATTCTGGACGCTAAACTTTCATTTAGTAGTCAGGTTTTACTGGTTCTTCAATGTGCCGCTTTCTCCCTCCATCGTCTTCGTTCAGTTTCAGAGTTTTTGAGCTTCCCATTGTTGCACACTCTGGTTCATGCTTTTGTTATTTCCCATTTAGATTACTGTAACCTAGTCTATTCAGGGATAACTGCCTGTCAAATCCATTGACTTCAAACCCTTTAGAACGCTTCTCATTTTTTATGCTGTGCCCGTAGAACAGATTATGCCTCCCCCTTGCTTACTAAGTTACACTGGCTTCCTGTAAAGTATCGTAGCTGGTTTAAAATTCTCTGCCTCGCCCATAAAACCCTCCATTCTAATGCCCCTTTCTATCTCGGTGCTATGATTATCCCCTATACTCCCATCATCTCCCTTTGCTCACTAGACTCATTGACTAACATAGTAACATAGTAAATGATGGCAGATAAAGACCTAAACGGTCCATCCAGTCTGCCCAACAAGATAAACTCATTTTACATGGTATGTAATACTTTATATGTCTACCCGAGTTTGATTTGTCCCTGCCTTTCTCAGGGCACAGACCGTAAAAGTCTGCCCAGTACTGTTCTTGTACTAAGTTCTGAAGCTAACATCGCAGCCCCTTAAAATTTACACTCCAGCCCATCCTTATCTATTCAGCCACGATCAGGGCGCAGACCGTAGAAGTCCACCCAGCATTGGTTTTACTCTCTAATTACCGGCGTCACCACCCAATCCCCGCTAAGATTCCATAGATCCATTCCTTCTAAACAGGATTCCTTTGTATTTATCCCACGCATGTTTGAATTCCATTACCGTTTTCATCTCCACCACATCCCGCAGGAGGGCATTCCACTAATCAGGCTTATTATGAGTCTACAAGACACTCCGCTTTCTTCTTTATTGCCCCAAAACGCTGGAATGATTTGCCTCCTTTTTTAAGATCTGAGCTCTCTTACCTTAAATTGAAATCACAATTGTAAGTTCATTTTTTAGTCTTGCCTTTGGGATCCTGCCTCAAGGGCTTTAATGCGGTGGGGGCTGTGTTCCTCCGGTTGATAATATTTGGAGTATTTGAAATGTTAGGACTATTTTGCTTGGACATGGATCTGTTGCTCTGTGTGATTGTGACTTTGAGGGATTGTGCTTTTCTGTCCTAATTTGATGTTCCTTTCAAGTTCTACTTTGTTTTTATTGATTTTATTCATTTGTGTAAACCTCTATGACCTAATCCTAGAAATGACGGTATATCAAGTATCCAATAAACATATAAATCACTAGTCTTAACCAATTTTGGGGCACTTTTACTAAAGGGTGTTAAGCCCTAATGCACGCTTAGCACACGAGAAAAGGCTTACTGCAAAATGTGTTAAAGTGTTTTCCGATATTTTGCCAGTTGCGCACTAGAAGCTATTTTAAAAAATATCTTTTGAGGAGGCACAGGCTGCCCAGGCTCACCCAAGACGACAAAAGGCTTTCTTGTCTGTTTGGAACAGTTATTTACAAACTGTCTCGCACAAGGTAAGAAGCGCAGTACTGAATAAATTCCAGAATATATCATGAGTTTGTAATTGCCTCACATGGGCTGTTTCGGGGTCCTCTGCCTGGGAGGTAAAAAAGGGATGGATGGGGTGTTTAAGTTTTCTTGGGTATGTTCTTTTTCGTAAGATGGCCCAAGGTCATAAGAATCCAGACATTGGGCCATCGCTGAAATAGTTTTGAAGGCTATGGGGTTCAGGAATGGGTGGAGGCAGGTTGCTTATATAAATTAGGATCTTAAGTTTCTTCTGTTGTACGCTTTCTGTTTTCAACAGTGGCCAATCCAGGTCACAAGTACCTGGCAGAAACCCAAATAGTAGCAAGATTCTATGCTACCAATCCCAAGGTAAGCAGTGGCTTTCCCATGTCTATCTCAATAGCAGACTATGAACTTTTCCTCCAGGAACTTGTCCAAACGTTTTTTTTAAACCAGATACACTAACCGCTGTTACCACCACATCCTCCAGCAATGAGTTCCCGAGTTCTCTTATTTGTTTTAAAAGTATTTCCATGTAATTTTATTTGGTGTTCCATGGTCTTTGTACTTTTTGAAAGAGTGAAAAATCGATTCACTTTAGCCCGTTCTACACCACTCAGATTTTGTAGGCCTCAAATCATATCCCCCCTCAGCTATCTCTTTTCCAAGCTGAAGAGCCCTGACCTAGCCTTTCCTCATATGAGAGGAGTTCCAGCCCCTTCATCATTTTGGTCCCTCTTCTTTGAATCTTTTCTAATTCTGTTATATCTTTTTTGAGATATGGTGACCAGAACTGAATGCAATACTCAAGGTGAAGTCACACCACGGAAAGATACAGAGGCATTATGTTATTCTTGGTCTTATTTAAGCATGCCTTTCTCAATAATTCCTTGCATTCTGTTTGCTTTTTTGGCCACCACTGGACACTGGGCAGAAGATTTCAGCATATCGTCTACAATGAGGGGCATTTTCGATATGACGTCTAAGTCCGACTTTGGACGTTTTGCTCAAAACATCCAGAATCCGAATAGCAAATATAGCCATTTTTTAAACAGCAAAATGTAAAAAAAAAAAAATTTCAAAAATAGCCAAATGGTAGATAGTTTTGTGCTCTATGCATTTATCTTTTTGGTGCATTTTCAACAACATCCACGTGCAAAACAGACAAAATCAAGCCACTGGGATGTAGAAGGAACCCAACTATCTTAGTAGATTGGCCACACAGACATCCCAGGAGAGCAGTGGGCCTTCCTAGGGTGCACTGCTCTGGACTTCATATAAAAGCTCCCAGGTACACATCTCACCGTTACCCCCTCATCTTGTGTGTTGAGCCCTCCAAAACCCACCACCCCCAACTATACACCACTACAATAGCCCATATGAGTGAAGGGGTCACCTATATGTGGGTACAGTAGGTTTTTGGTGAGTTTTTTTGGAAGGCTCACAGTTTCCACCACTGGTAGAATGAGATATGGGCCTGGGTCCCATTCTCTACAGTGCACTGCACTGACCACAGGGACCTGCTTGCTGCTCTAATAGAACTGGCTATACCATCTGAAGCCGTCATAGAGGCTGATAAGTATTATTTTTATTCACACCTTTGGGGGGGGGGGGGGCGAGAGGAAGTTGGTTACCACTGGGGAAGGTAAGGGGGGGGTCATTTGGGGCACCTTTTTGTGCCTTATACATTCTAGAAACAGGTCTAGACCAAAACATTGAAGTTTTAACCTTTGGCATTTTCATTAGTTCCATTATGGCTATAAAACATCGAAATGTTAGGAACGCCCTAAGCGTGCCTTCACCCCACCCCTGAAGAGCCCCTGACACACCCCCTTGTGATTTGGATACACTGCTGAAGAATTGCATAGAGAAATGTCTAACCTAATAAAGGAGTTTGAAAAATAGTAGTTAGTTTGTGGGTGTCTTACTAAATTATGGTAAGGACTCCAACACGGAAATCCTAAAGATCCAAATAATCAAAACGGAACCTCAGAACTCCTCATAAGGAAAATACAAAAATGTATAAACGATATCCCTATGCTTTAAGGAGTCAATTATCACTGGTTCCCATAAGAAGGAATAAGAGGAAAAAAAACTCAGACGTAAAAAAACTCATTAAAAAAACCCAGTGGAGGAGTGGCCTGGTGGACTTTGGTCCTGGGGAACTGAGGAACTGAGTTTGATTCCCACTTCAGGCACAGGCAGCTCCTTGTGACTCTGGGCAAGTCACTTAACCCTCCATTGCCCCATGTAAGCTACATTGAGCCTGCCATGAGTGGGAAAGCACAGGGTACAAATGTAACAAAAATAAAATAGATACTATTGGAGATTCTACATGGAATGTTGCTATTCCACTAGCAACATTACATGTAGAAGGCTGCGCAGGTTTCTGTGAGTCTGACGTCCTGCACATACGTGCAGGACGTCAGACTCACAGAAGCAGAAGCCTGCGCGGCCACATTGGTGATCTGCAAGGGCTGACTTCTACATGGAATGTTGCTAGTGGAATAGCAACATTCCATGTAGAATCTCAAATAGTAGCAACAGTGGAGGAGTGGCCTAGTGGTTAGGGTGGTGGACTTTGGTCCTGGGGAACTGAGGAACTGAGTTCGATTCCCGGCACAGGCAGCTCCTTGTGACTCTGGGCAAGTCACTTAACCCTCCATTGCCCCATGTAAGCCACATTGAGCCTGCCATGAGTGGGAAAGCACAGGGTACAAATAAAACAAAAATAAAAAACGAATGAGGTGAAAAACTCTTTACCCCCTTATCAATAACCCCTAAAAAGACACCAAACCCAAACTGACCCCAGCCTATATGTGTAGTAAATTGATGTCATCAATTGCCGATTAAGCTTTTGTATAACTCCCGGACTTCTAGCGTGGAGCAGTAAATTCTAATGGGGCAGATAAGTAGATTTTCATCAATAAGTTCCAGGATTTGACATGATGTGGAGCTGTATTAACTACCTATAAGTTGCAATGGATTTTTTTGTCCTCTGTATGTAGCAACAAGCGGTAGAGGGACTGGTTGGATTTTTTTCAATAGTTTAGGACCTTTTTCAGTCTTTTATAAGTCCCATCATTTATTTTTGGACTGCTCCTTTTGAATAGAGATTTTTCCGTGATAGTTTACTACACATAGAGGCTGGGGTCAGTTTGGGTTAGTTTGAGTTTGGTGTTATTGGGGTAAAGAGTTTTTCACCTCATTTGTTTTTTCTCATTTTTAATGAGTTTTTTTTACGTCTGGGTTTTTTTTTTCTTATTCCTCCTTATGGGAACCAGTGATAATAATTGACTCCTTAAAGCATAGGGATATCGTTTATACATTTTTGTATTTTCCTTATGAGGAGTTCTGAGGTTCCGTTTTGATTATTTGGATCTTTAGGATTTCCGTGTTGGAGTCCTTACCATAATTTAGTAAGACACCCACAAACTAACTACTATTTCTCAAACTCCTTTATTAGGTTGGATTATTATCTTTTGAGTTTGGTTTCCCTGTTTACTCTAGAGAAATGTCTGCAATGTAGGTTTCAAAAATACCCTTTTGGACATTTTAAGAAGAAAAACGTTCAGTTGCTGCTTTTGACACTTTTTGGATGTTTTTCTCTTTTGAAAATGAGCCGCAATGACATCTAGTTCTTGTTCTTGAGTGCTGACCCCCAAGGGTGGACCCTAGCATCAGGTAACTATGATTTGGATTATTCTTCCCAATGTGCGTCATTTTGCATTTGTCCACCTTAAATTTCCTCTGCCATTTGGATGCCCAGTCTTCAATTTCCTAAGGTCTCCCTGCAATGTTTCACAGTCCGCATGTGTTTTTAACAACTTTTAATAATTTTGAATCATCAAATTTAATCACCTCACTTGTCATTCCGATTTCCAGATCATTTATAAATATGTTAAATAGCACTGGTCCCAGGACAGATCCCTGCGGCACTCCACTATTCACCCTTCGCCATTGAGAAAAATGGTAATTTTAACCCCACCCTCTGTTTTCTGTCCAATTCCTAATATACAACAGAACATTGCCTCCTGTCCCATGATTAGAAACCCTTTCAAATGACGAGGGAATACACCATAAAACTAACAGGTAGAACATTTAAAACAAATTGGAAAGTGTATTTTTTTTTTTCATTCAGCATGCGACTAAGCTCTGGAATTTACTGACAGAAAATGTGATCATGGCAATTAGTATAGCTGTGTTTAAAAAGCAGTTATTTAAATTCCTGAAGGAAAAGTCCATTTGTTAACTATTATTGTTTAACTATTTAAAACAGATGTTTAATGAGCGCTGACTGACTGGGATCAGCTTCAAAGATGTGGCTTTTATTAAGGATTTGGTGAATGGGGTACATTATGAAAAAGCACATCAGAAGAAAAATACTTTAAAATTAACTCCAGGAGATCTGTTCTTTTCCTCGAAGAGCTTGGCTTCCAATATCTGATCAGCCAATGAGAAACGTGCTCCTTCCATAACATTGATGTGTCAGTGATGTGCAATGTCAGAGCTGTTCAACTCTGAAGGCTTAGCACAGAATTCTGAGAACTGCTACCATAGTAACATAGTAAATGATGGCAGATGCTTCTGGTTGGTGAGATAAACTAGGGGAAGGTTTCAGCCTGACTCATTTGTGACTGTTTCCTGGTTTTTTTTTCCCCTCTCTTTCCCCTGCAGGATCCTAAAGCAGTATAGTCACCCCAATATTGTTAAACTAATTGGAGTCTGTACCCAAAAGCAGCCGATTTACATTGTCATGGAACTGGTTCAAGGTGAGTCTGAGCCTTCTGTGCAAAACCAGTATCTCCAGATCCCAAGTCTCATTCTCCTAGAGTGTTCCAGGGTCCACAAGAACCCTCCCATTCACCAGTGGCGTTCCTAGGGAGGGTGGACACCCCCCCCCCCCCGATGCAGCGCAGACCCCCCCCCCCCGATGCAGCGCGGACCCCCCCCCGGGTGCACGCCTCTGGGAGGGGTGCCGCAGCACGCACATGCTCAGAGTTCCCTGACTTCGCGCATTCGCTGCAGCTCCCTCTGACCCGGAACAGGAAGTAACCTGTTCCAGGGCAGAGGGAGCTGCAGCGAACGCACGAAGTCAGCGAACTCAGAGCAGGCGCGCGCCGCGGCACCCCCCAGCAGCGTGCTCCCGGGGCGGACCGCCCCCCCCCCTTGGTACGCCACTACCATTCACTGCAGCCTCCACTCAAGTCCTGTTAAAAACAGCAGCGAAAGTACAAATAAAAGTTTAGCAATTAAAACAAACACCATTTTTCTTCCTGCGTGTTATTTCACAAAAGAGTAAGAGAATGAATACAGAAGAGGAAGTAACAAAGTCAGGAAACAGGCAGCTTCATAATAACCCACAGAGTTACTATCCGATGAACAAGATAACAGGAAAAAAAGACCAGCTGATCCATGCAGTCTGTCTAGTTTTGTTCTGTTTCTTGGACCTGGTAGTTTGGGAACTGGTGCCATTAACCTTCCTTTGCAACTACCCAGGGATTTTTCCCCTCTCTCTCTTATTCCTTCCTGAATTACTGTATTCTGGTCATTTCAGGGAGCCACTAGATTTCAGCGTTACACAATGACTGCGGCTCCACACAAAAAGGTCCTTTTACTAAGCAGTGGTAAGCCCTACCGCGTGCTTCCCGAACACCAAAATGCACTACTGCGGGACGCCCTCTGGGGGTACGTGTGAAGGGGGCGGAGAATAAGCATGCCCAGCACTAAGCACAGCTACATCGCCGCACACCAACCAATTAGCTCATAGTCAGCATACTAAATAGGTGTCGATAGGGGCTCATGCCCTAAATTTGAAATTAGTTCCTGGCCAATAATGGGAAAAATGGAAATGCAGCCATTTTACAGCTGCGCTAAAAGTGGCCTCAGTGCACAGAGAAACTCAAGTGACAATCATAGTGCACACACAGCCCCTTTTAGCACACTTTAGTAAATGGTCCCCTAAGACTGTAAGTGCTGCCTCCTCAGTCCAGCCAGTTATTCCTGTCCACACTGCTAAGGATGTGTCTTCTCTTTTATACTATACATAACATAACATAGTAGATGACGGCAGAAAAAGCCCTGCACGGTCCATCCAGTCTGCCCAACAAGATAAACTCATATGTGCTACTTTTGTGTGTACAGTAGAGAGCTGCACGGCTTCCGTCCCTGCGGGACCCGCGGGATTCCCACGGGGACGGAGGCAGTTCCTGCGGGGTTCCCGCAGGGATGGAAGCAGTTCTGCAGGGTTCCCGCGGGGACGGAGGCAGTGCCTGTGGGGTTCCCGCGGGGATGGAACCAGTTCTGTGGGCTTCCCGTGGAAGTGTAAGCTGCACCTGCACCAGCCTCTCATCTACCGAATACCAATTTATTTGAGTGCTGTCTCCTCCTCCTCCTCCTCCTCCTCCTCTTCTTCCTTGCTTTAACAGCATAAATGTGGAAAGTCTTCCATTAAGGAGGTGGTAGAGTCACAAATGATGACGGAATTCAAAAAGGCGTGCTAACCTTAAATGGCTGCATGTGTGTGGATATGTCAAGTGACACTTAGATGGCGACTCTGGCTGTGATGAACTAGAGCTGATACCTGGCAGACTTGTATGGTCTGTGTCTCATACATGGCAATCTGGTGTAGGATGGGCTGGAAAGGGCTTAGACAGCAACTTCAGTGGCTGGAACATGAGGACAGTGCTGGACAGACTTTTATGGTCTGTGTCCCACAAATGAGAACATGAATAGGCTGGAGTGGGCTTCGATGGCAACTCCAGCAGTTGGAACATAAGGATGGGGCCAGATAATCAGATGTCACCTGACCTACTGGCGCGTGCATGTGGCGACCTCTCAGCACACACTGCCAGTGAATCAGAGACAAATCTTACATGTGCGCACCAGAGTGTTCCAAGTTCCGTTACTTCCTTGCCTACAGTGCTGTGGCTCAAATCCAGAGAGAGACTGAGGGAGCTGCCTGGAACTTTCTTTTATGTACTATTAAACTCTTACGGGGATGGGTGGGGATGGGTTAAATTCTTACAGGGATGGGTGGGGATGGGTTAAATTTTTGCGGGGATGGGTGGGGATGGGTAAGATTCCAGCGGGGATGGGTGGGGACGAGTAAGATTCCAGCAGGGACGGGCGGGGATGGGTAAGATTTCTGTCCCCGTGCAACTCTCTAGTGTACAGTCTTGACCAGATCAGCATACATATATTCCTACCAAGCACCCTTCCCTTCCCATGGCTGTTCCCAATAATCCTATATAATCATTTGCACCTCCAACGTTCCATTGCTGTCTGGCTGCCTGGGTTCGTAACATCTGATGACGTCAGCCAGCTTCCAGCGTTCCATTCCCCCTCACTGCCCCGCCATCGCATGAAAACGTCATGACGTCAGAGGGCAGAACAGTGAGAGGGAAGGGAACACTGGAGGCGAGCTGACGTCAGGATAATACCAACAGAAGGGAAGCCAGCCAGGCCAGCCAGAAAACGATGAGGAAGAGAGAATCGCGGCGCATCGAGGGGAGGGCAGAGCAGAATCGATGGACAGGGATGGGAGGAGAGAAGAGAATCTCGGGACATGGATGGGAGGGCAGGGAAGAGAAGAATCGCTGAACATGAAGGGAAGGGAAGAATCATTGGACATGGAGGGGAGGGGAGAGACAAAAAAATCGCTTACAAGAGAGCTTTTCTAGGGCCTGTTTCATTGTTGAGGAAACGGGCTGGGTTCCACTAGTTTGTAATAATCTAAATAGCTACATAAACAAAACAAAAAAGACCTCTCCATCACATTGTAACATGAACATGCTTTGCGTCAAATCCTAAAGGAAGAAAAAAGACTCAAACTCCACTTATTCACGTGAAAGACCTTAACAAGGATGATTAACCTCATTGGCTAAAAAAAAACTTTCCAAAGGTGCATAAACAAATCTTTCACCTTATGTGCAAAAATGCTGAAACTTAAAGATTCAAAAAAACTTAAACTTTTAAAAAATCAAAAATCTTAGGGGCCCATTTATTAAGCTGCGGTAAGCACAAACGCATGCTTACTGCAGGTTAAAATCCACTACCATTGGGGACACTCATGCGTCTCGCCGTAGTTTTGTGTTCGGCACACGCTACCCATGTGCTAAAAATAGAAAATATTTTTAGCGCTGAGACATGTTTGGAGGCAGAGAGTAAGTGTGGCCAGCACTAATCAGTTAATGCAGCTGCATCGCCACGCGCTAACTGATTAGCATGTGGTTAGCTCAGGAGCCCTTATGTTTATTATATGCTGCCTTTCAAATAAAAGTCAAAGCGGTTTACAAAGCATCTAGAAACTGAAAGGAACAAGAAAATAGACAGTAAAGTAGGAGAGGGGTATAGAAAAGAGTCGGCACTGCCAACCCCAGCAGAACCAGTGGCTGTACAAAGCCAGGAGGCTTAATTGGGAAAGGCTTGAAGAAATAAGTGAGCTTTCATGAGAGCGCAAAACCGAAGATAGGAGAGTCAAAGAAAAGGCTGAATGACATGTGGCTTCAAGTCTAGTCATGTACAGAGGAGGGGTGGCCAGTTGGTGCCTGAAAGAGGAACACAGAGGACGGACGGGTCTTTAGGGCGTAATGAGGGCGGCTAGGTGGGGGGGTTGCTTAAGTAAAGAGTTAACCGAGATTGGATAGCAGAGCCGGTAGTGGGAGGTGGGGCTGGAGGTTGGGAGGCGGGGATAGTGCGGGGCAGACTTATACGGTCTGTGCCAGAGCCAGTGGTGGGAGGCGGGACTGGAGGTTGGGAGGCAAGGATAGTGCTGGGCAGACTTATACGGTCTGTGCCAGAGCCGGTAGTGGGAGGTGGGGCTGGTGGTTGGGAGGCAGGGATAGTGCTGGGCAGACTTATACGGTCTGTGCCAGAGCCGGTGGTGGGAGCCGGGGATAGTGCTGGGCAGACTTATACGGTCTATGCCAGAGCCGGTGGTTGGGAGGCGGGGCTAGTGCTGGGCAGACTTATACGGTCTGTGCCCTGAAGAGCACAGGTACAAATCAAAGTAGGGTATACACAAAAGTAGCACACATGAGTTGTCTTGTTGGGCAGACTGGATGGACCGTGCAGGTCTTTTTCTGCCGTCATCATCATCTACTATGTTAAGTAAAGAGTTTTGAAAGTCAAGGTGAGAATCTTATGGATTATACAGTACTTAAGGAGGAGCCAATGGTGCTGTTTAAGAAGTGGAAACACGTGGTCAATGCAACGAGCACGGGTATATGGATAGCCATATTCTGAATGGTTTGAAGTTTTTTGAGAGCTAGTAAAGGAAGACCAACATAGACCACATCGCAGTAGTCTAGCTCACGAGGTAACTAGGGCATAAAGAAGAATTGCCCAACCGTTGTCATCAGAACGGATCAGGCAAAGGGAGTGAAAACAAGACCTAGTTACTGCAGAAATGTGGGTACAAAAAGTAAATGCAGGGCTGAAGTGGACCGCTAAGTACTTCAAGGAGTTGACTAAATGGATGGGAGAACCCTGTAATGAGGGGACGCTAGAGGGAAAGGACTGGTGACCGATGATCCGAAGGGATTCAGAACAAGACGGTAAATAGGTGTCTGTACGGGCTCCTGTGCTAATGGCCATTAATTGAAGAAATGGAAAATGCGGCCATTTTACAGGCATGCTAAAAGTGGCCTCAGCACACGGGAAAGGCCCACGCTACTGATACCACAGGCCACTTTTAAGCACAGCTTAGCAAAAAGGCCCCCTTAGCTTTTAAAGAAGAGAAATCTCTTTCGTGGCATTACATTTAAAAAAGAAATCTGTTTCATGGCTGCAACAGTGCCACCAGCAGTGGCCAGTGTTTTGCTACTTGCTGCTTTAGGGAATTAGGACCATGTATATCTGAAACCAGAATGTTCACAACGTGACTACAAATTAACTCAAACTGGTATCTTTTCCAGCAAAACAAATAACTAACTGCATCATATACAATGAAGAAAGTATTGGACATTCTTCCCTGTGCTTCTAGTTTCCAAGATGGCTGCGGAATCCTGAGGTGTCATCCACATGTAAATAAACAAATAGTGATGTCGTATTTTGGCATAAAAATCTTTTAAAGTTAAAATAATTCACCCAAATTTCAAAACTGTAGAAAAATTGTTGCCACTTTATTTTTAAATTTAAACCACATGGTTTTTCTGTGTCCAACTGTGTCCAACTCTAAACATAATAGAGTTCTCTTCCGGTCACCTCCTTGACGGTCCAAAGGAACATAATCCAAAACACTGCATCTTAAAATCTGATATATATGATTTTCTTTTCTGATACAGTGCTGCACCAATGGAGCCTTCGTTCTCTGGTGTTTTAAACAACTGCGGTGCTCATTCATTCTCACTTTAAATCAGTGGTGTAGCTAGGTGGGTCGCCTGGGGAGCGACTGCTCCCCCAAATGGGCTTCTGACGGCACCTATTTTTTAGGCAGTCCGCTGTGCCTACACAGTCCCTTCTCCACTCCCCCCGGCGTCACAACCTGGCTACGCTTCTGCTTTAAATGGGCATTTGTTTATTTACATATGGAGGGCATCTCAGGATTCCGCAGCCATTTTGGACACTCAAAGCGTAGGGAAGAATGTCCAATGCTTTCTTTATTCAGTGATGTTGTTAGTTATTTGTTTTGCTGAAAAAGATACCAGTTTGAATTAATTTTTAGTCACATTCCCCCCAGACTCTATATAGAGTGGAGGAGTGGCCTAGTGGTTAGGGTGGTGGACTTTGGTCCTGGGGAACTGAAGAACTGAGTTCGATTCCCACTTCAGGCACAGGCAGCTCCTTGTGACTCTGGGCAAGTCACTTAACCCTCCATTGCCCCATGTAAGCCGCATTGAACCTGCCATGAGTGGGAAAGTGCGGGGTACAAATGTAACAAAAATCAAATAGATACTATTGGAGATTCTACATGGAATGTTGCTACTATTGGAGATTCTACATGGAATGTTGCTATTCCACTAGCAACATTCCATGTAGAAGGCTGCGCAGGCTTCTGTTTCACAGAAGCAGAAGCCTGCGCGGCCACATTGGTGATCTGCAAGGGCCGACTTCTACATGGAATGTTGCTAGTGGAATAGCAACATTCCATGTAGAATCTCAAATAGTAGCAACAGTGGAGGAGTGGACTTTGTTCCTGAGGAACTGAGTTCGATTCCCACTTCAGGCACAGGCAGCTCCTTGTGACTCTGGGCAAGTCACTTAACCCTCCATTGCCCCATGTAAGCACATTGAGCCTGCCATGAGTGGGAAAGCACAGGGTACAAATGTAACAAAAATAAAATAGCGCCCGGAATTTGTGCCCAAGATGTGCGTGCAAATTAATTGATTAATGATCCATTTAACATCAGTAATTGGGTGCCAACAACCAATTATTGATGTTAATTGGCACCCATTAAAATTTGTGCACGCATCTTTATTCTATAAGGCATGGCACCTAACTCTACTAGTGCATAACTCAAAAGGAGGTGTAGCCAAGGGCATCTGAAGGGTATTCCAAAAAGTTGCACATGGAATTACTGAATACAGCCTCAGGATTAGCAAGCAGGAAGTATGCTCATATTGTGAACCTTTATGGTTACTCACGCCTTGACACAGCGTTACTAGCGAAACCTTGGCCGAAGTCGATGTGTTTGACCGATGACCCATTTGTTGCTTTGTATCTGCACTTGAAAGCTAAGTTACTCTTTTGACTTTCACATGCTATATGGATCCCGAGCTGATTCTGTCGAGCTTTTAGCATCTTTTCATTCATTTTGGAACTAAAAGGGTTTTTGCCTGTGATGATATAATTCCCAGCAGAAGATTTCTCAACCCTTGTTATTACTAAATGACTACTTGGGTTGGAGGTTGGGTTAAATTCAGAGGCTTTTCCTTTAATTCCCTTTAAAACAGATGCACTCCACAGAATCTTTATTCTATTGTTGACATTACTATTTTTTGCCATTACATGAGAGAGTTTTGTTTTGTTGTACCCTCTCACCCTTGGGTTGTGATACCTAACTTGGATGCCAACATTTAGACCAGGTTTCAGCAGGCATGAATCTAGCACCTAACGTTAGGCACAGGAATCAATGCTAAGGGTGATTTTATTTCTGCACTGAATTTTGAACACTGTTTACTAAATCCAGTCCATTATGAATATTCTCATTTCAGATTAACACGGGGTCCATAAAATGTATTCCTGGGGGAAATCTGCGCAACAAAATTAAAATCTGTGCCAAAGTTTTGAAAGTTCTACACAATATGTTAAAATTCTGCATACTTTGTCATTAGTTTTGCAAAGAGTACTTCAGTCATCAGGCCTGACACCCCCCCCCCCCCCTCAACTTCTTCCTTAGGCTCAATCCTCCCCAGCTGTCTCCTCAACTTAGCTAGAAACCCTTCCTAGACTTGATTTCCCTCAGCTTTCTCTGCCTCCTCTCCAAAGTGGACACTGCCCCCAGATTTTTCTCTGACCTCAGTTCTCTTTCTTTCCCTGTGGTTGAGATTTATTTTCCCCTTTTTGCCTCCTCCTCCCCCACCCCCCCGCACACACTTTGGTCTCTTTCCTTACCCCTGGCAGGACCCCCAGTTCTCTTTTCCCCCAGCTTGCTTTCTCCCCTTCCTAAAGCATATACCTGTAACTTTTTCTCCTTCCCCACACCAAAAAACATTCTTGCAGTTCTTTATCCCTCCTCCACAATTCTCGTTTTCTCCTCTCCAAGGGCGTGCACCTGCAGCTCTTTTCTCCTTCTCCCTTACCACACAATCACAGCTCTTTCTAAGTAATATAGTAACTTAGTAGATGACGGCAGAAAAAGACCTGCGCGGTCCATCCAGTCTGCCCAACAAGATAAACTCACATGTGCTACTTTTTGTGTATACCTTACCTTGATTTGTACCTGTCCTTTTCCGGGCACAGACCGTATAAGTCTGCCCAGCACTATCCCCGCCTCCCACCACCGGTTCTGGCACAGACCGTATAAGTCTGCCCAGCACTATCCCCGCCTCCAAACCACCAGTTCCGCCTCCCACCATCGGCTCTGGCACAGACCGTATAAGTCTGCCCAGCACCATCTCCAACCCATTCCATATTCACATGGTGATTCAACATTGCATCTCAGAGACTTCACATATAAACATAAAAATTCCCTGCACAGCTATCAGATCTGGAAAATACATAAGGGTAATGCATTTGATATACTTTTTCTGGCACCAAAGCGGTTTACATGTTATATGCAGGTACTTTCTCTGTCCCTAGTGGGCTCACAGTCTAAGTTTTTGTACCTGGGGCAATGGAAGCTTAAGTGACTTGCCCAGGGTCACAAGGAGCCATAGTGAGAATTGAACCCAATTCCCCAGACCACTGCACTAACCCTTAGGCTATTCCACCATTCTTGCTCCTCCCTCCCAAAGGCAAACACCCATAACGTTTCCTCTGCCCCTCCCCCCCTCCCCCCTCTCCCCCCCCCCCCCCCCGAAAAAAAGTACACACCCAGAGTTCTTTTTCCTCAGGTATGTACACATGCAGCTTTCTACCCTCTCAGCGCACACACTGACAGCTCTTTATGCCCTCTGCACAAATACAGAGTAAGAGGAGAGCAGCTGTGCATCAGGCCACGCCCTCCTCTTCTGTAACCTGATGTCCATCTATTGATTTGAAAGACCTGGCTGTATTTTTTTTTTTGTTACATTTGTACCCCACACTTTCCCACTCATGGCAGGCTCTATGCGGCAGGCAATGGAGGGTTAAGTGACTTGCCCAGAGTTCACAAGGAGAGCTGCCTGTGCCGGGAATCGAACTCAGTTCCTCAGTTCCCCAGGACCAAAGTCCACCACCCTAACCACTAGGCCACTCCTCCACTGATATCCTAAGTGGTCCAAATTAGCAGCCAGGACAGCAGAAGAGCACAACACAGCTTGATGTGCAGCTGCTCTCCCTCTCCTCTCACAGTGATCAGCACTGGGGGGAGGGAGGAAGGGGAACCACAGAAGCTGCTGCCTCATAGACCCTGTTCAAAATTCTGCATGGGAGGGACATTTTGCATTGCACAGTGGTGCACAATTCCTCCAGGAGTAAAAACTCTCTGTTCCAATCCAGGATACGGTGTAGTTTAGTGGAAGCCGTGTAGCACGAAAGTTACTATGGTTTATTGTACTTGATAAACTGCCCTTCCTGGGGCACATAATTTGGAAGTTATAAATGAGCAACTGAGCATCAGAGAAAACAGAATAAAAGTGATTTCTCCCATTCTCTACCAGTGGCAACATCGTTCTGTAAATAGGATCCGTTTCCTTTGATAGGTGGCGACTTCCTGACCTTCTTAAGGAATGAAGGATCCCAGCTGAAGGTGAAAGAGCTGATTCGGATGACGGAGAATGCTGCCGCGGGAATGGAATATCTGGACAGTAAACACTGCATCCACAGGTGAGCGACCTGCCAAACACTGGCAAGATGTGAGAAAAGGCAATTACTGTATGGCATCTAATGCCTACTAGAGCTGTGGAGATGTAAGGGAACCTTATGCAGATGCCAAATGCTCCATACTAAGGTTCAGATATCATCGCTTCGCTGGTAGAAAAATCTTTTTGGAAGAGTAGTTCTAACAGTTATTTTTGATTCACCATGACAGAGATCTGGCAGCTAGAAATTGTCTGGTCACAGAGAAGAATATCCTGAAGATCAGTGATTTTGGGATGTCGAGGGAGGAGGAGGATGGCGTGTATTCCTCCACTGGGGTCATGAGGCAGATCCCAGTTAAATGGACAGCCCCCGAGGCCCTCAATTATGGTAACCAAAATTTAGAGTCCTTTGTCTACTGCTCTCTGTTCTGCCTCTTCCTCCTGCTATAAACACTTACTTTCCATCACCTCACCAGCAATTCATCCTTTTCTGATATGTACGGAGTCATATTTACCTCCAGGTTAAATTTACGCATGCTGCTCAATTGAGTAATGAGTCAATTAGTGATGATAATTGGCCGGTAACACCCAATTATCAAGACTAATTGGCAATAATTGGAATTCACGTGCACTTCTTTTTAGGTGTATTCTAAAAAGAGGAACACGTAATTTCCAACGGACATAGCTGGAAAGAGGCGCGGCCGTGGGAGGAGTATAGGGGCATCAATCAAATTTATGCACGTCATAGAATTCAGGGGAGCACGCATATTTACACCAGGTTTTCATTGACGTAAATGGCCACACCTAAATATACGCATGTTCCCCAGCCTATGCACTATTCTGTAAACCTCACCTCTCAGTTTGGTCGTCCTTCTCTGAACCTCTTCTAATTCCACCTTATCTTTTGGTAGAAATAAATGTTCAGTTAGGGTATTCAGAAGGTATCTGTAACCTATGCAGCAGTTTATTGTGATCCTAAGAGCAAAGAGGTGTCAACTGACTTTTCCAGTCAGTGCAGGACAGCCGAGAGACACAGCCAGGGCTGAGGCAGGGCCGTCACCACCCCCCCCTCCCCCACTTGGAATGCAGCCACTGCCCCTCCCACTTGGGATGCAACCACCACTATCACCCCTTGCTCGCTCAGGCCGCCACTGGCTCCCCCCCCCCCCCCTCTACCTTTCTGCATCAGTGCGTCTGCTCCTCCCCAGCCTCCAAGAAGAGCCGGGTGCCGGGGTCTGACTCTCTCCTGCTTCTGTGTGCCAGGACTGGATTACAGCATTAACACAATCATCCAGGTACCGACAGGAGCAGGAGAGAGATGGACCCCATTGCTGGGCTCCCCTCTGAGGCTGGGCCTGGGGAATTTTGTCCCCGTGGGCCGTTCCCCCTCTCGGCAGCCCCAAGTCGGTATAACAGGAGCTTGCACTATACTAGGGGTGGCAGCCAGAAAATTTTTGTTTCCTGTAATGTCATGTGTTGTTTTGGGAATGTTCATTTTCTTCAGGTTTTTTTCCTTGTTGTCACAGGGGCAATGTTATTAAGACTGCATGCTCTTTCAGAAAGAGTACACACTAATCGCAGCGTGCACTCGCTTTCCCTATAGTGCACACCTGTGCACACTATTGAGAAAGACTGTGCACACTTGTGAAAGAGCATGTAAATAGTGCATACTCTTAAGAGAACACGCTATTGATAGCACACAAAAAGCACAAATTTAATGGTTTTTTTTTGTTTTGTTCATTTTCATTTGCCAATTACACGAAATCACATTTCAAATAAATTGTTACAGATGGTGTATTACCACTTCATGTTTATTTATTAGGATTTATTTACCGCCTTTTGAAGGAATTCACTCACGGCTGTGTACAGTAAGAATAGATCAAACATGAACAATAGGCAATTACAGCAGTAAAAATATTCAAGTAACAATACAAAGTATGGCATGGTATACTACTTACAATGACTACACAATACGTAATAGAGCATTATAATTGGTAGTGAAGGGTAAGGTAAAGTTGTAACATACAGATGAGTAAGAAAGTAGGAAGAATTAGAAAGTAAGGTGACTGATTTGAAGAAAGTTGCACATGAGGTCAGAGAGATGGTTAAATATCATCTCAGCTAGGGTAGGAGTGGATATATGTATGTTTAGCTACTATGATCTGGCTGAGTATGAACGGATCACTTCACCACTCATCTCAGGGGCAGATTTCATCTCCACTTCCACCCAATTATGGAACGCCTTGCCGAAAGCTGTTCAACAAACCAGAACCGTCTCAGCATTGGGAATCTACCTAGGACCAGCCTATCTCGGAAAGCCTTCTTTAAGGATTCAAAATATAACCTAAAGTCCTTCCTAATAACATATTCGTGGACCATTTTAGACTCTTTAACCTTTCCCTTTTTCTTTTTTCACCCTGTTCCTTCTATTCTATCTAATTTGATTGTAATTGTATAACAACTGGTCTGGTGTTAGCCTCATCAGTACATTGTAAGCCACTTTGTGCCTGCAAAACTGTGCGAAAAAGTGGGGTATAAATGTGCTAAATAAATAAACATGTCCCGCTGCAGTATGTGTTGTAACATAGTAACATAGTTCACGGAGAGAGTGGTGGATGCTTGGAATGCCCTCCCGCGGGAGGTGGTGGAGATGAAAACGGTAACGGAATTCAAACATGCGTGGGATATACATAAAGGAATCCTGTGCAGAAGGAATGGATCCTCGGAAGCTTAGCCGAAATTGGGTGGCGGAGCCGGTGGGGGGAAGAGGGGTTGGTGGTTGGGAGGCGAAGATAGTGGTGGGCAGACTTATACGTTCTGTGCCAGATCCCGTAGTGGGAGGCAGGACTGGTGGTTGGGAGGCGGGGAATAGTGCCGGGCAGACTTATACGGTCTGTGCCAGAGCTGGTGGTGGGAGGCGGGGCTGGTGATTGGGAGGAGGGGATAGTGCTGGGCAGACTTATACGGTCTGTGCCCTGAAAAAGACAGGTACAAATCAAGGTAAGGTATACACATGAGTTCATCTTGTTGGGCAGACTGGATGGACCGTGCAGGTCTTTTTTCTGCCGTCATCTACTATGTTACTATGTTAACTGTTGGTCAAGGCTTCTTTCCAGGAGTGGCTCTACAGGGAGAGAGCAGGGTTGCTTTTCCCAGGTCTCATCTAACATTCTTCATTTTCCAGGGAGGTACAGCTCAGAGAGTGACATCTGGAGCTTTGGGGTACTGCTGTGGGAAGCCTTCAGCTTGGGATCTACCCCATATGCCAGCATGAATAACCAGCAGACCCGAGAGGCAATAGAACATGGTAAGCACCTTTCTTTCTGTCACCATTCACCTACCGCCACCAAGGTATGTGTCTCTCAACCACAGAAGAGAGATAAAAACCAGTAGCGTCTTCAGTATTATACAGAAATACCTGACTTATTTCCTTCAGAAAAAACTGTAGGAAAGGAGAGCATTACTTAATTCTACCAACAACCCTTTCCAACTCACTTAATGGGAATAGTATAAGTGTCCTCATCTACCCACAGGATGCCCTTTCCTAACTAAAGATTGATGTAGAAAATCAAATCCACCACACAAATATATTTTCACTATGAGTTACGTCCCATAAGATGTGCTGAAATGAAGGACCACTGCTACTGCTTATTATTTCTATAGTGCTGCTAGACAAATCCAGTGCTGTGCACAAGGATATACATCGTAGATGACAGCAGAAAAAGACCTGCACGGTCCATCCAGTCTGCCAAACAAGACAAACTCATATGTGCTACTTTTTGTGTATACCTTACCTTGATTTGTACCTGTCCTTTTCAGGGCACAGACCGTATAAGTCTGCCTAGCACTATGCCAACCACCAGCCCCGCCTCCCACCACCGGCTCTGGCACAGACCGTATAAGTCTGCCCAGCACCATCCCCACCTCCCGCCACCGGCTCTGCCACCCAATCTTGGCTAAGCTCCTTAGGATCCATTCCTTCTGAACAGGATTCCTTTATGTTTATCCCATGCATTTTTGAATTCCGTTACCATTTTCATCTCCACCACCTCCCGCGGGAGGGCATTCCAAGTATCCACCACTCTCTCCATGAAAAAATACTTCCTGACATTTTTCTTGAGTCTGCCCTCCTTCAATCTCATTTCATGTCCTCTCGTTCTACCGCCTTCGCATCTCCGGAAAAGGTTCGAAATAGTTCCTGCTTGACAGAGCTTACATAGAACCAAATTTAATGCTCCACTGCTTCAGGGTCAGATGTTTCTCTCAGAAGTTTGTTTACTGTTCCTGGTTTTGTCTTTCTGTGCTGCCACTTCTTACATCAATACATTAATTTCTCACTGCACCTGGGACCTGCAGCCAATCCTGAATCTTGCTGCATCTACCAATCATATGAATCTTGCAAATGTACAAACTTCAATCAAAAAGTAAAACAATGTCATGCTGTTGTGGGCAGTGGCGTAGCTACGTGGGGCCTGAGGGGGCCCGGGCCCCCGCAGATTCGGCCCTGGCCCCCTGCCGACGACCCCCCTCCCGCCACCAACCTTCCCCCACCATCGCCGCCAGCCCCGCTACCGCATGATTTACCTTGATTGCTGGCGGGGATGCCCAAACCCCGCCAGCCAAGAGTGTTCTTCAGCGCTGGAGTTAGTAAACTCCGGCGCCTTCATTCAAGAAAGTTCGTCTGAAGGATCAGCTGGTTTTGACGCCTTACGTCCTGCACCGTGCATGTAGCCCCGTGCAGGACGTAAATGCGTCAAAACCAGCTGATCCTTCAGACGAACTTCCTTGAATGAAGGCGCCGGAGTTTACTAATTCCAGCGCTGAAGAACACTCTTGGCTGGCGGGGTTTGGGCAGCCCCGCCAGCAAACAAGGTACTTCATGGGGCGGGCGGCGACAGCGGCCGAGGGTTTGTAGCGGGAGGGGGGGGAGTTTAAGAGTGTCAGCGCGATCGAGCGGGGGAAGGGGGGTTGCCGGAGGGGGGGAGGCGGCTTAACAGTGCCCCCCCCCATCTCAGGCTCTGGCCCCCCCTCCTGGCAAGGTCTGGCTACGCCCCTGGTTGTGGGTAATTTTAAAAGTCATTAACGTGCATAAAACAGAGGTTTATGCTCAAAAATAGCTTCTTTTAATGTAGCCCAGACTATAAGCAGGTAAAAAGTACATGGGTAGTTTCAGTGTGTGCACACTTTTCCGACATTGAGAAGCACTAGTGAAGATAGAGTTGGGTTGGGGTTTGAACTTACGTACATACTTCCGGATCTTCTTTTTTTTTTTTTTTTTTTTGATTTGTAAGAAGTCTTTATTCAATATTCTTATGAGACAACATACAATATGTTTTTTTTTTAATTGTACCCCGCACTTTCCCACTCGTGGCAGGCTCAATGCGGCTTACATGGGGCAATGGAGGGTTAAGTGACGTGCAGGACGTCAGACTCACAGAAACAGAAGCCTGCGCAGCCTTCTACGTGGAATGTTGCTATTGGAATAGCAACATTCCATGTAGAATCTCCAATAGTATCTATTTTATTGTTGTTACATTTGTACCCTGCGCTTTCCCACTCATGGCAGGCTCAATGCGGCTTACATGGGGCAATGGAGGGGTTAAGTGACTTGCCCAGAGTCACAAGGAGCTGCCTGTGCCTGAAGTGGGAATCGAACTCAGTTCCTCAGGACCAAAGTCCACCACCCTAACCACTAGGCCACTCCTCCACTGTTGAGATTATACATGGAATGTTGCTATTCCACTAGCAGCATTCCATGTAGAAGTTGGCCCTTGCAGATCACCAATGTGGCCGCGCAGGCTTCTGCTTCTGTGAGTCTGACGTCCTGCACGCAGACTCACAGAAACAGAAGCCTGCGCAGCCTTCTACATGAAATGTTGCTAGTGGAATAGCAACATTCCATGTAGAATCTCCAATAGTAGCAACATTCCATGTAGAATCTCCAATAGTATCTAATTTATTGTTGTTACATTTGTACCCTGCGCTTTCCCACCCATGGCAGGCTCAATGTGGCTTACATGGGGCAATGGAGGGTTAAGTGACTTGCCCAGAGTCACAAGGAGCTGCTCAGTTCCTCAGTTCCCCAGGACCAAAGTCCACCACCCTAACCACTAGGCCACTCCTCCACTGTTGCTACTATTTGAGATTCTACATGGAATGTTGCTATTCCACTAGCAACATTCCATGTAGAAGTTGGCCCTTGCAGATCACCAATGTGGCCGCGCAGGCTTCTGCTTTCGCAGCAAAGAGAAACACCTCCGGGGCCCAAAGAATAGGAATTTGTAACCAGTACTTCTGGATCTTCTAAACCTGTGTTTCTCAGTCCAGTTCTCGGGACACACACCCGGTCCGTTGGGTTTTCAGGATATCCATAAAGACTATGTATGAGATAGATTTGCGTACCAAGGAGGCAGTGCATGCAAATCTAACTCATGCATGTTCATTGTGGAGATCCTGAAATCTGATTGGCTGGATGTGTCCAGAGGACTGGGGTGAGAACTACTGTTCTAAAATATGCACAGAAATTTGATAATTTATGTGATACCTCTGTGGGTGAGCATTTTTTCAGAACCTGGACATTACATCAATGATCTTATTGTCAGAATACTAAGAGGTAACTTTAAAACAATCCAGCAATATTAGACCTTTGAAGTTAAGGTGATAAAATATTTTGACGCCCACCAGTCAGGACTTAACTAGGATCGGCGTTTCCTATCACAATATAAACCATAAAATAATACTGCTTTGTCACCATCTGATTACCCATCCATCTCCCTCTGTTCATCCATTTTACTCCTTCACTTCCCCCCACCTTTCCCCCAAGACTGTCATTAAAATGTTTTTCATGTTTCACTTTATATATACTTTGATACTGTTGTGTTTTGCTCATACCTGATCTGGAGAGTTTGCCTTCGAAAGCTTATCAAAAAATGTATTACGTTAGTCCAATAAAGAAGGATCACCTTATTTTCCTTTCTTTTGTTTTATTTCTATTTATTACCATTAAAGTGGATTAACACGGCAATCACACCAATTTAGCCAAAAGTATTACTATTTTACTTCATGGCATGTTCCCTAGTCATACTTTTTGAAACAGTAAACAATGGATTCATGTTTACCCTTTCCATTCCACTCGGAATTTTGTAGACCTCTCAGCTAGCAATTCTCCAAGCTGAAGAGCCCAAACCAGGGGCGTAGCCAGACTTTGGCGGGAGGGGGGTCCAGAGCCCGAGGTGAGGGGGGCACATTTTAGCCCCCCCCCCCCCCCCCCCCGGCGCCGCCGACCCCCACCACCACCAACTTTGACCCCCCCCCTCCCTGCTGACGACCCTCTTGACCCCCCCTCCCGCTGCCAACCCGCCGTCGCCTAATAATAGGACTACCATGAAACAGGATCAAAAATATACACATTTAACAGCACTGAAATTCAAATAACAGAAATATAATATGATGTCAGCATAATACTAATGAAACATCTAATAAGCACACATTAGAACATTCAAATAACATAGGTATGATAATAATGCTTTTCTATATTTTCTATATTCGTGGTCAGTCTTGAAGATTTGGCTAGTCACACACTTCCTGCAACAAATGAAGGAATTGGTTTCATCTTCTAAATCTATCCATGCTATGGTTATTTCTCATATAGACTATTGCAACTCTCTACTTGCCGGCCTCCCTCTTACCGCCATCAAGCATATTCAGTTAATTCAAGCCACAGCTGTCAAACTCATTCACCATGCACATCGCTTTGACCATGTCGCTACTCTTCTCCGCCTTGAACACTGGCTTCCTGTCTCTGCTTGTATCTGCTTCAATCTACTCATGATGGTCTTCAAATTCTGCTTTCCCTCCACCCCTGCCTATTTACACAAGTTACTCATCCCCTATCCAGCAGTCTCTGTTCTTCTTCTGATCATCTTCTTTGCGTCCCATCTCCTTCAGCTCTTCATCTTTCACTCTCCTGGGACACTGCTTTCAGTTACCTATGCCCTAAGCTTTGGAATTCTCTTACTCCTTCCCTCAGAGTCCTGAAGCCTCTTCTCTTTTCCAGCTCCTTTGATTCTGCCTCCTAGCCTGTTTAGTTCTCCATAATTCCCCTCTTTTCTCTCTCCTTTGCTCTTTCCCTCCATCCTTGCATCATTCCTTCCCCTCCCTTATCCCTTCATCAGAATTGTCCAGAATTTTCTTTTTACTTTTGTGAACCACTTAGTTGTCTGTTCAGGATCAATTCTGTGGTATATCAAGTGTCTGAAATAAATAAATAAGATTAATGTTTACTAGAATAATACCTGTAGTTTACATATTACCTTATATTATAGCTCCTTGCAATTAGATGCCTGTGAATACCTGTAACCCTTTATATAACTTACTCCAGCCATTTGGTTCTAATGTCAAGTTTAGCCAATTGTTTCAAGCTTTTACATGGAGCAATTTGAGATTAGGCCATCCTTCCAATAAAGTCCTTTAGACTTGTGACAAAAAAAGCTTTCATGGAACTGGTTTTATGTAAAATGACTTCTAAAGAGTGTGAGCCTGTGAGAGAGTCTATAGGATGTGGCCACCTTAAAACCCTAGCCCCGCTTAAGGGGGAAGTGACACAGGAGGGGTGGAGCCAGGATAGCATGATCCAGGAAGTATAAAAGGCCAGGCCAGAACTAGGTTAAAGGGGCCTAGAGGGAAACAGCAACGCCCACTGCAGATGCTTCCACCCCGAAGCTGAGAACCTGCAACCACTATGTTCAGGTAGGCCAAGCTCAGCTTGGAACCTTGAAGAGTTTGTGTTTTGACCTGGCCAGTTACAGGCCAGCTGTCATGAAACGCTTAGCACCCACCTGGAGCTAACCCTGCGACCACCTATAAGATCTGTCCCAGCACTGCTCAGGCCGGCCTGCACCTACGCATTGCTCTACTCTGGCATACCCACCGCACACTGGGTTCTGCTTGCCTATGGACGAGTCTCCCACCCGCAAGTTAATTCCCTGGTGGTTTCTAAGGACACTGGGGCCACAATCCCAAGGGTCCCACAGTTCCTAGAAGACACCCAGAGACCAATTACACAAACCACCAGGATTCTTAGTCAGTCCAGGGACAACAGAGCTAATAAACTAATAGGTTTATTATCAGAACAAAGTGAAACAGTGACTGGTGAAAAAAAGATGTAACCAGCAAACAATAAACACTTTATTAATACCTGAGTAGCACCTGGGGAGTTCAGGAAAAGGTCCTCACCCTCCATACTCCCTCTCTGAGACTGGGGGTTTTCAGCATCTGGCAACCCTGCATATACTGGCTGGATTTTTTAACTTTAGGGCCAATCAGAGCCTAAGCATTAACACTAAGAATATTTAGCCAATGGCAGAGCAGGTTACTTACCTCAGGGGTTTTCCTCTCTTCCTGTAGAAGATAAACTGAAAGAAAAACAAGTGCAGCTTTAAAACAGAGGAGAAGAACCACCTGCTGGCCAAACAAGGGAAATATACTGAAAGAGAAAATGATAATAAATCACAGACATAAGTTCCCTGTTTTGCCACACCAGCTTCGTATACCTGCTAGAGACTGTTCTGGTAACTCTGGATCCAGGGATCAGACTAGAGGAGAAAAGTGAGCACTGGTTACAGATAGATATAAAATAAATCCATGATGATAGATCATATAATAGCATTCATTTCAGAAGTTCTTCTGTAAGCTTTTGGTTAACCAGCCCCATATGTCACTCCTTTACTTTTTTATCTTTTTGTTAATTTATTGTTATTTAAAGAAACATAGAAAACAACAAATCAAACCACAGAAAAACAACAGTGTTACACCAACACTGTTTAGTACAAGGCAAGTTCTCAAGAGCAATCAAAGTAAAACAAACCTGCATGCCCTTAAGAAACAGGACTTCCAGATCAGGTATTCCATTGAATACAGGGGTTCCAAATTCTATAAAAGTTCAACAGTTGATTACGGTGCAAGGCTGAAAGCTTAGACATGCAGTACACCAAGTCCACCTTAGCCAAGTCCTGAGCTCTGTTAGGAACCACCATTACATGTCTCTCCTTTACTGGTATTCTCATTACATGGTTGAGCTAACCTTGCACTTCTCCTCACCTCATTTCAGGTCAACGACTGCCCAGCCCTACTCAGTGTCCAGATGAAATTTACAGTTTGATGCTGCGCTGCTGGGAATACGACCCAAGAAAACGTCCCAATTTCAGCATGGTCCACAAGGAGCTCGCTGCCATCCGCAAAAAGTTTAAATGAAACATCAAATGAAGACCTGATGATTTTTCAATCCCACATCATTTGCAACTCAGTTTCTTAGAAGGAGGTGGAGGCAGCCATCGCTACAACCACCCCAAAATGGAGACTCAAGTTCCCAGGTCCCCCAGTTATGAATGGATATTGCTGTTCCAACAGTTCCCACTTATCAAAGACTGTTAGTGTTGTGAGGTTCATGCACCGAAATGCAGGCAATAATGTTTACTCAGGTGGCCTTCCAGATGCCGTTGTTGGATCCCGTGCTGCCTACTTGAAATGAGTCTTCTATATTAGAAGGTATAATGTGGGACAGTCAATACTTTCTAAATGAGCCCCATTATGAGAACAACCAAAAAATCGGTATTAGTATGAAATGATTTTACAAACTATCCTCCCATCCCCCCCCCCTCAATATTGAGCCCATGGCAGTCAGCTGCTGCTGTGCATCTGGATAGCAGTAACATTCAGCTGCTGTCTGGATAGCGCCTAGGGCAGCTTTTTTTTGCTGTCCTGAGTTATCCAGATAGTAGTGCTGAAAATTGCTGTTATCCAACTCTGCTGGACCACCACAGCAATATCCGGATACTGCCAAGGCAGCCTATAAATACATTCAACAGTACTGCGCGGATAGTGCACCATTCGTCCGAGTAGCAGGTGCTGCTACCCAGATAAATGCTTTTACGTATCAATCCCTAATGCCTTAGTAGCAATTGCATAGTATGTAATATAAGTCCAGGACTAATGTTGTTCTCAAGATTCTGAGTCAATTCTAAAACATGAGTTTTTCTAGTAGCAAATCCTATAACTGAGATTTTATTTCCAAGTATAGAAAACGTGACCAGCAGAGACACAAAGCAAGACTTCCAGGCCTAGATTTCCCATTGCTTTAAGACTCGCACAGAAAACAATGGCAGATAAGGATCACGAGGTCCTTTCGGCCTGCCATTCCTGACTCAAAACAGAGATGCAGACTGTATGTTTTCATGGGATTACTTCAAAATGTAATGAGCCAAAGAAAAAGAAATTGACTGTCATGCTGCCACTTTAAATTGAAACTGTATCCTAGGTTTTTACAAATTGTTTAAGCTTCAAATTCCTGGAACCCCCCCCCTCCCCCAACAGTAGCCGGATTCACACCAGAGTCACAGATGACCTCATGTGGGACGGGATTAGTCCTCATGGGGTGTGTATGTGTCATTGTTTTTATGACACATGGAGGCAGATTTTAGAAAGGATGTACAAATCAGAATTGAGATGCCCAGGTCGGGACATCTCAAATTCTGCTAGTACACTGTATAAAGTGGCTCGATATAACAAGGGATCGCTTAAAAATGAGGTCATGGGGTGGACCCCTTTTGTTTCTATTTACTATTATTTATTATTCTTTGGGTCCCCATATAATGCGGATTCACTTATAATGCGGTCAAATATCTTGGGACCCCCAACATCAGCGTTATGTGGGGTCTGTGGTGTATTGTAAAACTGGATCTGCTGTTCTAAAATAGATCGAGGAATGGACGTTAATGAACCAGTTATGTGCACCTGGAGCATCCATTTTATAATTATAGATGTCTAAAATATTAACAGGGTCAATACAGCAACATAAACATGTGTGTTGGTATTTCAGAACACAATCACACACCTTCAACTTTATCCACAAACCAACTTCACATTTCTTATACCTCTTCCCGTTTCGCCTCAGCGGTGCTCATTTCCAATCTTTATTTAATGTTGGAAATGCGTACTTGCACCAAATTCTTAATTGGCGATTAATATCGCAATAGTTTCATGACTTTTTTCATATATTTTAATAATATCATAAAAATCCTCCTTGAGGTACTTATCTTAGCAGATAATCGGACCGGGGGTTCTAAGGCGTCCCGGACCCCCGGTCCGATTATCTGCTAAGATAAGTACCTCAAGGAGGATTTTTATTATATTATTAAAATATATAAAAAAGTCATTAAATTATTGCGATATTAATCGCTAATTAAGAATTTGGTGCAAGTACGCATTTCCAACATTAAATAAAGATTGGAAATGAGCACCGCTGAGGCGAAACGGGAAGAGCTATAAGAAATGTGAAGTTGGTTTATGGATAAAGTTGAAGGTGTGTGATTGTATTTAGGATCCTTATAAGATTGAAAGTTTTGAAGGTTCCTAAGAAGATAAAAAGAAAAGGAAATTTTTTTTTTGCCAAATATAGTTGTTAGGTATTTCAGAACAAGCATGTGTATGTGGTGGAACATACAAAACATGCCCCTTTGCCAGAAGCACATTTTTTAGTTTTAGATGTGTATATTCTAGCTTTGTAAAATCTAAATAGCACAACTAAAATAAAAATCTTTATAAAGGAAAAATTATTATGCCCTTTTACCAAGCTGTGGGGAAAAAGGGCCCTGCGCTAGCGACAGGGGGCAGGGCCCTTTTTCCCACATGGAAGGACAAAAAAAGCAGATCAATCAAAGAAAATAGTTTATTGAATGACAACCAAATAAACAAATCAGCCCGACACTGGCCGTGTTTCGCCCAACAGGGCTGCGTCAGGGGCTACACAGTATTCTTTAAAAGTCGAGATGACAAACTTATGGAAGTCTAAAATCATGAATCTTCCAAAATGCAGTGAATACCATCCTGAACCTTCAGCATTCTAGAATTGTGAAGGTTCAGGACCGTATTCACGTCACTATCTTTTATGATTCATTCGGTTCATGCTGTTTTTTTTTACTGCATTTTGGAAGATTCATGATTTTAGACTTCCATAACTTTGTCATCTTGACTTTTAAAGAATACTGTGTAGCCCCTGACGCAGTCCTGTTGGGCGAAACACGGCCAGTGTCGGGCTGATTTGTTTATTTGGTTGTCATTCAATAAACTATTTTCTTTGATTGATCTGCTTTTTTTGTCCTTCCATCTTGGAGTTTGCAGATCGTTTGCCTTGCTGTTTTCTTGAACCCTCCCTTCTTCCCACATGCCAGGGCCATTTTTTCCACAGCTGGTAAAAGCCAAAAAAAATAGTCATGCAGTGAGATAACTCTTACCATATGGCCATGCGGTGGAGAACCCTTACCGCCACCCATTAAAGTGGCGAAAAGGGCTCCTGTAACGCGTGGCGATGCCCAGTTACCGCCAGGTTATTGCCACGCAAGCCATTTCTGGGGTTTTTCCCCCCGGAAATGGCGCGCACTCGAGACAGGACTAACGTCGGCAGCCACGTTGGGCTGACAGTAGTCCCGAAAGAGTGAGCGGTAAACCCACGTTGGGCTTATCGCCACTCTGTAAAAGGGCCCCTATGTTTCTTACCTGATAATTTTCTTTCCTTTAATTATACCAGACTGGTCCAGACCAATGGTTATGTCCATCCACCAGCAGAAGGAGACAGAGAAAACAGTTCAAGCACTTTGCCTCTTAAGCCTGGCGGCTGAGAAAGGAAATAGAATGTTAGGTATTATTAGGAAAGGAATACAAAACAAAAATGAGGATGTTATAATGCCTTCGTATCAGTCAATGTGCGACCGCATCTCAAATATTGTGTTCAATTCTGGTCGCCACATCTCAGAAAAGATATTGTGGAATTAGAAAAGGTACAGAGAAGGGCAACGAAAATGATAAAGGGAATGGGACGACTTCCCTATGAGGAAAGGCTGAAGCGGCTATCGGCTTGGAGAAAAGACGGCTGAGGGGAGATATGATAGAGGTCTATAAAATAATGAATGGAGTGGAACGGGTAGACATGAATCGTTTGTTTACTCTTTCCAAAAATACTAGAACTAGGGGTCATGCGATGAAGCTACAAAGTAGTAAATTTAAAACAAACCTGAGAAAACCTTTCTTCACTCAACGTGTAATTAAGCTCAGGAATTCGTTGCCAGAGAATGTGGTAAAGGCGGTTAGCTTATCGGGGTTTAAAAAAAGATTTGGACGGCTTCCTGAAGGAAAAGTCCATAGGCCATTATTAAAATGACTTGGGAAAAATCCACTGCTTATTTCTGGGATAAGCAGCATAAAATGTATTGTACTTTTTTGGGATCTTGCCTGGTACTTGTGACCTGGATTGGCCATTGTTGGAAACAGGATGCTGGGCTTGAAGGACCTTTGGTCTGTCCCAGTGTGGCAATACTTATGTACTTATGAATTGCCAAGCAATGGTGCTCTCAACTACTACAAACAAAAGAACAGGAAATAGAAAAAAAAAAGTTCACTGGAACTCCAATAACAGCCAGGTGGGAGATCGTCCAGGCTATTGCACGACCAAGGGCAGCCAAAACACCCCTCGAAGAAGAAGGAGGAGCACCACTCAGTCTTTCCATCTGTCATGCAGACGTTCACCTGAAGGAGGAGCAGGCTCATCATAGAAAGATAATCGAGAGCCAGCTAGAGCTGGCATTGCAAAGAGTAAGGATGAATCCTGTCCTCCTGAAATGATTTCTGTTTCCAGAAGTTAAAAACGGACCCAATCACCAACACGGAGGAGTCGAGTCCTAGAAGAAGCAACAAAGAAGCAAAGCAAGCGAAAGAGACAGGGTGGGCGTCTGGACTGGTATGATTAAAGGCAAGAAAATTATCAGGTAAGAAACACAATTTTTCCTTGCTTGTCATCAATACCAGACCAATGGGATGTAGCAAAGCAGTCATAGCATTAGGGCGGGAAAGGAACATATAAATAGGTGAACAACAATGCCTCAAAAAGACAAAGGACACGTCTACGAAGATAAGCAGCATCCGAAGAGGACCCGTCACAGGTAAATACACTCAGAGGTCCCTAAACATGGGTAGGGAAAGAGAATGGGAATGGGACTTGATATACCACCTTTCTGTGGTTTTTGCAACTACATTCTAAGTGGTTTACATATTAAGTTTAAATCTGTTTATTGTTTGAACATATCATCAACAAAGCAATACAATGCACATTTGTAAATTGCAGACCACCAATCTCCCTCATGGGTTACCTGGGGCTTACATCTACCAGCTGTATGTTTACAATCTTGACTGCACTTCTCAAATTTACAAAGTTGTACAAATATACACTGCATTTAGTATTCTAATCCAATCCCCTACCCTCCCTGACCCTCCTTCCCTCCCTTCTGAACTTCCCTTATGCTAAAAAAAAAAAAAAAACTCAAGAGGGGGATATGAAAACATTTCTTGTATTAACTGTAATCAATTCTTAATTTAGCAATCTGCTACGTGCCTGGTGAGTTAATGTCAACCAAAATGGCTCCCAAGTTGCTGTGAGCCTGTGGCCTTTTATGCTATCTAAATCAGGGATACCCAGTCTGTCCATCCTCAACTGTTCCATCATGTACATTTTCCAACGCTGCAAGCTGGGAGGGGAGGACTGGAGCCAAACGCATATTATGAATATCTTAGAAAAGAGCAAAATTCTCCAGTGATGGATCCCCCCTCCTCACAGTGCCCAAATAGCAACACTGGGATGACCTCCATTTTTTGGTTCCACCACCTCAATATCATTTTTATTAAGGAGTCCCAGAAGATCCAAACGAACTTGCAATGCCAAAATGTGCCCAAGGCGCGCTCGTTCCGTCCCACACTTTGGGCATTTTCCTTCCCCCCCCCCCCCCCCCCCCCCTCAAACGCAGCTTGTCTCGCCTGGTTTGGTGAAATAAACAGTCTCATGATAAACTTGTACATTGTCTTTTTGTGTTGAATCGAAATTACTTGCTGATGTATTGACCTAATGGAAATTTGTAACATGGTGCAAGTTACCTCAGTTCCCAGATCAAGTGACCAAGCAGATGCCAATTCTCTATAGCGAATGTCTGGTAAAAATCTGTGGTGGTATGATAAAGGTACTCCCTGTGTTCCTCTCAAGGTGAGTGCCTCAGAAAGGACCTCCTATACATCTTCTGTTAGATCAGTCCATTGGAGAGAGTTTACTAACTAGCTTATTTTCGAAAGGGAAGGACACCCATGTTCCGACACAAATCGGGAGATGGGTGTCCTTCTCCCGAGGTCGCCCAAATCGGCATAATCAAAAGCCAATTTTTTTGCGTCCTCAACTGCTTTCTGTCGCGGGGATGACCAAAGTGCACGGGGGCATGTCAGCAGTGTACCGAAGGCGGGATGGGGGCGTGGTTAAGAGATGGGCGTCCTCGGCCGATAATGGAAAAAAGAAAGGCGTCCCTCACGAGCATTTGGTCGACTTTACATGGTCCCTCTTTTTTGATGAAGCCTCAAAAAGGTGCCTGAACTGACCAGATGACCACCAGAGAGAATCAGGGATAATCTCCCCTTACTCCCCCAGTGGTCACCAACCCCCTCCCACCCTAAAAAACAATTTAAAACATTTTTTTCCAGCCTCTATGCCAGCCTCAAATGTCATACCCAGCTCCATGACAGCAGTATGCAGGACCCTGGAGCAGTTTTTAGTGGGTGCAGTGCACTTCAGGCAGGTGGACCCAGGCCCATCCCACCCCCCCCCCACCCCCACCTGTTACACTTGTGGTAGTGGTAAATGTGAGCCCTCAAAAACCCACCCAAAACCCAGTGTACCCACATCTAGGTGCCCCCCTTCATCCCTAAGGGCTATGGTAGTGGTGTACAGTTGTGGGAAGTAGGTTTTAGGGGAGGTCTGGGGGGCTCACCACCCAAGGTAAGGGAGCTATGCATCTGGGAGCCTTTTATGAAGTCCACTGCAGTGCCCCCTAGGGTGCCCGGTTGGTGTCCTGGCATGTGAGGAGGACCAGTACACTACGAATGTTGGCTCCTCCCACGACCAAAGGGCTTGGATTTGGTTGTTTTTGAGATGGGCATCCTCAGTTTCCATGAAGGCCAAAAACTGGGGATGACCATCTCTAAGGTCGACCATCTCAACATTTAGATCGACCATCTCTAAGGTCAACCTAAATGTTGAGATTTGGGCGTCCATGACTGTATTATCGAAATGAAAGATGGATGTCCATCTTGTTTCGATAATACAGGTTTCCCCACCCCTTCGCTGGAACATCCTTAGAGATGGACACCCTTAGAGATGATCGTCCCCGTTCGATTAAGCCCCTCATAGTGTTGTAATTGTAGATAGGCAAAAAAATGAAAATGAGTTTGATGCAGAGCATGTTCCCCTTGCAGTTCAGTGAAGGTTTTAATTTTTCCCTCATCCCCTACTACATTAAACAGATACCTCAGGCCTTTCTTCACCCAAGTGGAAAAGGTCCCCCCATACATTGCTGGTGGAAATGCCAGATTTCTGGTAATGGAGAGGAATGGGGTCACCGATGCCGAAAATCCAAAATGATGACAACCATCTCCATGCTTTCCTTGCCGCCCGAAACACTGGAAACTCCTTAAAAATTCCAGATGGCAAGGATTTGGTAGCATGAAGGATATGACTCAGGTGTATAGGGTGGATGATACCACCTTCTAATGATGTAGCCGAGAATTTCTCCACCCCCCTAAGCCAATCATTTATATGCCTCATCTCGCATGCAACTGTCAAGTATCTAATGTTCAACAATCCCATCCCTCCAAATTCCTTGGGAGTCTGGATGATCTCAATGGGTAACCTTGGCTTCTTCCCTTTCCACAAAAACATCTGCACCAATCTGTGAAACTGCCTCAGCTCTCTGTTTTGTATAATGGCAGCATTTTAAGTATGTATAACCATCGGGGAATGAATGATTATCATATTAATAAGATAGGATAAGCCTGCCAGATCTGCAATTGTCTAGCGGTGTCAGCTAACAAGATCTGCAAATTCACAGGATACAATTTGGTTAGTTCTGCCGGTAAGTGTATGCCCAGGTATTTAAGCAAGTTAGAAAGCGAGGTCTCTGGATCCGTCAGGATAAGAAATAGATCATCAGCAAAAGCCAATACTTTTACTTCTTGCCCTCTCATTACCACTCCCTTGATGGTCCCATCCTGACTTATTTTTCAAATCAAGGGTTCGATGCAAAGCACAAATAGGGGGATAGAAGGCAGCCCTGGCGAGTTCCTCTTTGTATCTGGAATTGTGATATGCGTTCTCCATTCACTAAGATTTGTGCCCTAGGGTGATGGTATAAAGTTTTAATGGCATCCAAAAACCACCCCCCGATGCCCACCCTTTCTAATATCAGGTACATGTATTCCCACCTCACTTTGTCAAACGCTTTTTCTGCATCTAGGCTAACTGCTATTGTGTGTTGACCATACTTCCTAGTATATGCCATTGCCATCAGAATTTTCCTGACATTCCTTATGGATTGCCTGTCTCTCACAAATCCTGCCTGTTCGTCTCCTACCAAGTTAGGCAGTTGTGTTGCCAGCTGGTTTGCTAACAGTTTGACCAAGATTTTTATATCTAAATTAATGAGGGAGATCGGTCGGTAGGAATCTGCCTCATCCTTCGGTTTTTCTGGGATTGGCAGTATAGTGATTAGGGCAGTGTTCGCATGAGTGGGCAGCTTCTTTAATTCTACCACTGATTGGAAGTAAGCCATTAATGGTTTTAACAATTAAATGTGTAGAATTTTATAGAAGGCTCCTGAGAACCCATCGGCCCCAGGGGCCATTAGCAGGCGCAAATTCTTAATAATTGAAGTTCCTGGGCCGGCAAAGGTGCATTTAGCAGTTCCTCTCCAGATCGGGTTAGTTTTGGGAGGTTCAGCTGTGCTATAAAATCTTGTATTAGGGGAATGCTTATAGTGCCTTCTTCCCTGTATAGGGATTGAAAATGGTTATGGAAAATCGATTTTATACGGTCGCTTCTATTGGTCAATCCCCCCTTCGGATCTTTCAGCGCGGCCACCGTTCTAGATCCTCCCCAGTTTTTAATCAGCCTTGCAAGCAAACGTCTAGGCTTATTTCCAAACCGATATAATTTATAGCGCTGATAAAGCATGCTTCTGTTAGTTTGCTCATGAATGTAGCTATCTAACGCCACCTGTATGGACACCAAATTATCTTTATTGACCACTTTGTGGTCCTGCGCATGCAGCAGTTTGCTTTTTCAATTGATTTTTGAGCATTGTAATTTCTGCTGCCACTCTTCCTTTGGCTTGTATAACCTATGATTTTACCCCTCAACACTGCCTTAGCAGCTTCCCAAATAGCTGTGGGTCCTCTGCATGCTCCGAGTTATAGTTGCAGTATTCATCCCACTCCCCTTGTAGGAACTTATGAAATTCTTTGGAATGGAATAAATAGGAAGGAAACCTCCAACCTGAGGAGGACATAGTCAGCTGGTGCAGCCAAAACCACCCAATGTCAGAGTGGTCTGAGATGGCTTCCACCCCTATGTCTGCCTCTACAATGTCAGGAAATAAACTCTGGGACACGAATGTATAATCCATCTGGACATAGTATCATGTTCTCTGGATCTATGTGTGAATATGCGGTCTATTGGGTGTAATAGTCTCCATGCGTCTACCAATCCCAGTGATTGTGCGAAAGATGACAGTACTCCTCTACCTGATCTCGACTCACCATGTTTGGCTGTGCTATCTTGTCTAGGATCCATCACTAGGTTCATATCACCTACTACCAGTATCGGGGACTCCATGAAAGGTGCCAATTTACCCAACAGTTCAGGAAAAAAAATTTTGTCAAAAGGTGTGGGCCCATAAATTCCTAAGAGATAAATATCCCTACTTTGAACCCACAACTTTAAGAGTATATAGCGTCCATTTGTGTCAGTAAACATCACTTGGGAGGTGCATGCTAAAGATTTTCTATTTAATATGGCGCTGCCCCCTTTGTGAGACCCTAATGAGGAGAAAAACACATCTCCCACCCATCTCCTCTTAAGTTTTAGATGTTCAGCATCGGTGAGCCTGGTTTCCTGGAGACATACAATATCACTTTGCTCCTTTGGAGAGCTGTCAATATCTTAGTTCTCTTAATGGGGGATGTGATCCCTCCCACATTCCATGAGGAGATTTTACATGCTGACATTAACAATAAAATATTGCATATTCAAAGTTATTACGCATTTAAATACTTCAGGGGCGCCCAGCCTCACCCCCAAAGAGTTCTTTCTGAGCAAAAGATTCCTTGTGCACCCTCTTTTCATCCCCCACTTGCACACAAAAAAAAACAACCTCCCCCCTTTGCTGTTCTTCGTTGCACCTCCAGATTGCCAACCCCTTCCCTTTCCGCCCCCTCCCCTAGCATACAACAGAGAGCCAGACACATTACTACGTGGTCGCCTCTCAGAGACCACTTCTTTTGCCTTGGACCCTCCCCCCCCAACCTTGTAACATGTATATACTCCCCTTGCACAAAATTTAAACATACGACTCCTGCTGGAGTACTGAGGAAGTTATCACATTTCTCCAAAACCAGACAGTTCAATCTCTTTATATGGCATCAGCTGGCTTCTGCGAGGAGCATTCGTATTTATACTTATCTCTGTGGCATGTCTCAACCGCCATTCTTCCCTGCGTTTAGACTTTTCGGCCATGTCCTCAATGTTCTTTAGTACTCCTTTGAAGCCGTTTACAAAAAGCTGTTTATTCTCACTGAATCCCATGGTAGGATGTTGTGTTTGGTCAAGTGCTAAGACGCTTCAATATTATCTCCAAATTGCTATTTCAACTCATCTCTCTTCCTCAGGAGAGTCCTGAATACTGGCTACATACTCCTTTGCTGCCTCAAATGTCTGGTATGTCTGCCAGTGTCCATTCACCTGAACCTTCAAAATTGCTGGGTAAATCAGCATGAAACGGCGTTGCTTCGCATGTAATGCTGCACATAGTGGTGTGAAGTGACGGCGCTGCTCTTGCAGTGACACCGAGAAGTCTTGAAATATTTTTATTGCTTCTCCCATGTATTTTAGGGATTCTTTTTTTGAGCAGTAACCTCTCAAAATGTCCTCCTTATGAATATAATTATGTACTTTCACAAGTATTATTCTAGGCCTTTGTGAGTCGTTTTGCCGTTTGCCCACACGATGGTCCCTCTCCAAACATAATTTTCTCCGGCTGTCTGATAGTGCAGATTCCTGGGCCATCCGTTTTTCCAGTTCAGAAGCTAGCACTCTCTCTCCAACTGACTCCGGAATCCCCACAATCCTCAGATTTTGTCGCCTTGACCTGTTCTCTAGGTCTTCCAGTTTCTGTGCGTGCTCTCTGACCTTCTGCGCGAGAGTTGCTACCAGTGCGGAAGTGTGTGGGGCCTGATCTTCCAGGGACGACACTCTAGCCTCCACCTCTCCAGTCCTTCGCTTTGTATCCACTAAAATAGTTTCCAGACCCGATAAGCATTCAATAACCTGGCCAAACGTAGGTTCCAATGCCTTCCCCACTGCTTGTGTGGTCTGGTCCAGCTGTACCTCAGTAAACAACAGGGTGGGTGCGGCATGGTCCTCAATCTTGTCTTCAGCCATCTTCTGTTTCTCTTTCAGTTGTCTTTGCGATTTACCAGCCATTTCTCTCTTTGGAGTGTTCAGGTATCTGTCCATGCGATTCTTAAATGATATCGAGAGATACAGCTTTTCCTGAGAGTGGTTTTATGAAGGTTTTGGTTGCAGAGGGCTCCCAGAGAGGAAAGCGTGTCCTTATCCCCTCATGGCATCATGGTTTACATATTATATACAGGTGTTTATTTTGTACCTGGGGCAATCACAAGGAGCTGCAGTGGGAATCAAACCCAGTTTCCCAGGATCAGAGTCTGCTGGAAGGAAGCCAGTACCCAGAACAGCTTGAGGAAGAAGTGTAAACAGTAGGACAGTCCAGAACACAGAAGCGGAACCACAACAATGACTGAAGGAAAGCCAAAGGGCCCGATACCATCCGTGACATGCCCTGCAGAGAGAAAAGGACTCACATAGGCACCAACTACCTCACCAGTTGTCAATACAGACACATAGGAAAGAGGAAGTAATGTACCATCCTCCAAGTCAATTGTATGTCGATTTGCCACCGAAGCCACAGATAGGCAGCCTTGAAACAGAACCGATAGGACTCAACCAAGAGTCCCAAAGAAAAGCAACAGGGTTGTGATCCAGCAGCAGACAGCCCATGCCCTCAGAGGAAACGAGCCACACTCCCGTCCGAGGCACAAGCAGGGGTAGTTAGATACCAACAGGAAAGACAGAACCAACCATCAAGACCAAGAGGGACTGTGGCCCCAATCAGAGAAGGAAAAACCTAACCCCCCCCCCCATAAAATGGTCAACTATCTGCAGAGGAGACTACCCATCCAACATGGACAACACTTCAGATATCAAACAGTAATAGAGGCCTGCTCCAAATGAGGGAACAGAGCCCATCTGAGAACCAGAGACGGAAGTCTATTAACTGTCCAGAAACCAGGCCAAACATCACAGGCTAGGATGAAACCTCGGCCTACATCCTCGCGAAGACAGAAGGCAATGTCCTCACCTCCAGGAACAAGCCACACACCAGTACCAGCAAGAAAGAAACTCTCTACATGAAGAAACAGAGAGAGAGAGGGAGGTGCAACCACCAGAGACGGAACTAGGCTACTCATCCAGAGATGGATAGAGGCTGCCTGGAGTGACAGACTGAGGCCTGCCGCCTAGAGACCCAGCTCAATTTGACCAACAGAGAAGCAGCAAGGCATGACGTCCAGAGATGACGTAAGATGTAACCCCCCCAAGATGGAGCAAGATTCGTTACCTAAAGACGAAGCAAGACTCAACCTCCAGAAGGGGAGCAAGACTTGACGGTCAGAGAAGATGTAGGCTCGTCAGCCAACGAGGGAGCAAGGCTCGATGCACCGAGATGGAGCAAGGCATATCACAGGGCAGAGGAAGGAAAGCTCATCCAAAGATATGGAACTGTGCCCTGAGACAGAATTGCCCCAGCAGGAATGGAGCCAGTACCCAGAGAGTGACTGGGATGAACGGGCAACCAACAGAGAATGCACCACACCCAGAAGAAAGCCAGAGAGGGAGAGAGAAACCTCTCACCTCAAGAAGTACTTCTCAGCGCACATAGGGGGAAGAACCAGAGACCATGAAAGAGTGAGCTGTTCCACCCAGGCCGAGAAGAACCTTTCCAACAGGAGACCCTGCGCCACTAGTTGAAGACCGAAAGACCGCCATAGCCAACAAGGCTAGTCAACGCAGAACACCAAGACATTGGGAAAATCCAATGAGAGAAAGACTAAGACCCAAAGCTGTGCTACAAGAGTGTGCTAGAGCCTGGGAATCCTCAAAGAAGCTGCCTGCAAAGGAGCCATAACTACTACTACTACTACTACTACTACTACTACTACCACTACTCCTTAACATTTCTAGAGCGCTACTAGGGTTACGCAGCACTGTACAATTTAACAAAGAGAGACAGTCCATGCTCAAAGAGCTTACAATCTAATAGACAAGTGAACGGTCGGTCCGATAGGGGCAGTCAAATTGGGGCAGTCTGGATTCACTGAACGGTAAGGGTTAGGTGCCGAACGCAGCATTGAAGAGGTGGGCTTTAAGCAAAGACTTGAAGACGGGCAGGGAGGGGGCTTGACGTAAGGGCTCAGGAAGGTTGTTCCAAGCATAGGGTGAGCCATAAGCTCAAGGCCAACAGGCAGAGCGCCTGGCCAGAGGAGAAGACACCTAACCAGAATCTGTAGGCAAAGCCCTGCAGTCACAGGCTGACATGCACTCCCCAGAAGCGCACACCTGTAGAGAGAGCTCAGCACAGAAGCCAAAGAGAAACCAATGCCAGAAACCCAGCAAAAAAAAAAAATAAAAAAAAGAATACTGGGCTGAATAATGGGCTGAAGATAGGACCTAAAGTGGTGAACTGGATTAGGAACTGGTTGACGGACAGACGCCAGAGGGTGGTGGTGAATGGAGTTAGCTCGGAGGAGGGAAAGGTGAGTAGTGGAGTGCCTCAAGGATCGGTGCTGGGGCCGATTCTGTTCAATATATTTGTGAGTGACCTTGCCGAAGGGTTAGAAGGTAAAGTTTGCCTATTTGCGGATGATACTAAGATCTGTAACAGAGTGGACACCCCGGAGGGAGTGGAAAACATGAAAAAGGATCTGAAGAAGCTAGAACAATGGTCTAAGGTCTGGCAATTAAAATTCAATGCGAAGAAATGCAAAGTGATGCACTTAGGGAATAGAAATCCACGGGAGACGTATGTGTTATGTGGCGAGAGTCTGATAGGTTCGGACAGGGAGAGGGACCTTGGGGTGATAGTATCTGAGGATTTGAAGGCGACAAAACAGTGTGACAAGGCGGTGGCTGTATCTAGAAGGTTGTTAGGCTGTATAGAGAGAGGTGTGACCAGCAGAAGAAAAGGGAGTGTTGATGCCCCTGTATAAGTCGTTGGTGTGGCCCCATCTAGAGTATTGTGTTCAGTTTTGGAGGCCGTATCTTCCTAAGGATGTAAAAAGAATCGAAGCGATGCAAAGAAAAGCTACGAGAATGGTATGGGTTTTGCGTAACAAGACGTATGAGGAGAGACTTGCTGACCTGAACATGTATACCCTGGAGGAAAGGAGAAACAGGGGTGATATGATACAGACGTTCAAATATTTGAAAGGTATTAATCCGCAAACAAACCTTTCCGGAGATATGAAGGCGGTAGAACGAGAGGACATGAAATGAGATTGGAGGGGGGCAGACTCAAGAAAAATGTCAGGAAGTATTTCTTCACGGAGAGAGTGATGGATGCTTGGAATGCCCTCCCGCGGGAGGTGGTGGAGAGGAAAACGTAATGGAATTCACTACTACTACTACTATTTAGCATTTCTATAGCGCTACAAGGCGTACGCAGCGCTGCACAAACATAGAAGAAAGACAGTCCCTGAAAGAGCTTACAATCTAATAGACAAAAAATAAATAAAGTAAGCAAATCAAATCAATTAATGTGAACGGGAAGGAAGAGAGGAGGGTAGGTGGAGGCGAGTGGTTACAAGTGGTTACGAGTCAAAGCAATGTTAAAGAGGTGGGCTTTCAGTCTAGATTTAAAGGTGGCCAAGGATGGGGCAAGACGTAGGGGCTCAGGAAGTTTATTCCAGGCTTAGGGTGCAGCGAGACAGAAGGCGCGAAGTCTAGAGTTGGCAGTAGTGGAGAAGGGAACAGATAAGAAGGATTTATCCATGGAGTGGAGTGCACGGGAAGGGGTGTAGGGAAGGATGAGTGTGGAGAGATACTGGGGAGCAGCAGAGTGAGTACATTTATAGGTTAGTAGAAGAAGTTTGAACAGGATGCAATAATGGATAGGGAGCCAGTGAAGCGACTTGAGAGGGGTAGCATGAGTAAAGCGACCCTGGCGGAAGATGAGACGGGCAGCATAGTTTTGAACCGACTGGAGAGGGGAGAGGTGACTAAGTGGGAGGCCAGCAAGAAGCAGATTGCAGTAGTCTAAACGAGAGGTGACAAGGGTGTGGATGAGGGTTTTGGTAGAGTGCTCGGAAAGAAAGGGGCGGATTTTACGGATGTTGTAAAGAAAGAAACGACAGGTCTTGGCAATCTGCTGGATATGAGCAGAGAAGGAGAGAGAAGAGTCAAAAATGACCCCAAGGTTTCGAGCTGAGGAGACAGGGAGAATGAGAGAGCCATCAACAGAAATAGAAAACGGGGGGAGCGGGGAGGTGGGTTTGGGGGGGAAAATGAGAAGCTCGGTTTTGGTCATATTTAATTTCAGGTGGCGTTGAGACATCCAGACAGCAATGTCAGACAAGCACGCTGAAACTTTGGTTTGGATGCAAGGTGAGATATCAGGGGTAGAAAGGTAGATTTGGGGGTCATCAGCTTAGAGATGGTAGGAAAAGCCATGGGATGAGATTAATGAACCAAGGGAAGAAGTGTAGATAGAAAAGAGGAGGGGACCAAGAACAGAACCCTGAGGTACGCCGACAGGCAGAGGGATAGAAGTAGAAGAGGATCCACCAGAGTGAACACTAAAGGTGTGGAGGGAGAGGTAGGAAGAGAACCAGGAAAGGACAGAGCCCTGGAATCCAAGTGAGGACGGGGTATCGAGAAGTATGCTGTGATCGACAGTGTCAAAAGCAGCGGAAAGATCAAGAAGAATGAGGATGGAATATTGACCTCTGGATTTAGCCAGTAATAGGTCATTGGAGACTTTAGTAAGCGCAGTTTCGGTTGAGTGGAGAGGGCGAAAACCAGATTGTAGTGGGTCAAGAATAGCATGTGAGGAGAGAAAATCAAGGCAGCGGCGGTGATCAGCACGCTCAAGTAATTTGGAGAGAAAAGGAAGGAGGGAGATGGGTCGGTAATTAGAGGGACAAGTAGGGTCGAATGAAGGCTTCTTAAGGAGAGGTGTGACTACAGCATGTTTAAAGGCAGCAGGGACAGTCGCAGTGGAAAGTGAGAGGTTGAGAATGTGACAGATAAAAGGAATAAGAGCAGGAGAGATGGCATTAAGAAGGTGGGTGGGAATGGGATCAGAGGAACAGGTGGTACATTTTGAGGAACATGCGTGGGATAAACATAAAGGAATCCTGTTCAGAAGGAAAGGATCCTCAGGAGCTTAACCGAGATTGGATAGCAGAGCCGGTAGTGGGAGGCGGGACTGGAGGTTGTGAGGCAGGGATAGCGCTGGGCAGACTTATACGGTCTGTGCCAGAGCCGGTGGTGGGAGGCGGGGATAGTGCTGGGCAGACTTATAAGGTCTGTGCCCTGAAGAGCACAGGTACAAATCAAAGTAGGGTATACACAAAAGTAGCACACGAGTTGACTTGTTGGGCAGACTGGATGGACCATGCAGGTCTTTTTCTGCTGTCATCTACTATGTTACTATGGATCTCCCCTGCATAGCACTAGCAGTGCCTCAGAGATGCCGTAAAACAAAAGTTGCCAAGGCTAACCACCAGCCCGACGGATCCATCCCTCTGAGGAGAACACAAGGAAACCAGGACTCCCGGAAAACAGGGGAAACCACACAGTCAGGCCCAGAGGAGAATCCCGCCAAAACCAAAGATAGCACTGCACACAAAGGAAACTCGAATCAGACCCAGAAGCCCAAGGAAAATCCAATGCCTGTGAAGATGCTGAGACACAGGAGAACCGAGGGGCGCAGCGGCAACCCCTCCCATCAGAATCACAAGAAGGGAGAGGGATGCCCCCAGTGCAACCACTGAGGGGGAAAGGCAAGGAGAGTGTGGGGAGAAGCGCACCCTGCCAAAAAAAAAGGAGTCGCAAGCAAACAAATCCGCTGCCCCAAAGAGAGCGCAACAGGACCACAGTCCGAGAGGTATAAGCCTGCCACTAATGCACCCAAAGCCCACCAAAAGAAAATTCCCAAGAAAAACACTTAGAGGAGCCTCGGCAAACCAAGTATTTATTTATTTGTTGCATTTGTATCCCACATTTTCCCACCTATTTGCAGGCTCAATGTGGCTTACATTGTTCCGTAATGGCAATCACCATTTCCGGAATGAGAAATACAGAGCTATATTGCATTGAAGTTCGAAAGTGACAGAGTAGCTTAAGCAATCAAGTATAAAGAGTTCATTTTCATAATAAGAATAAAAAGGTATTTCATTAAAGTTTGATCGTGATAAGAGTAACTTAAGCAGTCAAGAATAGAGAGTTCCGTTTTGTCCAGTTCTGGTATGAGTTTTGTTGTCTGGTATTTAGGATGGATGATTGTGGTATGCCTTATTGAACAGGTTGGTTTTTAGTAATTTTCGGAAATTAGTTATGTCGTGTATTGTTTTTGTGGCTTTTGGTAGTGCATTTGTTGTTTCTACCAGCTATAGTAATTTTTTAAGCTGTTTTAGTGATATTCAATTGTTATTTCATTATATTTATACTAGTAAAACAGGCCCGTTTCTGGCAGAAATGAAACGGGCGCTAGCAAGGTTTTCCTACCCCCACCCAGGTCATCGATACCGCCGCTCCCCCGTCCATTCGCGCACCCACCCAACATACCTGTGCAAAGACGATCAGCTGTTTTGTAGAAGCAAGATGGCACCGTGTGCAGGCAGCAGCCATTGGCTGTTGTCTCTGAAGGCGCTCCTCTCCTCTGACATTGAGACAGCGTGGGCAGAGAAATTATAATTGTTAATTCTATTTTAACTTTTCAGTCCTGCAAGTGATGGAGGAATGCCATATGGTTTAGATTATTTAGAAGTCTAACTTTTGCTAGGCTACAGGTTAGAAAGGTCAGAGAGAAGTAATTAGTTTACCACATCTGTATACCATTATGAGCCAGGCATATTGCAGGCAATTTAAAGGATTAGTTTAAAATGCTAGTTAGAAGAAAATAGTTAGATTTAAGAAGTTCTTGATAGATTTAGAATTTGTCTTATAAGGAATTCTGATTTCTGCTTATTTTAGAATATGTTTTATTCTGTGTAATTAATAAGTTCTATTTCTATGTAGAATATCTGTTCAACTCAGTGTTACTTTACAAGTAAGAGTTTAAAAGGTCATCATCTGGTTTGAATTATCCACAGTCCTAGCTAGTTCAATGTATGAAGCTAATAGGTGAAAGAGGTCAGGGAAAGTCTTGATTAATTATAGTTAAGTGAAGGACTGGTCCTGAAAGTAATAACAAACCATATCTGTATGCCATTAAGTAAGATTGGCCCTTGACCCCTTAATGAATGCCAGAACCCAGTTAGTATGAAGTTAGCTGGGAATATGAGAATTTAATCATAATAAAATGCAAGAGATAGGTGCCCCATTGTCTAGTGTGAGAGGTCCCAGGTCATAGGTCAGTTTAGGAAATATCTCAAACCTATGTAACTGATATTTTGGAA